>NC_035434.2:49892197-50213110 GCF_002127325.2 Helianthus annuus | reverse complement strand
AGGAAAATCACTACTACTTTGGTGAAGTAAGCTCGAGTTCATTTTGTTTCCCCCTTACAAGCAATAAGTTAAGTTGCCAAGCCTATATGAAGGCTCAATAATTGTTTCCTCCCTCATACATTGTTGATTATATATGCATGTGATATTGGGTGATTACATGTTTGCTTGCTTATGGTGCTATGTACCACATAGACAATTATGGAATGTTGTCTAACCTACCTCATACCTTTTGACAGGAGAGAATGCCGCCCAGACGTGACACAGACACCAGTACGTTACCAAGGACAGAAGCCGAGCTTCAAGAACGCATCTCACAGGCAATTGCACGACATGAAGCCCTCCGCTCTGAACGCAACGGTGGCACTTCTGGAAGTAACCCTTCAACTGACTGCACTTACAAACAGTTCCTGAACTACAAGCCATTGAACTTCGATGGCACAGGAGGCGCCGTTGCATTGCGTTGGGCAGAAAAGACTGACTCTGTTCTGAGAATGAGTAACTGTTCACCCTAGCGGAATGTTACCTTTATCTCAGGGTTGTTTTTGGATGGTGTACTCTCCTGGTGGAACCTTCAGGTTCAGACCGTTGGTGAAGAAGCTGCTTATGCACTGAGTTGGAACGAGCTCAAGGAAATGATGGAGAAGAAATACTGCTCCAGGGCCGAAATCCAGAAGCTTGAGGTGGAGTTCTGGAATTTGAAAATGGACGGGCCGAAGATCGCTGAGTATGTCCAATGTTTTCATGACTTGTCCAGGGTCGTTCCATACTTAGTCAAGCCGGAATTCAAGAGAATTGAGCGATTCATTTATGGACTTGCACAGCAAATCATGAGCATGGTTACTACCTCAAAGCCTCCAACTATCACAGAGGCTATCGATTAAAGTGTCACACTTACTGAAGAAGCTCTACATACGGGAAAGTTTTCGGAATCTGAGACAAACAAGAAAGAGACTCATGTGGAGTCATCGGGCAACAAGAAGAGGAAGTCTTCAAACCTAAAGATAAGCACCCAAGTCAGCTATGGAAGCTCTAAAGCAAACAAAAGAAAGAAGGTAAACCCGCCGCATGACAGGAAAGCTTATGGAGCCACCCATAAGGCTGGTGGTAAGGTTTACTCAGGGACTAAGCCGAGGTGCAGAAAATGCAATTTTCACCATGAAGGTCGATGTCTGAGGCCTAAGTGCGGAAAGTGTGGGAAAGAAGGACACAGCAAGGATGCCTGTTGGGCGAAGGATCCAGACAAAAGAAATAGTGGTAGAGTACCAGGTTGCTACAGATGTGGTGAGGAAGGGCGCTTTAGGAAAGATTGCTCTAGGAAGAACCAAGCGAGGAAGGGTCTCTGCTATCGGAGCCCGTGAAGCACGCCAGGATCCAAATGCGGTTACGGGTACGTTCCCTATTAACCAACTCTATGCATCTATTTTTGATTAATACTGGCACCGACTTTAGCCTTGCGTCTTTAGAGTTTAAGGAACTGCTTAGCCTAGTTTCGAGTAGAATAGATGTCTCGTATTCTTTAGAATTGGCGGGTGGAAGGTTAGTTAAGCAAAAGAGATGATTAAGGATTGTATTTTGGGAACTTAGAAGGCCGGAATCTTCTATTACCGTTGACTTGGGAAGTCATGATATGGTAGTCAGCGTGGGTTGGATATCCAGGTATAGAGTTGAAGTTGTTCGTTATAAGGAAAATCATTCGCATCCCTCTTATGAATGATGAAACCCTTACAATACACAACCTTCTTGCAATTGGTGCAAGGGCACTAGGCGCCGTAAGGAGGTGGATTTGCGGCACCTCACATTGGTTATAGAGACACAGAAGCGCCTCCGAATGGACTACATAGCCTTCTCTGCTCATGTCGTCGGTAAGGAGACCAAGAAGCCAGAGCCTGAAGACATCCCCGTGGTGGAGGAATTTCTAGAAGCCTCTCCTGAAGACTTTCCAGGAATACCCCATAATGACAAGAGGAGTTTAGGATAAACCTCATGCCAGGAGCGGCACCAGTGGCAGATGACGCCTTAACGACTAGTTTCGTCCAAGATACAGGAGCCCCCGATGTAACGGCAGGATCTGCTAGGCAGAGGAAATCTACCAGGCCGAGTTTCTCACCCTGGGAAGCCCTAGTGTTATTCGTTAGGGAAACAGGACAACAGTTTCTACATGCATACATAGCCTAATCTGAAGAGGAACTCAGAGGGAATAATGAGGGAGAAAAGTGTTACGCATAGGTTACTTGGAGATAGACGACTAACCATCAAGAATCGGTACCCCTTACCGAGAATTGACGACTTGTCGACCAACTACAAGGTCCCAGCTACTACTCAAAGATGGAATTAAGGACATGATGTCTTTAGTTAAGGACACGAGAAGAAAGTTGGCAGTTTCCACTTTGCATCAATTTTAGAGAATTGGATGTCAAGGATCGTTATCCTTTGTCAAGGATTGATGACATGAACGAACCAATCGTAAGGTTCTAGTTACTACTCGAAGATCGACTTGAGGTCAGGATGTCCTCAACTGCGAACACAAGAAGAAAATATCCCTAAAACGACCTTTAGGACTCGCTTCGAGCATTACGAGTTCCTTGTCGTGCTGTTTAGCTTAACACATGCACCGGCAGTGTTCATGGACCTCATGAATCGGGCATGTAAGCCGTACCTAAGTAAGATCGTGACTATATTTGTTAACTACATTCTCATAAGCTCAAGGACCAAGGAAGGTCATGAGCAACATCTGCAAATTTATCTTGGGAGTCTTAGAGAAAGAACAGTTATGCGCTAAGATGTCGAAGAACGGACTTTGGATTCGTGAAGTAAGAACTTTAGGACACATGGTGGATAAGAATGAGATTCATGTCGAACCTGCAATCAAGGACTAAGGAGTCCCAAAGACACAAGCAAGAATTTTTAAGGGATCGTAGGCTGTATCCAACAACCCCTAGAAAAACCTTTCAAGGACTGTCCAACCGCTAACAACCCTAACATAGTCGACACCTATCTTGACTTCACCTAACAACACCAAAAGGGTTGCGGCTCTTGTAACGCTTCTCGACAAAGTCTCGATTGCGCATTGATGCAACGAGACCACGTCATCGCATACGCGTCACGTTGATTAAGGGATCATGAGAAGAGACCTTAAACTAGGTACAGAAATTGTGCGTCGCAGATTTGACGTCATTACCTGTAGGAAAACGCTGTACGATCTTTACTGATCACAAGGATTGCAGCACACCGTTGATCAGAAGGACTTAAACATGAAATAACAAGATGGAATGAGCTACTGAACGATTACGACTGTGAGAATTTGGTATCACCTGGATAAGGCAAGCGTTCTAGCAGACACCTTGAGCCGCGAGGAACGTGCAAATCCTCTAAGGGTGCGAGCCTTAGAGATAACCATACAGACAAACCTCGTCACTCGGATTCGTGAAACTGAGCATGAGATGCTCAAACCAGAGAACTTTCAAGCTGGAGCATTATATGGAATGTAAGTGCAGTATTGCCTAAAGAAGACAGAACCATACACTTCCTGGAACGATTTTAGGTTTCGTTTCACGACAATTTTCGAACGTTTACTTTGGGGCAAGACTCATAGGTCCAGGTACTCGATCCATCCTGGATCCGGCAAAAGGTAACAAGACTTGAAGGATTAGTATGAGTGGCCCAAGATGGAAGCTGATATAGCTACTTATGTGGGTAAAAGTCTTACTTATGCCAAAGTTAAGACAGAATACCAAAAACCATCAGGGCTGTGGCAACGGCCTGAGGTCCTCATGTGGAAGAGGGAACGAATCTTAATGGATTTCATTACAAGCTACCAGGAACCCAAAGAGGTCACGATATGATTTGGGTGAGTATTGACCGACACACCAAGACTGCACACCTCCTACCAAACAGTAAGGAAGACAGCACAAGGGAATTAGCAGAGATTTAGCCTAGAAAGGTTGTGGCACGCCATGGAGTGCCTGATTCTATCATACCCGACCAAGATGGTTGTTTTGTGCCAAGGATATGGCAGGCGTTTCAAAAGGTGTTTAGGTCACGAGTGGACCTTAGTACTACATTTCACCCTCAGACAGACGACCAGAGCAAACGAACGATGCAGACTGTATGGACATGTTACATGCTTGTGTGATAAACTATGATGAAAAGATGGATTACTCACTTGCCCTTTGTGGAGTTTTCCTACAATAACATTTACCACAACTGTCGTTTAGGCCGCTTCATGTGAAGCTTTATAGGAACGTAAGTATCGGTCCCCCCTTCGTGATAGGCGAAGACCAGAGTTAAGCGATTTACTAGCCCCAGGTTGGTGGAGGAAAACTATAGGCAAGATTGTTCAGATATGTGATCATATCAAGACAACACGTGATATACCGAGAGGCAACGCCGACGAGCGGCGGAAACCGTTGGAATTTGAGATAAGAGGTATGATTTTAATGAGAGTCTCGCCTTGGGAAGGCGTGGTATGATCTGGAAAGCGTGGGAGGTTGGACCCACGGTATATTAGACTTTTCGAGATCCTGGAAAGGATCGAAACCATTGCTTACAAGCTAAAACTTCCAGAAGAACTTAGCAGTGATCATGACACGTTTCACGTATCTAGTCTTTAGATGAGTCTGACTCAAGAAACAGTTGTCATTCTCACGGACGAGATCCACATCAACGACAAACTCCAATTTACCAAAGAACCTGATGAGGTTACAGGCTGGAAGGCCCACAAAACACGGAGAACTCGTATTAAACTCGTCAAAGTCCGTTGGAATTCACGTTATGGCCTAGAGTTTACATGGGAACGTGAAAACCAAATCAGGTCTAAGTACCCTCATTTATTTCACAACTCCCCTGCAACCGATAACATAACTTGAATTTCGGGACGAAATTCTTTTAACGGGGGGAGAATGTGACAACTGGCATTTTTCATGTAATTTCCGTACGATGTGAACAATATTCTATATGTTATGGTTGTGTATTTTGAACGTGTGATGTGAATGAAATCCATGGATCACGTTTGAAGAACTCACAAAATATTTCATGATGCATGATGGCTATTTTTATTGATCACATCTCAAAACAGTTTAGACAATGCACTGAAACAACTAGTAGGATTACCGGTTAGACTAGCTATGTTAGCACGGTTTTGGTACTCAGCTAAGCGACACATTTAGGACCCAGATTTGAGTCTAACACTAATATTATATTAAATCCTAAGTGAAAAAGAAAATAAATGACATGTATGAATCATATGAAAACCAGTGTAGTCAAAAGTTCTACCCTTTTTTCTTTGTTTCCCTTCCAACGAAAAAAAAAGAGAGTAGGCAGTGCTTATGTTGTCTAAATAATAAAATTATATACATGAAAAGTTGCCTTCAACTTTTGATCCCACGCATCACAACCGATTTTCACTAGTAAAATATAAAATTCACACATGTTTTATTAACATAAAAGTCAAAGATGATAAGGCTTTAAACTTTTCATGTTTCTCCATCCATTTTGCATCTTCCTAAGGAAGTGGAGAATAAGACATAATACATGACATTATAAAACAAAAAAACCCCTCTAATATACTTACACCCCTAACCAAACCAAACCATAAAATCTATCTAAATAATCTAACCATCACCCAAACCAAACCAAGACCCTCACTTTTTGATGTGAACGTCCAACATGGGGGCCCTACAAGCCCTCATGATGTCTAATTATGTTGGATAATAGCTTAATGGGTATTAGATTTGTTTAGTGGGAGATGGTCATACATGAAGATTATAAGGCACCTTATTTCACATCTAACCAGTCTTATCACTCCATCCAAATTCAAACACAAACACACCTTCTCTGGCTCCCTACCTCACGGCCACAACTACTCCAAACCATCTCCATTTTGTGTTGATCTTACAAGCATTTCAAGAACATCCCAATGTGTATCATGGCTAGTTAAGAAGGATTCAAGCTTTGGAAGTGCAAGGACCAACTTGAGGAGCTATTAACCACCACTCTTTTTTTCATCTTTGAAC
This sequence comes from Helianthus annuus, assembly GCF_002127325.2. NCBI lineage: Eukaryota > Viridiplantae > Streptophyta > Magnoliopsida > Asterales > Asteraceae > Helianthus > Helianthus annuus. The sequence goes on along the minus strand of NC_035434.2, from coordinate 50,207,099 downwards.
TTGTTCATCCCTAGCCACTAGTGCTAGTTGTGAGTGTTCTCTAACCTTCATTTTACATTTTGTTAGTAGTATATTAAAAAGGGTTAATGGATTTAAACACCCCTCAACTATTGCCATTTGGCCGCTGGCACTCTCAACTTTGACTTTGGCTCACACCACTCCCAACTTAACACTTTGTATGTTGTGTCACCCCCTCGTTAACTAGGCATTAACCACGTTAGTTCTTTTTGCTTACGTGTTCAATTTTTGATGACATGGCTTGTTTTTTATGATGTGGCAAGGTGACGTGGAACTGAAATAAAATAAAATCAAATAAATAATATATATAAATCTTCTCTCTCCTCTGTACTTAAACATCCCCTCTCTCTATCATCTATCATCTGCTCCCAATCTCTCAAAGTTGCAAACCCACCATAGCGCCTCCATGTTCATCACCTTCACCACCACAACCGTTGCACCTGCACCACCACAGGTGAACGAGCACCACCACACCACCCATCACCGCTGCACCTCTACATCATCACCACACCCACCACCGCTGCACCTCTACATCACCACCACACCCACCCACCTATAAAACCTAAATCAATCTCCAAATCATTAAAATTGAACCACTCATCGTGATCAACACCGTGTCCATATAACACTCGAGCGATCTGAAGTTCCAGATCTGAGTTATGAAGTTCATCATGTTCCACCGATCGGTCATTAATATAAGTTCTGGAGTTCTAGATCTACTTGAGAGAATCGGCATCTAAATGAACAACATAGTTGTTGTTAGGGTGGTAGAGGGCTAGGAGAGTTCGCCGAAGCATGGAACCATCGTGTTTGGAGCCAGAGATAAGGTAGGCGAGTCGGGGTGGTGGTGGAGGGAGGGTGGATGTTGCGATGGGGTGGAGTTTGTGTTCGACGAAGGCTGAGGGCGGAGCAGCGGCGGCGTAACGGCGGTATAGGGGGAGGAGGAGGGTTGTTAGGAATAGGAGAAAGAGGGAGGAGATGGAGGCGAGGGTTATTGGGTAGATCCATTGGCGAAAATGTATGTAATCTGTTTTTAGTTTTATCATAAATTGGGTGAGGAAATTGTTATCTAGATGGGAGTATTGAACAAGGTGAGATTTGGGGGAAACGAAAAGGCATATTAGGAATTCAATAGGATGAGCAGATTTGGTTGATGAAAAGGAAAGTAGAGACCTGTGAGTGTGTTTGAGCTTTGGTGTTTGGAAGATGGTGAGGAAGTAAATTGGAAGATTTCAGATTTGATTTAAATGACACATCATAAATGCCACATCAGATTTAAATGACACATCATAAATGCCACATCAGATTTAAATGACACGTAGGCTAATTTTTCTAACCAAGTTCGTGATTATTTAACGAAGGGGTACCATGACAAACAATGTGTTAAGTTGGGAGTGGTGTGAGACAAAGTCAAAGTTGAGAGTGCCAGCGGCCAAATGGCAATAGTTGAGGGTGTTTAAATCCATTAACCCTATTAAAAATGTACAAGCAAATCATCAAAAACCTTCACTTTAAAAAACATGAACACATGAACTACTAACAAAATCTAAAGAAAATAAATATTCTTGAAGTTGTTATGAAGTTGTTTAGTTGCTAGTTTGTGATGCTGATGAAATATATTAAATGTACACTTGCTAGAAAATATTTAAAGTCAAGGTCTAGCAAGTATACATAAGGATCTTACAAGATCCATGATGAACATGTTGATGAACTTGTTACACATGAAAAATGGACTTGTTAAAGTTGTTAAAATAATGTATTCATACTTATAAACTTATAGAAAAAGTGGATGAACAAAGTTGTGAAAAGTGATTTTCTACAAAGTTTGCAAATATTAAAAACAATACATGTTTTTTTTAAAGATAGATGAACATGTTAAATATAAATTTAAAATACTACAAGTTTTAATAAACTTTCGAGTTCATCAAAACATGACAAATGCATTTTATTGCATATGTTAGTCTAGTAAAAATAATTGTGGATGATTTGTTGATGATTTAGTCTAGTAAATTTTGAAGAATGGTTTTCATATAAAAGTTGCCATAATTTTTATTACAAAGATTACAAATATTGGAGGTTGGTTTTTGATAAACAAGAGTGACTAAGTAAATATTTAGGAAAGTATATATATTTAGATGTCACAATTTGAGTGATTACTTGTATATTATGTGTATTAGTGATATTATTTAAGAACTTGAAATAATATAACTCATCATAATACCCAAAAATTTCAATCCAAAATATTACCAAAATTTCCAAGGAATAAACATACAAGTTCTACACAAAATATTGGTAAAACCAAACTAACGAATATGACTTACAAAATATTTCGGAAAATTTATTCACAAGTATATTCTTGGAAAATAATATTTTAGACACCAAGGAACAAAAATATGATTTTTACAATTATTGCAGATTTTATATCATATTTTTGACAAGGAGAAAATATATTATTTTTTGGAAGTAAAAATATATTTTCTTGGAATTTTAGAAGATATATTATTTTTGGGAAAAAAATATATTTTCTTGAGAAAACTTGAAATACATTATTTTTGGATAAAAAAATATAAGTTTATATATATTTATCAAGTTGGACTTGAAAATATAGTACTTATGAACTTATATGAAAATACAAATATTTTTGCCAAAGAAGAATTATAAATAATATTTCTTAAAATATATATATATTTTGAAAATATATATTGGTGAACTTTTATTAGAAATAATATTCCGGAAAAATTAATACGGAATTAAGTATAAGAATACTTGACAATTACAAGAAAATAGGCATTCTCGTACGTATAAATACACTCCGGAATATGACCCTGATACATGACAAAAATGTACAACTACACGAATACGAATACATATACACCCATCCTTGGGAAGGATTTACAAGCATGAATACTTGGGAAGTACCAAGTTAATATATATTGTTTTAACAATTATTCCAAAATTTGATAAATATAATTTAAGTTAAAATATTTATTATTTTAACAAATAATTATATGACTTGGAATAATACTGAAGGCACAATAAAAGGTAACTCAAAGACACTAAACTAATACAAAGTCAAGGCACGACCCGCTCGCCTAAGAGACAGTAGTACATTGTAGGTTGTCGTGCACACAAATAGCGGCTTGAGTTACGTTGGATTGAAGAACGCAAACTAGTGAGTTCATGCTCCCCCTTTTCTTTAACTGTTTTTGGTTTTATAACTCTCGGGGGTGAAATACATGTTACGAATGCTTAAATGGTATGAAATGCCTATGAAATACTAGATCAGACTAAATACAGAAATGCCATTAATACTTAATTAGGGACGAGGGTTAGATCTAACGGGTACGACCGAACCCCACTCACGGTCACAACTAGTACCTAGCAGTGCTTCGGAGTCCCAGTCGAGGTTAATCGACACAGTCGAGGTTAATCGACACAGTCGAGGTTAAGCGAACAGTCGAGGTTAATCGACACAGTCGAGGGTAATCGACAGAGTCAAGGGAAATTGACACAGTCAAGGTAAATGGACATAGTCGAGGATAATCGACACAGTTGAGGAAAATCGACAAGGGTATAAGCCATTACGAGTGCTCCCTTTGTCCTCACATGCCTTAAAGTCCTTGTAAAACATTCATGTTCATACACGCTTTTCATACCTGTTTACAAAGGAGTCTCTCAAAGATTTACAAGAATACAGTACTCATACAAAATACATGAACTCGCTCAACTTTTGTTGATGTTTTCCAAAATTACATGTATTTCAGGTGACAGGATGGATCTTGGGCGCGAGTGTCGTAACTAGAAGTAGATTTCAAGTTTAGATGTCATCCACTTTTGTTGGTTTGTAACCTAGTCGAAGGTTGTGTTTTAATACTTGAATAACCAGTGTTTGTAATACCCAAATTTTATGAATGTATGATCATCGTTTTGGTCATGTAGTTGTTTATTAGGGTTGAATGCAATGATATTAAACCAGTCACACATCATACGCTTCCGCAAAAGTCAGGGTGTGACAATCCTCACCCCCTTAAAAGAAATCTCGTCCTCGAGATTCTATTAAAAAGATAGGGGTACTTTCGTCTCATGTTTGATTCAACTTCCCACGCGTCTTCTGGGCCACGACGGGTATCCCATTTTACTTTCACGATAGGAATCTTTTTCTACCGGAGCCTTTTAACCTGTCGATCCTCGATCGATAAAGGTTTCTCAATGAACCTTGGGTTTACATCAATTTGCAACTCATGGTATGGCATTGCTAGCGATTAATCAGCTAGACATTTCTTCAGATTTGATATGTGGAATACATCGTGGATTCCACCCAGTTCCTTAGGTAGTTTAAGCTTATAAGTGTGATAACTGTTGTTGTATGAGAATTCGATTAGGGATAGATGATCATCCCAGCTACCTCCTAAATCGATCATGCATGCCCTTAGCATGTCTTCCAAAGTTTGAATAATATGCTTACTCTGACCATCGATTTGTGGATATAAGCTGTACTAAAATTTAGGCGAGCGCCTAAAGCTTGTTGGAAACTTTTCCAAAAGTGAGATGTGTACCCAGTATCACGATCGGATACTATTGTCAATGGTACACCATGTAGGGATAATATATTGTCAACATATAGCTTGGTCAATTGGTCTGAACTATACGTCTCTTTTATTGGCCGAAAATGAGTTGACTTAGTGAGTCTGTCAAGTATAATCCAAATAGTATCATTTCCATGACTTGTTCTAGGTAACTTGGTAATTAGATCCATAGTTACCATTTCCTATATCTAAATGGGTATTTATAAATGTTGTAGCAAACCTGACGGTTTTTGGTGTTTGGCTTTCACTTGCGAACATGTCAGACATTTGGCTACATAGGTGGCTATAGACTTTATCATGCCTATCCACCAATAGTTCTTCTTAAGGTCTTGTTACATATTGTCTCCACCTGGATGTACAGAATATCTCCAGTTATGTGATTCTTTTAAAATCAACTCTCTGAGTCCTCCAAATACAGGAACCCATATTCTATCATTAAGTCTCAAGATTCGATCGTTAGTAGGTTTTAACTGTTCGACAGTTCCACCTAGTTCCTCTTTTGGAACATTTGTCTCTAACAAGGCTTCTTTTTGAACATCTACTAGCTTCTCATTCAAGCTGGTTATAAGCTCGATTCTTTTAGCATGCACTCTTATTGGTTTTATCTTTTCTTTCCTGCTTAAGGCATCAGCAACGACATTTGCCTAGCCAGGATGATAATGAATCTCACAATTGCAATGATGCAAGGTTTCCATTCAACAATGTTGGTGGATATTCAAATCCTTCTGATGAATATGTGTTGAAGACTTTTATGGTTAGTGTATATAATACACTTTGTATGATACAAGTAGTGTCTCCATAATTTTAAAGCAAAGACTACCGCACCCAACTCTAAGTCATAAGTGGTGTAGTTCTTTTCATGTACTTTAAGTTGTCGTGATGCATAGGCAATTACCTTGCCTCTGTGCATTAGCACGAAAGCCAATCCCGTGTGCGAAACATCACAATACACATTAAAATCTTCAATTCCTTCTAGTAATGAAAAGACAGGAGCATTACTTAGTTTCTGCTTTAGGATTTCAAAAGATTCCTTTTGCTTGGGACCTTCAGAACTGGAATTTTGGCATTTTTGCCACTTTCGTCCTTGGACTTTGTTTCTAATTCCTTTTTGATATAATTTATCCCTCCCCTTCCACAAATCGGAAATAAACGGATAGTTTGGACATGTGTCGCGTTATTATATGATATAAATTTGTGAGGTCTTACAAACCGCCACCACAACCAACATAGCAAAACCTATGTCCTGACATGCCATCTCTTCTCTTCCAGAATCAAAATTAAACGAACCAACCAGAACACCTAAATCAACAAAATCAAGCACCGCCACTACCACAAAACCTGAATGCCCGACAAGAACAACCTGCACATGTTTATTTTCACATTATTGGTGGGGCACTAGAATACACACTAGAGAATCAACAACACCCACAACCCTATCCGTTGTGGGTTGTTCATAGAGTCAACCGAGAGCCACACTCGCACCATGCAGATGACATCTTCGATCAAGGAGACAAGAGGGCTAATGTTGAGAACTATGATGGTAGGAATGGTGGTAGTTATTGTTTTAGTCAAAAATCACACAAGGATAATATAACTGTTTTGGTCAAAAATCACACAAGGATAATGTAACCAAACTTTATGTAAATGGGGTATGATGCTTGGTTAGCTATGAAAGTAAAGGATCACTTCTGTGATAAAGATGCAAAGACACAATGATTTATACGAGGAAAAAGCCCTTGATCAATGTATGATCTCCGGCATAAAAAACCTCGGGTGACGGCAACTACCGATCACCAACTTCAATATAATAAAAATGTAGTTACAACTTCGGATGATAATGAGCTGAGTACAAGGATCACTGAGTGTCTAAGTGTTGAGAGTTGTGTCGTATGTTGTGTGTGTTCTTCCGAATGAGGAAGATGGGTATTTATACATGTGTAGGTAACTTATTTTAGGTAAAATGACTAAATATCAGCTCATTACCCCTTTAGAAATAAAGATAATCTAGCCTAAATTGCTGCCCTTAGATCAAGCCATGTTTCCATATCCGGCACAACGTTCATCTTCAATTCAGCTCTTGCCATATTTGTAAAAGCGCGTCCCTGGATCATGATATGTAGGGCATATCCTGCTAGATATTCCTGCAAAATAATATTGTAATAATCGAAAATGACCGTTAGTATAAGGATCACCTCAATGTCCCGTGATCCTGATCCTGAGGTCCGGCTGAGGATCACTGCCTGCCAAAGAAATAAGGATCACTGGTTAGGATCACGTATAAGGATCATTCATAGTAAAAATCCAGCCCTAACAATTGCCCCCAAAATATAAGGAGTTAAATGTAAATGGATGAGTTATATTTTGTTTTGAGCTTATCTCTAACGGACGATTCCGATTTACTAGCCGTTGCACATGGACTAGCCGTTGTGATATTTACGTCACTGATGTGACGATCCCTGCAAATCATCATTATAAATAGGAGATAGGGTTAGGATCATTTTGTATTTAAATTCGAAGTATCTCCATTTATAACCATCATTGAAGACTCTTGATCAGGTATCATCTTCTTCTTTCTCTTCTTTGCTCTGTTCTTTCGTGCTTTTACTCTGTTTTTTGTTCAAATATGCTGCTCCGTAATTCTCCGCGCAAGAGTCCCAAGGAGGAGAGTCCCTTAAAGAGCCAGGGAATTATCAAGGATTCTCTCGTGGAGAGATGCTGCTTTACTGATGTCCACATAGACAAGATTCGCCATTGTTTCCCAGCGAATGTTGTTTTCAAACCCTTCGATCCTACTGCTTTGAGTGATCTTGTCTCAGATGTCTGGGTGGCTTTTCCTGCTACTCCCTTCCTCATTGGGTATTCATATCCTTTTCCGATGTTCACCCAATCTTTCTTTTCTCTTACCGGCATCTCATATATCCAAGCTATGCCGATGATCTGGAGGGTTCTATATACCTTCGAGAGGATCATCGAGCAAGAAGGGATTGATCTGGGGATGGCAGAGCTGGCCGAGCTTTATGATCTTACTACGTTTGGTTCCCACCGGTATCTGCTGAAACGGAAAGCTGGGGAGGATCACCCTATTTTCAAAGTGACCAAGAATGATACCAACTGGAAACGTCGATTTTTCTTTGTTAAGAGGGATTCCATCCCGGATGGGAAGGATCTGCCCAAGGAATGGGCCACTCATGGTAGGATAGAGGATCCTCGAAGGATCACTATCAGTTCTGTCTCATATGATGAGGATCACTGATGTCTTTTCTTTTTTTATGCAGCTATCTCCGTTGCTCACTTAAAGTTGACCCCTGCTGCCAAAGAGAGAGTGTTAGCTTTCAAGAAGCTTGATCCTGAAGTTCGAAGCTTCCAGATTATTATCCAAGACTCTCAAGAGATATCCTCTGCGTCTGTCACAATGTCAAGTAAGTATCCTCATAAAAAATAAGTTCTATGTGAAAGTATTTAATTTATCAAGGAGACTTATCTTGTTTTTTGAATTGTGTAGGTGCTGGAAAATCTGCCAGGTCTGTTAAGTCAGCCTCCATGTTTGGGATAAGTGACCTTGCCAATGTCACGTCTTCTAAGAAGAAGAAGGCTCCTGCTGCCAGCCCTTCAGTCTCAGCCCCTAAAGCACCTGCCCGAGGCAAAGGGAAAAAGAGGAAGGCTTCAGATGACCTTCAAGGATTTCCTCTTCTCCGTCAGCAATTCCTTGACTATTTTGATGAGGTTAGGATCACTGCCCCTGTTAATTGTCTTCAACAAGTCCGAGGATCACATGTGTCTGATGTTGCTTTCCTGTTGTCTTCTTTAGAAATTCTCCGAAATGGAGACTTACGTCAATCAGGTTGAGGATCAGGATCGTCAAATTGCTGACCTTCAACAGACGTGTGGGCTGAAGGATCTTAAGATTGCCGATCTTGAGAAGGAGATCCGGGCAGTCAAAGATGAGGCTGTTAAAGCGTTGATCAAGTTTGATTATGAGAAGCATGACATTACCCAAGACGCTAAGGTCTCTGCCGCGGTAACCATGTACAAGATACAACTGCAGATGGCTACGGAGGCTCAGGATCCTTCCTTTGACAGGAGCACATGGGATGTTGAGGGTTGGAAGGCAAGGCTAGCAGAATTGGAAGATGATGATGATGCTGAGGACATCCCAATGTTGGAGGGAGGTGATGCTGACAAGGATCAGGGTGGAGAAGCTGGTGGTGATGGAGCAGCGAAGAAGTAAGCTGCATGATTGGGCGATGATGGATATTGTTGACTAGGCCGGAGCCCAATTTTTTAGGTTTTTTGGTAGTGGTTTGTGGTTGATGGTTTGTGAACAATTATGGTCTGTAACGTTAAACAATAGTTTCTTAGGGTTAAGGATCCTGGATCCTTTGAACAATAGGTAGGATTACACATGGTGGAGGGATCCTCTGTTTGGGGGATGAAGCCGTTGTGATCCTGCCGCCTTTTAATTTCCCTGCAATACTTTTGAACCTGTTATCATGGACACCCTTTACCTACCCCAGCGGACGGGCCACGTATTGCTGGTAGATGCTTTGGGTAGGTAATTTTGACAACTTTTTGAAAGGGTTAAAGATCCTTTTGTTTAATAAATAAAATCTTAAACTTTTTTCGCTTATCTTGTGTTATTATCCTTTTTGATTTTCAATTGTTTTGACACATGTTTGTTTGAAAAGTTGAGCAAATTATGTTTAAGAAATTTAGGATATGATCCTGGATCAAATATCCTATAATCGAAAGTTTTTAAGATAGTTTATTTTAATGATCATAGGTTCAGTTGTCAAGGTCTAAAGGTTATTCAAATGAATAATGAAATTAAAAGTAGTTAAGGATCATACCTGAGGATCCAAGTTAGGATCCTAACCTTTAATCGGAATTACCATAGGTAAAACTTTAATGGATAATAAGGATTAAGGATCCTTAATTGTTTAACTTCGAAAACCTGAAAAAATGGAATACAACTTGGGACTAAGCCAATATAAAGGATAAGTTAGTAACTGGGGACAAGCCCAAAGGATAACTGAGAATGATCCCAGAGGATCACTGGGGACAAGCCCATAGGACAACTGAGGATGATCCCGGAGGATCACTGGGGACAAGCCCATAGGACAACTGAGGATGATCCCGGAGGATCACTGGGGACAAGCCCATAGGATAACTGGGGACAAGCCCAAAGGATCGTATGTAAACTGGAGTATGGCCCTTTCTGGCAACTATCCAAACTTTAGTGACATGAAAATGTCAAAACCTTAGCTAACGTGAAAACGTTAGAAACCTTAGGAACGGATGTATGGTGCGTCCACCATTATACGTAGGATCCCAAGTATAGCCAGTACGATGAGGTCGCCAGCCCCGAAAATGGGTACTGATCCCAAAGACATGAACTATATCAGGATCATCGTGCGCTGCTGGCGGAAACTGGGGATAATCCCAAGGATAACTGGGGTTGTACCCAAGGATCTGTGGTGCTTTTGGAGATCTTTGACGATTTGCTGAAGATACCTGAACTATCATAACTCAAATGGTTTGTGAGTAGAGGATGAAGGATACATGATCCTTATCCTTAGGCAAAAAGTAAGAAAATGCAATAGTTTCTAGGATAAGCATATTACCAGAGTAAGGATCATCAATGGCACCGGGATCCTTCAAGGATACTCCAATGTAAGGATCACATGCATGAAGGATCCTGTTCACATGAAATATTTCTTTAAGTGAACAGCATTCCATGCTCTTGGCAACAAGTTTCCTTCCATGGTTAGCAATCTGTATGCCCCCTTTCCTGCTTCAGCTTCAATCAAGTAGGGACCTTCCCATTTTGGTGCTAGCTTCCCGTCAGCAGGATTGATGGTATTTTGAAATGCTTTTCTCAACACCATATCTCCGACTTGGAACTTCCTTATCCTGACATTCTTGTTGTAGGCACCAGCCATTCTTTGTTGGTAGCTTGCCATCCTTATCCTAGCTAGATCCCTGTTTTCCTCAATAGTATCCAAATCTTGAGCTAGGATTGTAGCATTTTCTTCAGGATCACGAGCACTTGTTCTAGCAGTTGGGATCACCATCTCTGTTGGGATCACTGCTTCTGCCCCAAATACTAAAGAGAAAGGTGTTTGGCCAGTGGCATTCTTGGGAGTTGTCCTATCAGCCCATAGCACATAAGGTAACTCCTCTGCCCATTTTCCTTTCTTGGATCCTAGCTTCTTCTTCAGATTGTTGATGATGATCTTGTTGGATGATTCTGCTTGACCATTGGCTTGTGGATGAACTGGTGTTGATGTTATCATCTTGATTCCCCAACTGTCACAAAAGTTAGTGGTTCTCCTTCCAATGAATTGAGAACCATTATCACATATAATTTCAGAGGGGATGCCAAATCTGGTTATAATGTTTCTTTTAATGAAGGATATGACTTCCTTTTCTCTGACTTGAGCGAAGGCTTCAGCTTCTATCCACTTGGAAAAATAGTCAGTCATGGCAAGCATAAATACTTTTCCACCAGGTGCTTTAGGAAGTTTGCCAACTATATCCATTCCCCATCTCATGAATGGCCAAGAGGATGGTATGGGGTGTAGTAATTCAGCTGGTTGGTGAATGATATTGCTATGTCTTTGGCAAGGATCACATTTCTTAGCATACTCTACAGCATCCCTTTTCATGGTTGGCCAGTAGTATCCTGTTCTAAGGATCCTTGAGAACAAAGCTCTGCCCCCAGTATGGTTTCCACAATCTCCTTCATGGAAATCCTTCAACACCTCTTCAATTTCAGGATCCTCGATACATCTCAAATATGGTCCTGCAAGAGATCGCTTATATAATACATTATTCAGAATTGTGAATTGAGATACCTTAATCCTGAAAGCTCTAGGATTTTCTCCCATCGGGATCTCCCCGTGTTGCAAATATCCCATGATCGGTGAGATCCATGATCCTGAATTAGGTTGGGCTTCTTCACTAGGGATCATTGCAGTATCCTCTTCTATTTCCATGGCCACCTGTTTTTCAATAGCAGGAGCCAGGATATGGATGATAGGGATACTTATATCTTCTGGAATCTTCAAGGATGATCCTAGGTTGGCCAATGCATCAGCTTCCGTGTTATCCTCCCTTGGTACCTGTGTTAAGCTAAAAGAAACAAAAGAGAGTGCCAATTCTTTGACTATCTCTAAATATTTGGTTAGTTTTTCACCTTTAACAGCATAGGATCCATTAAAGTGATTGGTGATCAATAATGAATCTACATATACTTCGAGATACTTTACCCCCATATCCTTAGCAATTTGTAAGCCAGCAATTAAGGCTTCATACTCAGCCTCATTGTTAGTTGCCTGGAACTCACAAGCTATGGAGTGGGGTATTATGTCCCCCTGTGGCGATTTTAGTAGGATCCCTAGCCCTGTGCCTTTGATATTTGAGGATCCGTCGGTGTGTAGTATCCAAGGATCCTTGGTCTCATCCAGCTGCTGGACCTCCAATTCTGCTTCCTTTTGTAGATCACTACTGAAATCAGCCACAAAGTCAGCTAGTGCTTGAGATTTAATGGCTGTTCTTGGTTCGTATCTTATATCATGGGCACTAAGCTTCACTGCCCACTTAGCCATTCTTCCTGACATATCCGGTTTCCTGAGGACATTCTTAATTGGAAAATTAGTTTTAACAATAATAGTATGAGTTTCAAAATAATGCCTTAACTTCGTGGATGCCATGATTAATGCAAGGATGAGTTTTTCGAGGTGTGAGTACCTGGATTCGGCATCAAGTAGACTTTTACTTACATAGTAGATAGGATATTGTGTACCTTCGTGATCCTTAACAAGGACAGCACTTACAGCGGTTGAGGATACCGCCAGATATAAGGATAACACATCTCCTTTTTCCGGTTTTGCTAATGCTGGTGCTGAGGACATATACTCTTTTAGGGCTTGTAAAGCATTCTCATGCTTCTCAGTCCATTCGAACTTCTTATTCTTCCTTAGGATATCGTAGAATTCTTTGCACTTTTCTGAGGATTTCGATATGAACCTGTCCAAAGCTGCTATCCTGCCTGTTAGTCTTTGAACATCCTTGGCATTGGCAGGAGACTTGATATTTATTAATGCTTTGATTTGTTCCGGGCTTGCTTCAATGCCCCTCTGGTTTACCATGTATCCTAAGAACTTTCCTGCCTTAACACCAAAATGGCATTTTGAAGGATTAAGTTTCATGTTGTAACTATCAAGGATATCGAATGCTTCTTCCAAGTCCCTTAGGTGATCCTCAGCTTTTTTTTTTTTTGACTTGACCACCATATCATCTATGTACACCTCCATAGTTTTTCCAATTTGATCTTTGAACATCATATTTACCAGCCTTTGATATGTTGCACCTGCATTTCTTAGTCCAAAAGGCATGGCAATATAACAATATAAACCGGTTGGGGTCATAAAGGCTGTATCCTCTTGGTCAGATGGTTCCATCTGGATTTGTTGGAATCCGGATGATGCATCCATAAAAGTTAACAGTTCATGCCCCGCTGTTGCATCCACCATGGAGTCAATGTGGGGTAATGGGAAAGGATCCTTGGGACATGCCTTATTCAAATCAGTGAAATCGACACATACCCTCCACTTTCCGTTTTTCTTTTGGACAACAACCACATTGGCTAACCATTTAGGATACTTTACCTCTCTGATCATACCTGCTCGAAGTAGTCTCTCTACTTCTTCTTGGATAATGGCATTCCTTTCTGGTGCAAACTTCCTCCTTTTTTGATGGATTGGCTTGATAGACCTGTCAATGCCAAGTTTGTGAGTAATAATATCCTTAGATATACCTGTCATATCTTCATGTTTCCAAGCAAAGGTGGGTTTTCTTCTTTTGAGGAAGGATATCATGTCTTCTTTCATTTTGCCAAGGATCCCTGATCCGATATAGATTTTTGATTCAGGATCACTAGGATCCAAGAGGATTTCATCTACATCTTGTTCCCTTGCCTCCAAGACGTTCCTCGGAGGATACTGTAATTGCTATTGCTCCCTTGGTTTCGAGGTTGGCTTCATGGATGAGGTATAGCAATCCTTAGCTTCTTGCTGGTCACTGTCGATCTTGATTATCCCCCATGGGCTAGGGAGCTTCACACATTGATGGTAGGTAGATGGAACTGCTTTCATGTCATGTATCCAAGGCCTGCCAAGGATAACGTTGCAACAAGATAAACAGTCAATAACACAAAATTTTTGATAATTATGTAATCCTTCCACGTAGATTGGGAGTTTGATGTCCCCCAGAGTTTTCTTCGTTTCTCCACTGAATCCTACAAGCACGGAGGATCTTGGTGTGATGTCTGATTCTGGGATTCCCATCTTCTTCAAGACATCAAGCTGGATTATGTTCACTGAGCTCCCTCCATCGATAAGGATCCTGCGGACAAAATGGTTAGAAATAAAGAGAGTAATAACTAAACTATCATGATGAGGATCCTGGATGTTGATGCGATCATCCTCATCAAAGGTTATCGTTTTCCCTTCTGAAACACTTGATGTTCTAATAGGCCTTTCTCCATTATCCATTTTTGATTCTTTTGCATGTCTTTTGGCCGCTGAGAAGGATGTTCCACAAATGTCTGATCCTCCGGATATGAAGTTAATCACTTGTGCGTTTGCCGGAGGTGCTGGAGCCTTTTCAGGGATCCTTTCAGGATCCTGGGTTCTTTGCTTTTTTCTTCCCAACAATTCTTTTAGATGCCCCTTGCTTAGCAGGTATCCAATTTCTTTTCTTAAGGCTATGCAATCTTCAGTCAGATGGCCGAAATCCTCATGGTATGCACACCATTTGGACTTGTCTTTAGTCCCGGATGGTTTATCATTCTTCCTGGGCCACCTAGCCTTTTCACCTAGATTCTGCATTGCAAGGATTAGTTCATGATTATCAACGGAAAAACAATATTCTGAGATTGGAGGATATTCTTCATCATCCTCTTCTTGGTCGACAGCATGCACATTCTTGTTCTCGTTTCTATGGTAGGATTTGAACTTGTTGTTTTTGAAGGAGGATCCTTGCTTATCTTGTTTTGGGGATCCTACTTGTCTCTCCTGGATCCTCTTGTCATCCTCTAGCCGGATAAACCTGAGTGCTCGAGTTCTTACTTCATCTAAGTTCCTGCAAGGTGTCATAACAAGATCATCATAGAATAATGAATCCTTAAGAAGTCCCATTTTGAAGGCTTCAACAGCTGTAGCCATATCCAAGTTGGGAATATCTAAGGATTCTTTACTAAATTTAGTTATATAATCTCTTAATGATTCGTTATGATTTTGAGTTATCCTGTACAAATCACTAGTTAATTTTTCGAATTTTCTACTACAAGAGAATTGGTTATTGAATAAATTAACTAAATTAGCAAATGAAGTAATAGAGTAAGGGGGAAGACTTAGCAGCCATTTAAGAGCTGATCCAGTTAGAGTGGATCCAAATCCTTTACATAGGCATGCTTCCTTCAACTTTTCTGGGATAGGATTGATTTCCATCCTTTCCCTGTACTGTGCTATATGCTCCTCTGGATCCGTTGTGCCATCATACAGCTTCATGGTAGGGATATGGAACCTTTTGGGTACCTCTGCATCACAGATTGGTGGTGCAAAGCGAGATACCTTGTGGCTCCCATCTGCAATTTCTGGGATAGGCTTGACTACCCCTGGAACACTTGAGATCATGTCCTTTAGTTTCTGTAATTCCCTGGCCATAACATGATTGGTACCTGTATCCTGCATGAATCCAAGGTTAGTAGTAGGATAATTATTTAAAGTGTTACCTCCCATTGGGTTCTGGTTGGGGAATCCACATTGCTGGGATTCTGGAACAACGGAAGGACCAGTGGAAGCAATGGTCTGCATTGGAATGAAGTCCCCTTGATGGACATCTAGACTCCCTGTTTGCAAACTTTTTAGGGATCCTGGCATCTGTAAGGATCCTGGTATCTGGGATGATCCTGGAACGAAGGAGGATCCTTGAACCTGGGATGATCCTGGGATAAAGGAGGATCCTTGGCCCTGGAATGATCCTGGGATAAAGTAGGATCCCTGAAACTGCTGTGCCCCCGGATAGGCTCCCGGATTCATGAAGGATCCCATATACTGAGGATAGGATCCTGCTGGCTGAAAATACGAGCCCGATATCTGAGTCATTGCTGCTGACTTGAGATGTAATCCTCTCGTCTCCCCTGTGATCTGTACGTCTGGGATCCCTGATGGCTGAGAGGTGGCCATTGGAGTCTCAAAACTCAAGGATTTTGGCATCAGTGGGGAATGATCCTCTGCCGCTTTCTTTTGTCTTTTGAGATCTCCAATCTCCCTGAGGATCCTGTCATTAGTTTCATCCTGCCGCTGCATACGATCCTTCATCTGCAAAATTAAAGCAAACACATCACTAGTACTGGGAGTAGAAGAATTCATAACAGAAGAAGATGGAGGTTTAGAGAAAGAAGGGGTTGGTCTCTTCTCAGCATTTCTCTGGGATCCTGCCGGTGGAGGAGGTAGAGTGGCTTGTGCTGAGGTGACTGCAGACATCGCCGTGGAGGTGTTCTTCAATGATTTAGCCATGTAACTCTTCGAAATGATTTCGAACAAAAGATTTTCTTTATGAATGAAGCACCAATTGCCCCACGGTGGGCGCCAAACTGTTTTGGTCAAAAATCACACAAGGATAATGTAACCAAACTTTATGTAAATGGGGTATGATGCTTGGTTAGCTATGAAAGTAAAGGATCACTTCTGTGATAAAGATGCAAAGACACAATGATTTATACGAGGAAAAAGCCCTTGATCAATGTATGATCTCCGGCATAAAAAACCTCGGGTGACGGCAACTACCGATCACCAACTTCAATATAATAAAAATGTAGTTACAACTTCGGATGATAATGAGCTGAGTACAAGGATCACTGAGTGTCTAAGTGTTGAGAGTTGTGTCGTATGTTGTGTGTGTTCTTCCGAATGAGGAAGATGGGTATTTATACATGTGTAGGTAACTTATTTTAGGTAAAATGACTAAATATCAGCTCATTACCCCTTTAGAAATAAAGATAATCTAGCCTAAATTGCTGCCCTTAGATCAAGCCATGTTTCCATATCCGGCACAACGTTCATCTTCAATTCAGCTCTTGCCATATTTGTAAAAGCGCGTCCCTGGATCATGATATGTAGGGCATATCCTGCTAGACATTCCTGCAAAATAATATTGTAATAATCGAAAATGACCGTTAGTATAAGGATCACCTCAATGTCCCGTGATCCTGATCCTGAGGTCCGGCTGAGGATCACTGCCTGCCAAAGAAATAAGGATCACTGGTTAGGATCACGTATAAGGATCATTCATAGTAAAAATCCAGCCCTAACAATAACCAAATCTGATTTTTGTGAGGTTAGATGCTTGGTTAAATGAACAAAAGTATGAACAATGAATGAATGAAAATAATGATAAACACAAGGATTTATAGAGTGTCGTGTGTGTAATCGCCAACAGATTGCAGAGAGTTCGAATTGTGTGAAAGTGTGTAACTATGTTTCTAAATAAAGCTTGTTAACCCATTCAAAAATAGAAAATATCTAATTAACTAACTATCCAAAATATGTGCTAGCCACCCACGATCACCATAACGGTCATTAAGCTCTTGCACGTGCAATAATATGGAGCATATTCCCCTAGAATCTCGGCAAGAACAAGTCTCCTTCGAATACACCTGCAATACAAGCTAAAGGATGATGGAAACAATTGTTAGCTTAGAATATAAAGAGGATCCTGGATCCTTAGCCTTCCTGCACCATCTCTTGAGGATCCTCGATCCGAACTGAACTGGGGATCCGTGATCCAGGATACACTGAGGATCCGTGATCCATATCTAGTAAAATTCTATCCCTAACAATTGCCCCGAAACATGACTAATTGAAATCCAATCAGATAGTCATGTTTCAGCCAAAAGCAGACTAGCCGTTACATATGGATAGAGTCGTTACAGGCTGATGTTAGCAACAGTCATCCCTGCAACAAGCAATCATTATAAATAGGATAAGGATTAGGGCGATTTATGCATTTAAATTCGAGACACTTCCCCTTTAAATCCGCATTTGAAGATCACTACAGGTATCTCCTTCCTTCCTTTCTTTAGTTTTCTTCTTTCTGATCTCCTGTTCTTCAAGAATCCATGGCTAAGATGGGCACCCGATCCTCTCCTGCCAAGAATCCTGAGCATAATAGCCCACTGAAAAGTCAGGGCCTTACAAAAAACCCCTCCATGGAGCTTTGTTGCTTCACTGATCCTGAAGTTGATCAGTTATGCCGTTGCTTCCCGGATGGTACCATTTTCCGGCCATTCGATTCTTCAATGAGGAGCGATTGTGTATCATATGTCTGGGTCACCTTCCTTGCAGCCCCTTTTCAAATTGGCTTCACATATCTTTTTCCCACTCTCACACAAGGCTTCTTCACACTAACCGGTCTGTGCTACATCCAAGCTATGCCGATGATGTGGAGAGTCTTGTATGCACTGGAGCACATCGTAGAACATGAAGGAATAGACATAGGCTTGTCGGAGTTGAGCCGTTTGTACATACTAGTCAGCCATGGTTCTCACCGCTACCTCTTCAAATCCAAACCCCAGCAACCTCATCCAATCCTTAAGACCACCAAGAATGACACCAACCGGAGGAATCAGTTCTTATTTGTGAGAAGAGATTCCATTCCAAATGGGAGTCATCTTCCCAAGAAGTGGAACACTGATGGTAGGATATATGATCCTTAGACTAGGATAACGGTAAGACTTCTCTTTTCTATTGAGGATAACTGATCCTTTCCTTTATGTCTATGCAGCTATCTCCCTGTCACACATTCAAGAGTCACCTGTCACCAAAGAGAGAATTGAAGCTTTCTGGAAGCTTGATCCTGCCATTAGAACATTTCCACCAAGGTCAAAGGATTCACAAGAGATCTCATCCACCTCCTACACCATGTCAAGTAAGTATCCACACATGTGTATATATAAATGTTTAATAAAAATAGGATGTGAATACTTATCTGTGTGTTGTACTTATAGGTGCTGCTAAGTCTTCAAAATCTGCTTCCAGATTCAGTGTTGGTGACCTCCAGGACATTGTATCTCCCCGGTCTATCAAGAAGGAGCTGGCTGCAAACCAAAGCAACCCAAAGGCTAAGGGTACGAGCACCAGGGGTAAAGGAACTAAAAGGAAGAAGCCCACTGAATCCTCCGAAGGTCTCCCTCTGATGGAACGTCAACTCCATGACTATGTCTCTGAGGTAAGGATCTGGTATCCTAAAACTTGCATCTTTATTAAGGATAAAGGATCCTGACAACTGATTCTTTTCTTGCAGAAATTTGCTGAAGTCCAGATCCTCCTAGACCAACGCCTGGCCGAAGCTGAAGAGAAAATCCTGGACCTCCAAAATATTGCACTCGCCAAGGACAAGAAGATCTCCTCACTTGAGAAGGACAACAATACCCTGCATAAGGAGTTGCTTCTTGCTGAGATCACCGCCAATAAGGAGAAGATGTAGGTCATGGATGGAGCCAAACTCTTTGTTGCCATTGCTATGCTGAAGATCAAGCTACAAATGGCCAAGGAAGCTGCTGATCCTTCCTTTGACAGGTCTGAGTGGGACTTGGAGGCTTGGGCGAAGAGACTGGCTGAACTTGGAGATGATGAGGAGCCTGAGGAGGTGCTTGCCCTTGAAGCCGATAGAAGCGAGGTTAAGGATCCTGAGGATGCAGCGGCTGATGGTAGTGGTAAAGGTGGTGAAGATAAGGTGGATGAAGCAGCCAAGGTGTAGCTGCATAAATGGGCGATGATGGAAAATTCTAGACGTGGCCGGAGCCCATTTTTTATGGTCTAGTAGTTTTTGGTTATGATGTTTTAAACAATGATGGTCTGTATGGTGAACAATAGTTTCTAGGTTTAAGGATCACTGATCCTTTGGATAATAGAGGGGTAGCAAAGGTGGATGGGTCCTTCTGTTTGTAGAGGATGAAGCCTTTGGTGCCCCTTGCCTTTTATTTCCCTACACTAGTTTAAACCTTGTTAATATGGACACCCTTTGCCAACCCAAGTGGATGGGCCACGTTTTGCTGGTAGAAACTTGGGTTAGCAATTTTGACAAACTTTAAAAGGGTTAATCTGATAAATAAATAAAACTTTAAATTTTGACTATCTTTGTGTTGTTGATTTTATCTTAGAATGTTGTTTCATATACATTTATTTGTCAATTTCAATTCTAAAACTTTAAGATTTATAACTGTTAGAAAGGATATCAAATGTATATTTAAATCAGTTTAAGTCAAAAGATTATACACTATACGATCAATGATCATATATCCTGTTGTCAAAGGATTGTTTTGGTCAAAAATTACCTAAGTAATTAAGTGATCAAATTAGTTTTGTGAGGTAGTGTGCTAAGAGAATGTGTTCAAAAATATGTTAATTAAGTTATTTGCAAAAACAGTTTCAGGATACGGCTCAGGATATCGAGCTGTATCTATAATCAAACAATGAGCAGAAATGTAAAGGTTGACACGTGATGTACGAGGAAAGCCCTTGATCAATCTAGATCTCCGGCATAAAACCTCGGGAGCTGACAATCACAGCTGCCTCGTTCTTCTTATTACTTCAAACTTCAGGATACAGTGCAGGATGTGGTGCGGATCGACTAAGTGTTACAACATAATTTGAATACAAGTGTTTGAATGTGGTGTTTGCGGTGAGCTAGAGTAAGAGTGTAAGAGAGTGTAAGTGGAAGATTGGGTGCCTTAAACTGATCCGCCCCCATCTATTTATAGTAAAGATAATGTAACTAACTATCCTATATAACCGGGATCCAACGAATATTCCTTAGCCGAACGTTGTAGACCTAGTCTTTCGGGTTCAACGTCTCTCCCTTAACAGATACGTCCGAGTCTCGAGGAGATGAAGTCCATTTAACCGTTAGCAATCCCAGTCTTAACCTGCACGTGATTAATTCGATATACCTCAGGATATTACCCAGGATGTTAGCAATATCCCCGCCCAGTATCCTGATTACAAATAAACAATCATAATCAGAATATTAGTCAGGATATATGTTCAGAAAATAGCCCATAACAATTGTCCCCAAAATATATCTGTTGGTATAACAATTCCAACGGATATATTTTAAAACTTATTTCGTGCATCGAGGCAATTAAACCAAAGTGACGCTTGAAGTGACATTGTGCAACTTCCAACGCGTTTTTCACTCAATAGCTATCCATTTAGCCCCTATATCTTCCCTCTTCCTTGTTGATAAACGATCATCTCTTTCGGAATTCTCAGGTACTTTTCTCTTCTTATCTCTTAGCATTTTCTCGTTCAAATTTCCCGATGGCCACCAGAACATGCTCCCACTCTGGCGAGTCCACTTCATCGTTTGTCAACCAGAACCTGCTGAAAAACCCCGAGAAGGAGGTGTGCTCCTTCGACAACGCAGATATCAACGCGTTAAGAACCTCCGGCGCTTTCTCCGATACAGCGATTATCCGTCCATTCGACCGGAGCATTCGTTCCGACGTATGTTCCGAGGAGTGGATCTGCTTCTCATCATATCCTTTTTCCCTTGGTCTTCGATACCCATTCCCGGAATTCATCATGGAGTTCTTTCGAATTACCGGTCTCTGTTTTGCCCAGACAATGCCTATGGTGTGGAGAGTGCTGATTATGCTTAACCAAATCAAAACCCTTCACGTTCCCGATCTCTGTATCGAAGACCTTCCACTGGCTTACCGTCTCCGATCTCACGGAAATAGTCGCTTCTTGCTTTTCTCAACCTCTAGCAATCCCCTCATCCTCAAAGCTTTAAAAAACGAGGATGGGTGGCAACGAAAATTCTTCTTTGTTAGACGGGATTCCATTCCCGAGGGCAAAAGCCTTCCGGTGAAATGGTTGACCTCTGGTAGGGTTTAGGGTTTTTAGATATCCCCAAACATATCCTGGTGATGCATCCTACGCTAATATCCTGATTTCTTTCTTTTGCAGCAAACTTCAAAGAATTAGCTCCTCCTTCTGAAGAATCTCAAGAACGAATCAACAGGATCTACCAGTTGCCTGATTGTGACAGATCCTTTTCACAGCATCTTCCAAGTTCAAGCCAGTACTCTTCGTCAGATATGTCTGGTAAGAATCTCATAAATTTTGCACATTTCTTAATATTAAAATAAGAGACAAGAGTAAAGTTTTAGATATTTTCCCTGTTTAGCAGCACCAGTCAAAGCTCTAGAGGTCTTTGATCTCGATGAATTGGATAGTTACCCCATTCCTGTCCAGGTGAAGAAAGAACCCAGCAAACCTGCGTCTACTTCCAAACCAGCATCCGACCCTAAAGCGGCAATTGTTCCTAAGCCCTCTCCTGCTACCAAGCCACGCGCCTCAAGTTCCCGCAAAAGAAAGGAGACTGACTCTCCAGCCTCATCTGAAACCTTCCCCTTTGAAAACCACGGGTTTCTTGAATCCAGCGGCTTCATGACTGGCTTTCTTAATCAGGTTCATATCCTTAACCTATATCCTGCAGCATATACTGGTTATTTTACACATATGTTGATACCTGTGCTTTTGGTTGTAGGGCCTGGAACGTCTCATGTTCCTTTATGAGGATGCGTGTGGGCTTAACAAGATGCTGGAGGTCAAGCTCAAGAAAGCTGAAGAAACCATTGCTGACCAAGCGATGATCGCCAAAGCACAATCTCAGCATTATGAAGACAAATTCATGGCAATGACCCAAGAAGCCAAAGCTGCTATCAACAAGGCCAACGAAGATGCCCAAGCCAAGCTGGACGCCGCCCAACTCCAATTCGAGCAGGATAAGACTACCTACCGAGAAGGTCTCAAGGGGTCAGTTGTAGTCTCCCTCCTACAAGCCAGGCTAAAGATGGCTTATGAAGCCAAAACTTTGGGCTTTGAATGCCCTTCCTGGAATGTGAGTGCCTGGGAGGCAAAACTGAAAGACCTCGGGGGAAGTCCTGTTGAATATCCTGCCAAGCCTGTGGGTGAAGAGCCTTCCAAGGCAGCGGAGGAAGTGGCTGATGCTGAGAAGAATCCCAAGGGTGATGCTGGTGCAGGTGCTGATGAAGCAGTGGTCGAAGAGGGTGCTGCCCCTTGAAAGCAGCGAAGTGGGCAATGATGGATATATGTGCCAAGGCCGGAGCCCACTTTTTTAAATTTGATGGTTGTGGTTTGTAACCCCTAAACAATTTTCTTTTCCTGTTTTTGAACAATTTACTTTCCTGCATTAAGACAATATAATGGCCAAAGGTGGATGGGTCCTGGGTTTCAGGATGAAGCCCTTGGTCATTAGTTAGTATGGTATATTTTGGACACTTTAAACAATTGAAGGTGGAGGTATCTTGGGTTCCAAGACGAAGCCTTCGATTGTTAAGTAAATATGGTAGAAAACTAATTGTGCTTGAGACGAAGCCAGAAGCGCAATCTTTTGGTATGTTAATAATATCACCTTTTTATCTATTGTTATCCATTTTGCATTGCTTAGTTTGAGTTTCAATGTTCCAAACTTAGTGCAACATTTCAAATACCTTATCCAAATGTCATGAAAATATATTGAGCAGCATACTTGGTAATATTCCATTAAGACTTTAGTCCAATAGGGTTTGAAATCAAATATTTCAAATGAAGTTCCCAAAGAAAATAGGACAGTTCATTTTTATATTACCAAGTTTAACACTTGTTTGACTAGAATACAATTTTAGTTTTTAACCCAAGCCTCATATTCCAAATATTCCAACCATATCCCGAGGATATATCCTGAAGATATATCCTAGTCAGGATAATTAAACTTCAGACATGGTTTCACAAGTTCAATCAAGTTGTGTAGGATTCTAAAAGGAAAGATCATACCAGGAATAGAGTGTAACCCTAGTTACGAACTTCAATCCTCTTTGCAATTCCTTGTACCAAGATGTCCCCAGTCCTTGTATGCTAGGTTCAAACTTGACTCTTTGTGCCTTGCATAATCGCCTTAGGAGAAATGTCCTCTGTGTACAAAATCTTCGAACACTTAGAAAAAATTACTTAGACTTATGTTCAACTGTATAGACAGTTCTTGTGTCATTGGGGTAAAATCCGAAAACATCCTGGAGATAAATCCTTAGTATCCTGGGGATAATCCCAAATTTTCATGCGCTACAGGCGGGAGTGTATAAACTCCAAGACTTAGAAAGGTGAAAACCTTTAAACCTTAGAGAGTATGAAAATACCCTTTCGTGAGAGAGGGTGACCAATCCTCATATACCTTTAGGATTCAGGATATAGCCAATAGTAACGAAATTGTCAGCCAGCCACTTTTACATGAACTGGTCCCGCCACCTTGAACTATTCCCGAATAACTTGCGCTCCAGGCGGGGTGTTTAAACCCAATTCGGATGAAAGGTGAATACCTTTAAACCTATGAAGGGACCATGATCCCTTATACGTAAGAGAGGGGGCTAATCCTCTAGTCTTCCGAAGCATCCTGAGCGTGCATCCTGGAGCTATGTCCCGAAGCATATACTGCAAAACATTCCAAAACTAAGGTGGGTGTTAGCTTGGCTAACACCCCTCCGATGCTTAAGTTAGTATTGGGTTCAAATAAAATAAAGTATATTTAAAAGTGACAGAATTCATACCATCTTGAGTTAGAAATTAAATTCTAAACTCACTTGAAATAGGCTTTGAGATGTATAGCATTCCAGGATCTTGGTAGTATATCCCCCTCCATATTCTTAAGCTGGTATGCTCCTTTTCCGAATTCTGATTCAATCTCATAGGGTCCTTCCCACTTTGGAGCCAACTTTCCATCAGTAGGGTTCGTAGTATTCTGAAAAGCCTTCCTTAACACCCAACCCCCAACCTTAAATCTTCTGGTCCTGATATTCTTGTTATATGCTCTGGATATTCTTTGTTGATATGCTGCCATCCTTAGCCTTGCTGCATCCCTTTTTTCATCTATAGTATCCAAATCTTGACATAAGGCTTCAGGATTCTGTTCAGGATCCTATAGGATAGATCTTGCAGTAGGTATCGCCATTTCCGTTGGAATCATTGCTTCTGCTCCAAATACCAAGGAAAATGGGGTTTGGCCTGTCGCATTCTTTACCGTTGTCCTATCAGCCCACAAAACAAAGGGTAATTCTTCTACCCATCTTCCTTTTTTGGCTCCAAGTCTCTTCTTTAAGTTATTGACAATTATCTTGTTTGAGGATTCTGCTTATCCATTCACTTGAGGATGTACCGGAGTAGATGTGATCATTTTGATTCCCCAACTCTTGCAAAAGTCAGTAGTCCTCTTACTTATGAACTGAGAACGATTGTCACAGATTATCTCAGCTGGTACTCCAAACCTGGTCAGGATATTTCTCTTTATGAAGGATACTACTTCTTGGTCTCTAACTTGGACAAATGCTTCAGCTTCAACCCATTTAGAAAAATAGTCGGTCATCGCTAGCATAAAAACTTTTCCTCCTGGAGCTTTTGGCAACTTTCCTACTATGTCCATTCCCCATTTCATGAATGGCCAAGGGGAAGCTATAGGATATAATGGTTCAGCCGGTTGATGCAATATGTTGCTATGCCTCTGACATGCATCACATCTTCGAGCGTATTCTATAGCATCTTTCTTCATTGTCGGCCAATAGTATCCTGTTCTCAACACTTTTGAGAATAAAGATCTGCCCCCAGTATGGTTACCACAATCCCCTTCGTGTATATCCTGAAGCACTTCCATGGCCTTAGGATCCTTCAAGCATCTTAGGTATGGACCTGCAAGAGATTTCTTATACAAAATATTATTTATAATGGTGAATCATGATACCTTCATCCTAAATGCCTTAGGATTTTCGTCTTCAGGAATGTGTCCTTCCTTGAGATATCTTATGATTGGAGTCATCCAGGATCCAGTATCCTTCTCAGGATCATGACCAGGATCCTGAGTGCTTGTTACCTCTTTATCCTGAGCTTTGAAGGGATCCATGGCAGGATACAGGATATGAAGTATCGGTAAAAACATCGAAATATCCTGCTAATTTTTTGAGAATATCGAGGTACTCGATTAACTTCTCACCTTTAACTGCATAGGATCCATTAAAATGATTAGTTATTAACAAGGAGTCAACATATACTTGCAAACTTTTAATATTCATGTTCTTAGCCAATTCTAATCCTGCAAATCAAAGCCTCATATTCTGCTTCATTATCAGTGGCAAGAAATTCACATCTAATAGCCTGGGGTATTATGTCCCCCTGTGGCGATTTTAGTAGTATACCCAATCCTACTCCTCTAACATTAGATGCACCATCAGTATATAATGTCCAGGATTCTAAGGTTTCTCCTAGTTGTTGCACTTCTAGGTCCACTTCATCCTGAATATCACTACTGAAATCAGCCACAAAGTCAGCTAGAGCCTGTGATTTTATGGCATTTCTAGGTTCGTACACTAGATCGTAGGCACTTAGCTTTACTGACCATTTAGCCATTCTACCTGACATCTCAGGTTTCCTAAGCACATTCTTAACAGGATAATTGGTCTTGACATGAATCCTATGTGTTTCAAATTAATGTCTAAGCTTTGTTGATGCCATAACTAGAGCCAATATCAACTTTTCTAAATGAGAATATCTAGTTTCAGCATTTAATAAACTTTTGCTAATGCAATAAATAGGATACTGCTGACCTTCATGATCCTTTACAAGGACAACACTTACTGCATTCCCTGATACTGCAAGATACAGGGATAATGGTTCACCATCCTCAGGCTTCATTAGTAGAGGTGCGGTTGAGAGGTATTGCTTCAAATACTGCAAGGCTGCTTCATGCTTCTTCCCCCATTCAAACTTCTTATTTTTCTTTAGGATATCATAAAACTCCTTGCATTTTTCTGAGGATCTATTCAAGGCTGCTACTCGTCCTGTTAACCGTTGAACATCCTTCATATTCGAGGGCGACTTTATATCCAGGATAGCTTTAATCTACTCCGGGCTTGCCTCTATCCCCCTTTTTGTCACCATATATCCTAGAAACTTTCCTGCCCCCACTTCGAAATGGCACTTAGCAGGATTCAGCTTCATGTTATACTGATCCAGGATATCAAATGCTCCCTTGATATCCTGGAGGTGATCCTCAGCCTTTTTAGATTTCACCACCATATCATCGATATATACTTCCATGGTGTCCCCCAGCTTATCCTTGAACATCATGTTTACTAATCTCTGGTATGTGGCACCTGCATTTTTCAAACCGAAAGGCATAGCAGTATAGCAATATATACCTGTTGGTGTCATGAAAGCAGTATCCTCCTGGTCAGAAGGTTCCATTTGAATCTGCTGAAATCCTGAGGATGCATCTGTTTTGGTCAAAAATCTCACAAGGATAATGCAACCAAACTCTAAGTAAACGGGGAATGATGCTTGGTTTGTTGAAAAAGTAAAGGATCACTTTATAAGAAATATGCAAATGACACAAGGATTTATACGAGGAAAAAGCCCTTGATCAATGAATGATCTCCGGCATAAAAAACCTCGGGTGATGGCAACTACCGATCACCAACTTCAATATATCAAAATATGGTTACAACTTCGGATGATAATGAGCTGAGTACAAAGATCACTATCGTAATGTGTGTCTAAGCGTGTGAGAATTGTGTTGTGTGTCTTCCGAATGGGGAAGAGTGTTATATATACAAGTGTGAGTGGCCTATTTTAGGTAAACAAACTAATAATCAGCTCATTACCCCTTTAGAAATAAAAGTAAATCTAGCCTAAATTATCGCTCTTAAATCATGCCAAGTTTCCATATCCTTCACAACGTTCATCTCTGATTAAGCATATGCCAAAGTTGTAAAGACGCGTCCCTTGATTGTGATGCTAAGAGCGGATCCTGCTAGACATTCCTGCAAAATGACATTAAGTTCAATGAAAGCAACTGTTAGCATGAGGATCCCTATGATGGTCCGTGATCCTGATCCTGGAACTCTGCTGAGGATCACTATCTGCCAAAGAAACAAGGATCACTGGTTAGGATCACATGTAAGGATCATGTGTTATAAAAATCCAGCCCTAACAATTGCCCCCAAAATATAAGGAGTGATATTGTAAATAAATGAGTTATATTTTGCTTGATCTTATCTGTAACGAGCTAATCGGATAATTAGCCGTTAAAGTCGAACTAGCCGTTGCAATTCTTACGTCACAGAAGTGACAGCCCTGCAGATCATCATTATAAATAGGAGATAGAGATAGGATCAATTCGCATTTAAAATCAAAGAAACTCCCTTTATAATCTCGTCTGAAGATCAATCAGGTATCTCTCTTCTTCCTTCTTCCTTCTTCCTTCTCTTACTCTGTTTTTCTGCTTCTTTGTTTTTCGTCTGCAAATATGTTGCTCCGGAATTCTCCTCATAAGGATCCTGAGAAGAACAGTCCCTTGAAAGGTCAAGGGATCATCAAAGACTCTCCCACCGAGAGGTGCTGTTTCACTGATCCTCAGGTTGATAGAATCCGTCACTGTTTTCCGGCGAACACCATCTTCAAGTCCTTCACTCCCACTGCTTTGAGTGACTTTATCTCTGATACTTGGGTGGCCTTTCCTGTTACCCCGTTCTTGATAGGGTATTCATATCCTTTCCCACAGTTCACTCAATCCTTCTTCTCTCTCACCGGCATCTGCTATATCCAGGCTATGCCCATGATCTGGAGGGTATTGGATACCCTTGAGAGGATCATTGAACAAGAAGGGATTGACCTTGGTATGGCGGAGCTGGCTGAGATGTACGATCTTACCACTTTCAGACCCCATCGTTATCTATTTAAGCGAAAAGCTGGAGAGGATCATCCTGTCTTCAAGGTCACCAAGAACGACAGGAATTGGAAGCGACGGTTCTTCTTTGTTAGGAGGGATACCATCCCCGATGGGAAGGATCTGCCCAAAGAGTGGGCTACTCATGGTAGGATAGAGTATCCTGGAAGGATCACCATAAGATTTGTTCCTTAGGATGAGGATCACTAACATTTTCTTTTGTTTTTTGTTTATTGTGCAGCTATTTCCATCTCTCGTCTGAAGTTGACACCTGCTGCAAAAGAGAGACTTTTAGCCTTCAAGAAGCTTGATCCGGAGACAAGGACTTTCCAGGTTGCTACTCAAGATTCCCAAGAAGTATCCTCTGCCTCTGTCACGATGTCAAGTAAGTATCCTGATTAAAAAGTAGTTTCATGTAGGATTTTTTAAATTAGTTAGAATACTTATCTGATTTTGGTTGTGTAGGTGCTGGAAAATCTGCTAAATCTGCCTCCAAGTTTGGCATTGATGATCTTGCTAATGTCAAATCTGCGAGGAAGAAGACCCCTGCTGCCAGTCCAACCGCTTCAGCCCCTAAAGCACCTATTAGGGGTAAAGGAAAGAAGAGGAAGGACTCTGAGGATCTTCAAGGATTTCCCCTGCTCCGCCAACAGTTTCTTGATTACGTTAACGAAGTAAGGATCACTGCTCCTGCGTGTATATCCTGCTTGTATATCCTGCTTGTTTGAGGATCATCTGGTCCTGAACTTACCCTTTTCCCTTTTGGCAGAAACTCGCTGAAATAGAAACATATATTGGCCACGTTGAGGATCAAGACCGCCAAATTGCCGACCTCCAACAGATGGGTGTGCTAAAGGATCTCAAGATTGCTGATCTTGAGAAGGAGCTCCGGGCCACCAAGGATAAAGCTGCCAGGATGCTGATCAATTTTGATTATGAGAAGCATGACATTACCCAGGATGCCAAGGTCTCTGCTGCGATAACCATGTATAAGATCCAGCTGCAGATGGTTGCGGAGGCTCAGGATCCTTCCTTCGACAAAGGCGTATGGGACGTGGAAGGCTGGAAGGCGAGGCTGGCAGAGTTGGAGGATGATGAGGAGGCCGAGGAGATCCCAATGCTTGAGGGCGGTGATGTTGGCAAGGATCAGGGGGAAGCAAGTGGAGCTGGTGGTGATGGTGCAGCGAAGGTTTGAGCTGCAGGATTGGGCAATGATGGAAATTTCTAGACATAGCCGGAGCCCAATTTTTTAAAATTTGGTAGTGGTTTTTGTGGTTGTTGATGTTTTGAAACAATTTATGGTCTGTAACTTAAACAATAGTTTTTAGGGTTAAGGATCATGGATCCTTTGAACAATAGGTAGGATCGCAAATGGTGGAGGGATCCTCTGTTTGGGGGATGAAGCCTTTGTGATCCTGCCGCTTTTAATTTCCTGCACCTGCTATGACCGCATAGACAATGGACACCCTTTGCCAACCCATGTGGACGGGCCACGTTTTGCTGGTAGAGACGTGGGTTGGCAATTTTGACAACTTTTTTGAAAGGGTTTAAGATCCTTTGTTAATAAAATAACTTTAATCTTTCTGGCTTACCTTGTTTCGTTATCCTTTATTTATCCTCTTGTTGTCCAATTATTTTAGAAACATATTTGTCAAAGTGACAAAAGCTGAGCAAATCATGTTTAAGAAATTTAGGATATGATCCTAGATCAAATATCCTATCATTGAAAATTTTCAGGGTAGCTGAATTTCAAGGATCATAGGCTTAGTTGTCATAGTGTAAGGGTTGTTCAGAATAGTGAGTATAATCAAAATAGTCAAGGATCATACCTGAGAATCCAAGTTAGGATCCTAACCTTTAATCAAGATAACCATAAGTGAAATTTTAACGGATAATAAAGATTAAGGATCCTTATTTGTTTAACTTCGAAAACCTGAAAAATGGAACATAACTTGGGACTAAGCCAATATAAAAGATAAATTAATAGCTGGGGACATGCCCAAAGGATAACTGGGGACAAGCCCAAAGGATCACTGGGGACAAGCCCAAAGGATAACTGGGGACAAGCCCAAAGGATCACTGGGGACAAGCCCAAAGGATAACTGGGGACAAGCCCAAGGATCGTATGTAAACTGGAGTATGGCCCTTACTGGCGACTATCCAAACTTGGTGACATGAAAATGTCAAAACCTTAGCTAACGTGAAAACGTTAGAAACCTTAGGAACGGATGTATGGTACGTCTACCATTATACGTAGGATCCTAGATATAGCCAGTACGATGAGGTTGTCAGCCCCTAAAGTGGGTACTGGTCCCAAAGACGTGAACTATACCAGGATCATCGTGCGCTACAGGCGAAAACTGGGGACAAGCCCAAGGATAAATGGGGTTGAACCCAAGGATCTGAGATGCTTTTGAAGACTATCGATAATATGCTGAGGATACCTGGACTATCAGAACTCAAATTCTCGTGAGAGAAGGATGAAGGATACGTGATCCTTATCCTTAGGTAAAAATAAGAAAATGGAAAAGTTTTGAGATAAGGACTTTACCAGAGTAAAGGATCACTGATGTCGCCGGGATCCTTCGAGGATGCTTCTGATGTAAGGATCATATGCTTGAAGGATCCTGTTCACATGAAATACTTCTTTAAGTGAATAGCATTCCAGGCTCTTGGTAACAAATTTCCTTCCATGGTTAGCAATATGTATGCCTCCTTTCCTGCTTCGGCTTCAATCAAGTAAGGGCCTTCCCATTTTGGTGCCAATTTTCCGTCAGCAGGATTGATGGTGTTTTGGAATGCTTTTCTCAACACCATATCCCCGACTTGGAACTTCCTTATCCTGACATTTTTGTTGTAGGCACCAGCCATTCTTTGTTGGTAGCTTGCCATCCTTATCCTAGCCAGATCCCTGATTTCCTCAATAGTATCCAAGTCTTGAGCTAGGTTTGCAACATTCTCTTCAGGATCACGAGTACTTGTTCTAGCAGTTGGAATCACCATTTCTGTTGGGATCACTGCTTCTGCCCCAAATACTAAAGAGAAGGGTGTTTGACCAGTGGCATTCTTGGGAGTTGTCCTATCAGCCCACAGCACATAAGGCAATTCCTCTGCCCATTTCCCCTTCTTGGATCCTAATTTCTTCTTCAGGTTGTTGATGATGATCTTGTTGGATGATTCTGCTTGACCATTGGCTTGTGGATGGACTGGTGTTGACGTTATCATCTTAATTCCCCAACTGTCACAAAAGTTAGTGGTTCTGCTCCCAATGAATTGGGAACCATTATCACATATAATTTCAGAGGGAATGCCAAATCTGGTTATAATGTTTCTCTTAATAAAGGATATAACTTCCTTTTCTCTGACTTGAGCAAAAGCTTCAGCTTCTATCCACCTAGAGAAGTAGTCGGTCATGGCAAGCATAATTACTTTTCCACCAGGTGCTTTAGGGAGCTTGCCAACTATATCCATCCCCCATCTCATGAATGGCCAAGAGGATGGTATTGGATGCAAAAATTCAGCTGGCTGATGAAGGATATTGCTGTGTCTTTGACAAGGATCACATTTCTAGCATATTCTACAGCATCCCTTTTCATAGTTGGCCAGTAGTATCCTGTTCTAAGGATCCTTGAGAACAATGCCCTGCCC
This sequence comes from Helianthus annuus, assembly GCF_002127325.2. Taxonomy (NCBI): domain Eukaryota; kingdom Viridiplantae; phylum Streptophyta; class Magnoliopsida; order Asterales; family Asteraceae; genus Helianthus; species Helianthus annuus. The sequence goes on along the minus strand of NC_035434.2, from coordinate 50,175,009 downwards.
CCAGTATGGTTTCCACAATCTCCTTCATGGAAGTCTCTCAACACTTCTTGAATTTCAGGATCCTCGATACATCTTAAATATGGTCCTGCAAGAGATCGTTTATATAATACATTATTTAAGATTGTGAATTGAGATACCTTAATCCTGAAAGCTCTAGGATTTTCTCCCATAGGAATCTCCCCGTGTTGTAAGTATCTCATGATTGGTGAGATCCATGATCCTGAATAAGATTGAGTTTCTTCACTAGGGATCATTGCAGTATCCTTTTCTATTTCCATGGCCACCTGATTTTCAATAGCAGGAGCCAGGATATGGGTGATGGGGATACTTATATCCTCTGGGATCTTCAAGGATGATCCTAGATTGGCCAATGCATCAGCTTCTATATTTTCCTCCCTTGGTACCTGTGTTAAACTGAAAGAAACAAAGGAGAGTGCCAATTCTTTGACTATCTCTAAATATTTGGTTAGTTTTTCACCTTTAACAGCATAGGATCCATTAAAGTGATTAGTGATCAGTAATGAGTCTACGTATACTTTAAGATATCTGATCCCCATATCCTTAGCAATTTGCAAGCCAGCAATTAAGGCTTCATATTCAGCCTCATTGTTAGTTGCTTGGAACTCACAAGCTATGGAGTGGGGTATTATGTCCCCCTGTGGCGATTTTAGTAGTATCCCGAGCCCTGTGCCCTTGACATTTGAGGATCCATCAGTGTGTAGTGTCCAAGGATCCTTGGTCTCATCCAGCTGCTGGACTTCCAATTCTGCTTCCTTTTGTAGATCACTACTGAAATCAGCCACAAAGTCAGCTAGTGCTTGGGATTTAATGGCTGTTCTACGCTCATATCTTATATCATGGGCACTAAGCTTTACTGCCCACTTAGCCATTCTTCCGGACATCTCTGGTTTCCTGAGGACATTCTTGATTGGAAAATTAGTTCTAACAACAATAGTGTGGGTTTCAAAATAATGTCTTAACTTAGTTGATGCCATAATTAATGCGAGAATAAGTTTCTCAAGGTGTGAGTATCTGGATTCTGCATCAAGTAAACTTTTACTTACATAGTAAATAGGATGTTGTGTACCTTCGTGATCCTTAACAAGGACAGCACTTACAGCGGTTGAGGATACCGCCAGGTATAAGGATAACACATCTCCTTTTCCGGGTTTCATTAATGCTGGTGCTGAGGACATATATTCTTTAAGGGCTTGTAAAGCATTCTCGTGTTTTTCAGTCCATTCAAACTTCTTGTTTTTCCTTAAGATATCGTAAAATTCTTTACATCTTTCTGAGGATTTTGATATGAACCTGTTTAGAGCTGCTATCCTGCCTGTTAGCCTTTGCACATCCTTAGCATTGGCAGGGGACTTGATATTCACTAGTGCTTTAATTTGCTCCGGGCTTGCTTCGATGCCCCTCTGAGTTACCATATATCCTAGAAATTTACCTGCTTTAACACCAAAGTGGCATTTTGAAGGATTAAGCTTCATGTTATAATTATCAAGGATATCAAATGCTTCCTCCAAGTCCCTTAGGTGATCCTCAGCTTTCTTTGACTTGACTACCATATCATCTATGTATACTTCCATAGTTTGTCCTATTTGATCTTTGAACATCATGTTCACCAGCCTTTGATATGTTGCACCTGCATTTCTTAGTCCAAAAGGCATGGCAATATAACAATATAAACCGGTTGGGGTCATAAAGGCTGTATCCTCTTGGTCAGATGGTTCCATCTGAATTTGTTGGAATCCAGATGATGCATCCATAAAGGTCAACAGTTCATGCCCCGCCGTTGCATCCACCATGGAGTCAATGTGGGGTAGTGGGAAAGGATCCTTGGGACATGCCTTATTCAGATCAGTGAAATCGACACATACCCTCCACTTTCCGTTTTTCTTTTGGACAACAACCACATTGGCTAACCATTCTGGATATTTTACCTCTCTGATCATACCTGCTCGAAGTAGTCTCTCTACTTCTTCTTGGATAATGGCATTCCTTTCTGGTGCAAACTTCCTCCTTTTTTGATGGATTGGTTTGATAGACCTGTCAATGCCAAGTTTATGAGTGATAATATCCTTAGATATACCTGTCATATCTTCATGTTTCCATGCAAAGGTAGATTTTCTTCTTTTGAGGAAGGATATTATGTCTTCTTTCATCTTGCCAAGGATCCCTGATCCGATATAGATTTTTGATTCAGGATCACTAGGATCCAAGAGGATTTCGTCCACATCTTGTTCCCTTGCCTCCAAGACATTCCTTGGAGGAATCTGTAATTGCTATTGTTCCCTTGGCTTCGAGGTTGGCTTCATGGATGAGGTATAACAATCCTTAGCCTCCTGCTGATCACTGTCGATCTTGATTATCCCCCATGGGCTAGGGAGTTTCACACATTGATGGTAGGTGGATGGGACCGCTTTCATATCATGTATCCAGGGCCTGCCAAGGATAACATTGCAACAAGATAAACAGTCAATAACACAAAATTTTTGATAATTATGTAATCCTTCCACGTAGATTGGGAGTTTGATGTCCCCCAGAGTTTTCTTCGTTTCTCCACTGAATCCCACAAGCACGGAGGATCTTGGTGTGATGTCTGATTCTGGGATACCCATTTTCTTTAGAACATCAAGCTGGATAATGTTTACTGAGCTTCCTCCGTCGATAAGGATCCTGCGAACAAAATGGTTAGAAATAAAGAGAGTAATAACTAAACTATCATGATGAGGATCCTGGATGTTAATGCGATCATCCTCATCAAACGTTATCGTTTTTCCTTCCGAGACACTTGATGTTCGAATAGGTCTTTCTCCATTATCCATTTTTGCTTCCTTTGCATGCCTTTTGGCTGCCGAGAAGGATGTACCACAAATATCTGATCCTCCGGAAATAAAGTTGATCACTTGTGCATTCACCGGAGGGGCTGCAGCCTTTTCAGGGATCCTTTCAGGATCCTGAGTCCTTTGCTTTTTTCTTCCCAACAATTCTTTTAGATGCCCCTTGCTTAACAGATATCCAATTTCTTTTCTTAAGGCTATGCATTCTTCAGTTAGACGCCCGAAATCCTCGTGGTATGCACACCACTTTGACTTGTCTTTAGTCCCGGATGGTTTGTCATTCTTTCTGGGCCATCTGGCTTTTTCTCCTAGATTCTACATTGCAAGGATTAGTTCATGATTGTCAACAGAAAAACAATATTCAGAAATCGGAGGATAATCCTCATCATCCTCTTCCTGGTCAACAGCATGCACGTTCTGGTTGTCATTTCTATGGTAGGATTTGAACTTATTGTTCTTGAAAGAGGATCCTTATTTTTCCTGTTTTGAGGATCCTACTTGCCTCTCCTGGATCCTCTTGTCATCCTCTAGCCGGATGAACCTGAGTGCCCGAGTTCTTACTTCATCTAGGTTCCTGCACGGTGTCATAACAAGATCATCATAGAACAATGAATCCTTAAGCAGTCCCATTTTGAAGGCCTCAACAGCCGTGGCCATATCCAAGTTGGGAATGTCCAAGGATTCTTTACTGAATTTAGTTATATAATCCCTTAATGATTCATTATGACTTTGAGTTACCCTGTATAAATCACTAGTTAATCTTTCAAATTTTCTACTACAAGAGAATTGATTATTGAATAAATTAACTAAATTAGCAAATGAAGTGATAGAGTAAGGGGGAAGACTTAGCAGCCATTTAAGAGCTGATCCAGTAAGAGTGGATCCAAATCCTTTACATAGGCATGCTTCCTTTAACTTTTCTGGGATTGGATTGATCTCCATCCTCTCCCTGTATTGTGCTATGTGCTCCTCAGGATCCGTTGTACCATCATACAGCTTCATAGTAGGGATATGGAACCTTTTGGGTACCTCTGCATCACAAATTGGTGGTGCAAAACGAGATACCTTATGGCTTCCATCTGCAATCTCCGGGATAGGCTTGACTACCCCTGGAACACTTGAGATCATATCCTTCAGCTTCTGCAACTCCCTGGCCATAGCATGATTGATACCTGTATCCTGCACGAATCCATGGTTAGTGGTAAGATAATTATTTAAGGTGTTACCTTCTATTGGGTTCAGGTTAGGAATACTGGGTGTGAATCCATATGGCTGGGATTCTGGGATGATGGAGGGACCAGTGGAGGCAATGGTCTGCATTGGAATGAAATCCCCTTGATGGACATTTAGATTTCCTGTTTGCAAACTCTTTAGGGATCCTGGCATCTGGGAGGATCCTGGTATCTGACACGATCCCGGAACAAAGGAGGATCCTTGAACCTGGGGTGATCCTGGAACAAAGGAGGATCCTTGAACCTGGGATGATCCTGGAACAAAGGAGGATCCTTGAACCAGGGATGATCCTGGAACAAAGTAGGATCCTTGAAACTGCTGTGCTCCTGGATAGGCTCCTGAATTCACGAAGGATCCCATATGCTGAGGACAGGATCCTGCCGGTTGAAAATGTGAGCCCGATGCCTGAGTCATTATTGCCGATCCGAGATGCAATCCTTTTGATCCTCCCACAATTTGAACGTCTGGGACTCCTGATGGCTGAGAAGTGATCATCGGAGTATCAAAACTTAAAGATTTGGGCATCAGTGGGGAATGATCCTCTGCCGCTTTCTTTTGTCTTTTGAGATCTCCGATTTCCCTGAGGATCCTGTCATTAGTTTCATCCTGCCGCTGCATACGATCCTTCATCTGCAAAATCAAAGTAAATACATCACTAGTACTGGGAGCAGAAGAATTCATAGCAGAAGAAGATGGAGGTTTAGAGAAAGTAGGAGTTGGTCTCTTCTCAGCATTTTTTTGAGATCCTGCCGGTGGTGGAGGCAAAGGCAGAGTGTTCTGAGACGAGGTGACTGCAGACATCGCCGTGGATGTATTCTCCAATGATGAAGCCATGTAATTCTTTTGAAATGATTTCGAACAGAAAGTTTTCTTATGAATGAAGCACCAATTGCCCCACGGTGGGCGCCAAACTGTTTTGGTCAAAAATCTCACAAGGATAATGCAACCAAACTCTAAGTAAACGGGGAATGATGCTTGGTTTGTTGAAAAAGTAAAGGATCACTTTGATAAGAAATATGCAAATGACACAAGGATTTATACGAGGAAAAAGCCCTTGATCAATGAATGATCTCCGGCATAAAAAACCTCGGGTGATGGCAACTACCGATCACCAACTTCAATATATCAAAATATGGTTACAACTTCGGATGATAATGAGCTGAGTACAAAGATCACTATCGTAATGTGTGTCTAAGCGTGTGAGAATTGTGTTGTGTGTCTTCCGAATGGGGAAGAGTGTTATATATACAAGTGTGAGTGGCCTATTTTAGGTAAACAAACTAATAATCAGCTCATTACCTCTTTAGAAATAAAAGTAAATCTAGCCTAAATTATCGCCCTTAAATCATGCCAAGTTTCCATATCCTTCACAACGTTCATCTCTGATTAAGCATATGCCAAAGTTGTAAAGACGCGTCCCTTGATTGTGATGCTAAGAGCGGATCCTGCTAGACATTCCTGCAAAATGACATTAAGTTCAATAAAAGCAACTGTTAGCATGAGGATCCCTATGATGGTCTGTGATCCTGATCCTGGAACTCTGCTGAGGATCACTATCTGCCAAAGAAACAAGGATCACTGGTTAGGATCACATGTAAGGATCATGTGTGTCACACCCTGGCTTTTGCGAAAGCGTGGGTTTATTTGGTGTGACTTCTTAATACCACAGCAACAATCACAACATGCTATATGATAAAATATTTGATGTTCATCCATTGAAATAATTGAAAATGCATAACATATTGTTTTGAAACAACATCAACCACAAGATACGTTTACAAACATGACTTGTTTAAAAATGAGTTCATAAGACTCGACGAAAAACTACCAACAACACAAAGATTTGAGACAATGCAACTCGTCCAGGAAAGAGTTACACTTCCCAATCCTATGACTCCGGATGACATCCTTATTTAGTACGCAGCTAAACATGCATCACTTGCCAGATCCAACTTAATTTCCTGAAATACATGTAGTAAGTCTTGTGTATATAAAACCGTTTAGTATGTCTGTAATTAAAATTTGTCCCTGGTATGTAGCAATAAGGAAAAAGAGATCACCAATGGGTTGCAAAGCCACCGGTATGTGTGAAAAGATGCAGGGAAACTCAAACCTAGCATATTTGTTACCGGGCTTCCGGCTGGAAGACACAGTCACCACTATGGGCCGCCCCGGCCTCACGGGTGTGGGCTCGCTACACCCAAATAGATCTATCACTCTTGTGTCCCTCGGTCCGATAACGAGGATTAATGGCCTCAAGTGTTGTGCCCACCCTTCACATGATCTAGTAGTGTAAAAACCCTCCCTAAGCTATCCATACCATGTATATAAAAGTCTGAAATAATTTGTAAACATGTATTCCACCCCCGAAGTATAAAACTGAAAACAGTAAAGGAATAGGGGGTCATGAACTCACCTTAGTGCGTCTTGACTCGAACTTAAACTCTTTCCGCTACACGACAACCTACAACGTACTAATGTCTATTAGACGAACGGGCCGTGCCTTGGCTTAGAGTTTAGTGTTTTGATTTGTGTTACTTAGGTATTATTTTGTTAAAACAATAATAATTATTTTAACTTAACTATCGTTATTAGAAAAATAGTTAGACAACTATTTCGTATCTACTTTCTCGAATATTTTACTAAGTGTTCGGATTCTCGGAAAATTTCGGCAGAGTATCCTCTGTAAATAGAGGTGTCCATGCTTTAATAGCATATCATTTTCTTTTATATAAAACCAATAGTTCATTTTCAATAACCAAACCAACATATAGACTTACAAAACATTACATACTTCATTTCAGCTTTATTACTCGAAACAGGACTGTTTTCGAGGATTTTTATAAAATAGTTACCCTTTTCTAAAAATCACCAAATTTTTTCAAAATATGACATATGTTCCAAAGTTTATTGTGTAAAAATATCAAAGTCCAATTCGTTACCCATATTTTATAAAAATCATTTTCTTGACTGCAATCAGATTTGTTACCTTCTGATCACAGTTTACGGAAATATTCGCTAAAAATCAACCGTAAGTCCGTTTGACGAAATTCCAGTTGGAGGGTCGTCCTGACAATGGTGTCTATCTACTGTAAAAATTTCATGAGTTGATTTTATTCAGGTTTTAGGTTATGACTCCGAAAGTAACCCACTTTTTCTGCAGTAAAAATGCAGCTTGAGCTGCTGTCCAAAAATAACCTTTTAAAAATAGTAAACGGTCTCGAAAAATTATGATTCCAGTGCCATTTGTTTAGTTATTCCAAAACATTCATTTTAGGCTTTTGAAAATCCGTTTTTCGACTTAAAATGACCCCGTTACAGCCTGTTGAAGTTGGCTGGAAATCCAACTCAGCAAGCTGTTTGAGTTTTTGTGTGTGAAGAACAATCAACAATCGAACAAGAATCGAAGTGAGACAAGAGTATGAATGGACTTACTACTAGCACAAGGCTAGGGTTGTAATCTTAGGATGAGATGACAAGAAATGATGGTGAGAAAAGCCTTGAACAAAGCTTCTTGAGAGCACTTCAACTTCTTGCTTCTATAGAGGATCTTGGAGCTTGGAATAGGGTTTGTTAGTGAAAGAGATGAAGTTGTGAAGGAAGATGATGATGAAATTCAGTTGTGGTGAGAGGGGGAGGGGTATGTGGGCCGATTTTTAGAGGGAGGAGGGAGAGAGAAGTGGTAAATCTTGAGGAATGATGATAAATTTCTTGGAAATCAAAGAGCCACCCTAATCTAGGTTATGATTGGAATCTCTTGGCCAATCCACAAATTAGGAGATGTTTACAAAATCAAAAAAAAATATATTTGTAATGATGGGGCTGAATTCAGTTAGGGGGGGGGGGTAAAGTGTAAGATTTTTGTTAATTAGTAGGTAATTACTAAAAGGGTTAAGGGTATTTACAAGTATAGTGGGTGTATGTCATGTTTGCATGGTGCATGGGGGTTTTTGTGACCATGATTAATTTAAAATAATAAAATAATATTTCTAACAATATTTTTCATGTCCCAGGTAATGTCTGGTTGTTCGGTTTCGCATCGTTCCGTTAAAGCGTTTAATTGACCCGTAAAGCGTCTTTTGTGCATCTTTTTGTAACGAAATTAATTCCAACACTTAGGAAAGTGTCCAGGACCATTTAGTCAATACTCTGTATAATATGAGTGTGTCACGAACTGAATTGTTATTAAAAATGTGGAATTCTGTAATTAAATTGCGTTTTAGGCACTTTCCGACACTCAAACTATCACCTAGTGACATAGTCTTATATTTCTCACTTCCCTACACTCCATACTGGTGTAGTGATTTATCCCTGGCCCATACTGGCCTAAAAATAGTATCTGTCTAAGTGCTGGCATTGTCAGCATGTGTCTGAGTTTTCCGCTTACGGTGCTAACTGTGCTTTGTGCATCCGGTTTGTCACTAAGAGTCTGTATGAAATAATTGGAGTGACTGTATGTAAAGAATGCACATGTATGTATATAACATAAATCAGTAAGTAGTTTAAAGTGTCAGATGTAGTCAAGCACAGTCATTAAGCACATAATTAGGGTTAATTAATTTGTACAGTACCTGAAATTTTGCGGGTTGTCACATTCTCCCCCTGTTAAGAAAATTTCGTCCCGACATTTTATGTCCTACTCCTAGTTGCAGGGGTCTTGGGGAATAAATGTGGGTACTTGGCCTTCATACGATCCTCACGCTCCCACGTGAACTCCGGGCCGTGTCGTGCATTCCATCGATCTTTAACGAGTTTGACACTACTCCGGCGTGTCTTATTAATCTTCCAATCCGTAACTTCAACCGGTTCCTCCACAAAGTGGAGTGTGTCGTCAATATGAACCTCGTCAGCAGGAATGACAACTGTCTCTTGAGTCAGACTCTTCCTCAAATTTGATACATGGAATGTATCGTGAACACCATTGAGTTCAGCAGGTAGGTCCAACTTGTAGGCTACAAGCCCAATCCTTTGCAGGATTCTAAAAGGACCAATGTAACGCGGATTCAACTTCCCACGCTTTCCAAAGCGTGCCACACCCTTCCAGGGTGAAACCTTTAACAAAACCATATCCCCAACTTCGAATTCCAGGGGCTTCCTCTTTGGATCCGCATAGGCTCTTTGTCTGTCGCGAGCTGCCTCGATGCGTTTTCGAATCTGAAAGATCTTATCGGTTGTTTCCTGAACCATTTCGGGGCCAACCAGCTGTCTATCACCCGCATCAGCCCAGCATAGCGGTGATCGACACTTGCGCCCATAAAGAGCTTCAAACGGTGCTGCTCCAATGCTGGTGTGGTAGCTATTGTTGTATGAAAATTCGACCAAGGGTAAGTGTTTGTCCCAGCTACCACCCAGGTCCATTACACATGCTCTCAGCATATCCTCCAATGTTTGAATCGTTCGTTCACTCTGGCCATCCGTTTGTGGGTGAAATGCTGTACTCAGATTCAATTGGGAACCAAATGCCTCTTGGAAGGACTGCCAAATCCTTGATATGAAGCGTCCATCTCTGTCAGAGATAATCGAGAGAGGCACTCCATGACGTGCAACAATCTCCCTCATGTATATTTCAGCAAGTTTACTTGTGTTGTCCTTTTCCCTGATCGGCAAGAAGTGCGCAGATTTTGTCAGCCGATCTACAATTACCCAAATTGTATCGTGGCCCTTTGGCGTCTTTGGCAATTTCGTTATGAAGTCCATGGAAATCTGTTCCCATTTCCATTGGGGTATTACAGGTTGTTGCAGGAGACCTGAAGGCTTCTGGTACTCGGCATTAACCTTGGCGCACGTTAAACATCTGCCAACATATACTGCAACATCGCCTTTCATCCTAGGCCACCAATAGAAATCTTTAAGATCTTGGTACATTTTATCTGCTCCTGGATGAATTGAGTACCGTGACTTGTGAGGCTCATCGAATATAACCTTTCTCAATCCTCCAAACAGAGGAACCCAAATTCGATTCATGAAACGCAAGGTTCCTTCCTTGTTTGGCATTAACTGTTTCTCCATTCCATGGAGATACTCATCCTCCATATTGCTTTCTTTCAAAGCTTCTCTCTGCGCGGCACGAATGCGCAACGAGAGGTCTGTCTGGACAATCATTTCTAAAGCCCTAACCCTCATGGGCTTAATCCTTTCTTTTCGACTCAAGGCGTCAGCAACTACATTCGCCTTTCCTGGGTGATACTTGATTTCGCAGTCGTAGTCGTTCAACAGTTCAACCCAGCGTCTCTGTCTCATATTAAGCTCCTTTTGATCGAAGATGTGCTGTAGACTCTTATGATCAGTGAAGATTGTACATCTTGTTCCATACAAGTAGTGTCGCCAGATCTTCAATGCGAACACTACGGCGCCTAACTCTAAGTCATGCGTGGTGTAGTTCTTCTCGTGAACTTTCAGCTGGCGCGAAGCATAAGCTATAACCTTCTGTCGCTGCATCAACACGCAGCCTAAACCCTGACGCGAGGCGTCACAATATACCACGAAGTCGTCCGTGCCTTCGGGTAGAGCTAAAATCGGTGCGTCACAAAGCTTGTTTTTCAACAACTGAAATGCTTCTTCTTGTTTATCGCTCCAATCAAACTTCTTGTCCTTCTGTGTAAGTGCGGTGAGAGGTTGAGCGATTTTAGAAAAATCTTCAATGAATCTACGATAATACCCAGCCAAACCTAAGAATTGTCGAATCTCGGTTGGCGTTTTCGGTGACTCCCAATTCTTGATTGCCTCGATCTTTGTGGGATCCACATGGATTCCACTTCCATTAACCACATGTCCAAGAAACTGGACTTCGCGTAACCAAAACTCACATTTCGAGAACTTAGCGTACAACTTCTCCTTCTTAAGCAGCTCTAGAATAGCTCACAAGTGTTGCTCGTGCTCTTCCTTCGTCTTCGAGTAGATCAAAATATCATCAATAAATACGATTGCGAACTTGTCGAGGTACGGCTTGCAGACTCTATTCATCAAGTCCATGAAAACTGCTGGAGCGTTTGTCAACCCAAACGGCATAACCAGAAACTCGTAATGTCCATATCGAGTTCTAAAAGCAGTTTTGGGAATACTTTCCTCTTGTATTCTCAACTGGTGATAACCTGATCTTAGATCGATCTTTGAGTAAAAACTCGAACCTTGTAGTTGATCGAACAGGTCATCGATCCTTGGCAAAGGATATTTGTTCTTGACAGTCAACTTGTTGAGTTCGCGGTAGTCTATACACATGCGAAAACTTCCGTCCTTCTTCTTAACGAACAAAACTGGAGCTCCCCAAGGTGAGAAGCTTGGTCTGATGAATCCTTTATCTAACAGCTCTTGGAGTTGCGTCGACAGTTCTTGCATCTCTGAAGGTGCAAGTCGATAGGGTGCCTTAGCAACAGGCGCAGCGCCTGGAACTAAGTCAATGTGGAACTCGACTTGTCTTGGAGGCGGCAATCCTGGCAAGTCTTCTGGAAAGACTTCAGGATATTCCCTTACGACAGGAATGTCTTCGATCTTTGGTTCAGCGGCCTCCTTATCAACGATATGTGCCAAGAAGGAAACACATCCTTTCTTCAAACACTTCCTAGCTTTCAAGTAGCTAATAATCCTCAGTGGCGTATCGCGCTTCTCTCCGTGAACTACAATCGTCTCTCCATCGGCCATTGGGATGCGTATGGTCTTCTCATGACAAACCACTTCGGCTTTGTTGCTAGACAGCCAATCCATCCCTATTACCATGTCGAAGCTTCCCAACTCGACTGGCAGTAGGTCTAGCGTAAATTCGTGTCCTCCCAGTTCTATCATGCATCCCCTAATAACTTCACCCGTTTCTACTAGTTTTCCATTCGCCAATTCAATAGAGTACGGAACGTCTAACTTACTAGCAGTTAACCCAAGCATGTTCTTAAAGTCTAACGATACGAAACTATAATCGGCACTAGTATCAAAATACACAGATGCATAGCGTTGATTTATAGGGAACGTACCAGTGACAATGTTCGGATCCTGGCGTGCTTCCCTCGCACCAATGTTAAAAACTCGGCCTTAAGCTTGATTTAACTTTGGGCATTCCCTCTTGAAGTGCCCAACGTCCCCGCAGTTGAAGCATCCTGGCCCTCGGCCATTGCCATTGCCATTCCCGTTTCGATTTCCGTTGGTTCCCCGGTTACCAGCTTGATTCGGGGCATTCCCGCGATTTCCATTTCCCCCATTATTTCCTTGCGGCCTGTTTCCATTACCGCGGTTGTTGTTATTGTAACCCCTTTGGCCACCTTGGCCTGATCCAACCCAACATGTTTCCTTCGAATGGCCTGTCTTTCCGCAAGATTCACACTTTCTGAGTCGGCACGGGCCGGGATGATGGAACTGACATGTACCACACTTGGGCAGAGTGCCCATGTATCCTCTTCCTCTGTTTTCGGTACCAGTTCCGGCCCTGGCTGGTGCACTTCCTTCTTCCCTCTTGCTAACACTGCTGGTGCCCTTTTTGAAATTTGAGAACTTCCTCTTGTTCTCACTTGGCGATGATTCAACATGTGTTTCCTTCTTTTTCGGTTCAGAGATTGAAAATTTGTCCAATCTGATGGCTTCCTCTGTAAGTGCCACACTGAGATCAATGGCTTCGGTAATCGTTGGGGGCTTGGACGTCGTTACCATGCTCATGATTTGGGGTGCCAATCCCCAGATGAAACGCTCAATGCGTTTAAACTCAGGCTCAACCATATACGGCACAACACGTGACAAGTCGTGAAACCTTTGCACATATTCAGCAATCTTTGGGCCGTCCATTTTGAGGTGCCAGAACTCAGTCTCCAGTTTCTGTATCTCGGCCCGAGAGCAGTATTTCTTCCTCATGAGCTCCTTCAGCTCAGTCCATGTCATAGCATATGCCGCTGCTTCCCCCAGGGTCTGTATTTGAAGGTTCCACCAAGATAGGGCACCGTCAAGAAAGAGCCCTGAGATGTACGTAACTTGGTGCTCGAGAGCACACTTGCTCATCCTTATAACAGATTCCGTCTTCTCTGTCCACCTAACGAAAGCAACAGCACCCCCAGTGCCGTCATAGTTCAAGGGCTTACAATCCAGGAATTGCTTGTAGGTACAACCGTTGGGAGGGTTGTTGTTGCTGTTCGGAATGTTGCCACTTGTTTCTCCTTGAGAAGCAGCATACTGCGCAATAGCGGCAGCGATGATTCCTTGCAGTTCTGCCTGGGTGGTCGGCATGCGTGCGTCACGTCGAGGAGGCATTTCCTAGAGGATGTTCCATATCGGTCAGGTCATAGTAAGTATAATAATCATACGTATATATAGTATCATTCATCATTCACATAACATCTCATGTCATAACCATGACAAATAATCAACAATGTATGAGATTAAAAGACTTGCGATTAATGTTTCATAAACAAACCATCAATACAGCGTCACAAATTTTACCATGTGTCAAAATATATGTCTGAGTACAAATACAAATAAACCAAAACTAAAATCGTGGTCTCAGAAAAAAAAAGTCTTCATAATCACGACTTTAGCGCTGTCTTCCCACTAAGCGTAGCTGGTCTGTCGATGGTCTGAAATCCCTGTTGCCGAGTATACCCCTAAGCTGATGGTGGAGGAGGAGGTGGGAAATGAGAGAAAATCAATTGGCGCAACTGCACCAAATCCTCCTCAAGTGCGTAGGCAAAACGTAGCACGAAGGCAACCTGTCGATCGAGAGGGAGGAAATGAACGTATGAATCCTAAAATGAGGGAAAAGAGGTGTGCGATGCCGAAAACTGAGTCTGACAGGGACAGTGAGGATGTGGAGCTCTCTCCAATCGCTGGACACACTGTCTCAAGGCGTCCCGCCGTAACTGCAGCGACATGAGCGTGTCCTCCACAGAGAATCCATCATAAAATGGATGATAAGTGTCCGATGTAGGCATGACCTGGGGTGCTGACCATAGGGATGGTTCACCCATTGGGGCTGAAACCGGAAGTGTAATGTGTGGGGTAAAAACAAACTGTGAAGTGACATGAGGTAACTGGGTCTCGAAAGGTGCAGGAAGTGACACTGGTGGAATAAAGTCTGAATGAGGGACCTGCGGTAAAAACTGGCTAACCTCTGGCATGAATGGGGTGTGCCCGAAAAGCTGGCTCGGCGATCCCTCCCCAGGTTGGGGCGGAGGAATGTCCTGAAGGAATGTAATAGGAAGGTCAGTGCGGTGAGTATCGGATGTGGACGGAGGAAACAAGGGAGCATCGAAGGGTACAGCGGTAGGTGCGGGAGGGGGAATGACTGGGACTACGTACGAAGGGTAGTCGTCCTCCTCAATCCATCCATTGCTGGAGTTGGCGAACCTCGGGTCCATGTGGGTGGCGAATGGTGCAAGATCATCAAAGATAGCCATGGGATCAGGTATCTCAACGGCTGGTGGTGCAACAACGGGTGTAACAGAGACAGTAACAGGGTCGACGGCAAGAACGGGCTCGGAAGTGACTGGAGCAGGCTGATAATCGGCAAGCACGGCTGGAATCGGATCATCTGGGTGAGCAGGAGCCTCAGCAGGCTGCTCAATCTCCATCTCCTCATCAGCGTTCATGCGAGGAATGTAACCAAATCCCAACGGTGGGATATGAGAAGCGATCGACTCAAAGGAATCAGAAGCGGACGAATCGGACTGAACCTCCATGCTAGGAAGCTCGACCATGGGAACAATATGATCAACAACTGGGATATCAACAGGCTGAACACCGCCCTCCATCGGGGCCCCACCATCCTGGTCTCCCTCCGGGGGACCCTCGATGAGTAGGTCGATGTCATCATCAGGTATCGCGTCGAGAAGTTGTTCCTCAAAAGGAACTGCAGCGAAGGGGAGAGGGGCAGGGATGGGAACAAGAGGTAGGTCCTCTCCAGGTGGGCCGTCAGCTAAAGGCACATCATCTCCGAAGTCTGGTAAGGCAAAAGGCTGAAAGTCGTCTTCATCAGTGCTCGTGTAGTCTGAGGTGAAAACTCCCGAATCGGTAGCCATCTCGTCGTCAGAGGTAAAAGTCCTCGGGTCACTCGCATCGGATACTCCGCTACCGGATGATGCCATGGTGTCTGTAACACATCCACAACATATGCACACAAGTAAGATAAGCATGTAAACAAATAATAATGAAGTCATGTATGCATCCTAGTCTTCCCAGGCTATTCCACCCAATCTCTAAGACTGAATTCCCTAGTCTCTCAGACTAACTCCCTGGCCTCTAAGACCAACCTCCCAGCCTCTAAGACTCAAATTTTCCCCCAGCCTCCAAGGCTAAACATCCCCAATCTCTAAGATTGAATCCCTCAGTCTCTAAGACTGAACTCCCTCAGTCTCTAAGACTGATACAAAAATTTTGAAAAGTGTATTTGTGACCTTTTTGTTCGTAAAAAGTTTGTGCCCTGGATCTGGACTTTAAGTGTATGCAAATGTAAAATCGTTTGAAAACATTTTCGTGAGAGCCCTAGTGATCATAGTCTAGACTCGAGAAGGAATCCTAGTTCGCTATGATCGAGGCTCTGATACCAAGCTGTCACACCCTGGCTTTTGCGGAAGCGTGAGTTTATTTGGTGTGACTTCTTAATACCACAGCAACAATCACAACATGCTATATGATAAAATATTTGATGTTCATCCATTGAAATAATTGAAAATGCATAACATATTGTTTTGAAACAACATCAACCACAAGATACGTTTACAAACATGACTTGTTTAAAAATGAGTTCATAAGACTCGTCGAAAAACTACCAACAACACAAAGATTTGAGACAATGCAACTCGTCCAGGAAAGAGTTACACTTCCCAATCCTACGACTCCGGATGACATCCTTATTTAGTACGCAGCTAAACATGCATCACTTGCCAGATCCAACTTAATTTCCTGAAATACATGTAGTTTAAAAAGTCAACGAAAAGTTGAGCGAGTTCATGAGTAAGTCTTGTGTATATAAAACCATTTAGTATGTCTGTAAGTAAAATTTGTCCCTGGTATGTAGCAATAAGGAAAAAGAGATCACCAATGGGTTGCAAAGCCACCGGTATGTGTGAAAAGGTGCAGGGAAACTCAAACCTAGCATATTTGTTACCGGGCTTCCGGGTGGAAGACACAGTCACCACTATGGGCCGCCCCGGCCTCACGGGTGTGGGCTCGCTACACCCAAATAGATCTATCACTCTTGTGTCCCTCGGTCCTATAACGAGGATTAATGGCCTCAAGTGTTGTGCCCACCCTTCACATGATCTAGTAGTGTAAAAACCCTCCCTAAGCTATCCATACCATGTATATCAAAGTCTGAAATAATTTGTAAACATGTATTCCACCCCCGAAGTATAAAACTGAAAACAGTAAAGGAATAGGGGGTCATGAACTCACCTTAGTGCGTCTTGACTCGAACTTAAACTCTTTCCGCTACACGACAACCTACAACGTACTAATGTCTATTAGACGAACGGGCCGTGCCTTGGCTTAGAGTTTAGTGTTTTGATTTGTGTTACTTAGGTATTATTTTGTTAAAACAATAATAATTATTTTAACTTAACTATCGTTATTAGAAAAATAGTTAGACAACTATTTCGTATCTACTTTCTCGAATATTTTACTAAGTGTTCGGATTCTCGGAAAATTTCGGCAGAGTATCCTCTGTAAATAGAGGTGTCCATGCTTTAATAGCATATCATATTCTTTTATATAAAACCAATAGTTCATTTTCAATAACCAAACCAACATATAGACTTACAAAAAATTACATGCTTCATTTCAGCTTTATTACTCGAAACAAGACTGTTTTCGAGGATTTTTATAAAATAGTTACCCTTTTCTAAAAATCACCAAATTTTTACAGAATATGACATATGTTCCAAAGTTTATTGTGTAAAAATATCAAAGTCCAATTCGTTACCCATATTTTATAAAAATCATTTTCTTGACTGCAATCAGATTTGTTACCTTCTGATCACAGTTTACGGAAATATTCGCTAAAAATCAAACGTAAGTCCGTTTGACGAAATTCCAGTTGGAGGGTCGTCCTGAAAATGGTGTCTATCTACTGTAAAAATTTCATGAGTTGATTTTATTCAGGTTTTAGGTTATGACTCCGAAAGTAACCCACTTTTTCTGCAGTAAAAATGCAGCTTGAGCTGCTGTCCAAAAATAACCTTTTAAAAATAGTAATCGGTCTCGAAAAATTATGATTCCAGTGCCATTTGTTTAGTTATTCCAAAACATTCATTTTAGGCTTTTGAAAATCCGTTTTTCGACTTAAAATGACCCCGTTACAGCCTGTTGAAGTTGGCTGGAAATCCAACTCAGCAAGCTGTTTGAGTTTTTGTGTGTGAAGAACAATCAACAATCGAACAAGAATCGAAGTGAGACAAGAGTATGAATGGACTTACTACTAGCACAAGGCTAGGGTTGTAATCTTAGGATGAGATGACAAGAAATGATGGTGAGAAAAGCCTTGAACAAAGCTTCTTGAGAGCACTTCAACTTCTTGCTTCTATGGAGGATCTTGGAGCTTGGAATAGGGTTTGTTAGTGAAAGAGATGAAGTTGTGAAGGAAGATGATGATGAAATTCAGTTGTGGTGAGAGGGGGAGGGGTATGTGGGCCGATTTTTAGAGGGAGGAGGGAGAGAGAAGTGGTAAATCTTGAGGAATGATGATAAATTTCTTGGAAATCAAAGAGCCACCCTAATCTAGGTTATGATTGGAATCTCTTGGCCAATCCACAAATTAGGAGATGTTTACAAAATCAAAACAAAATATATTTGTAATGATGGGGCTGAATTCAGTTAGGGGGGGGGGGGTAAAGTGTAAGATTTTTGTTAATTAGTAGGTAATTACTAAAAGGGTTAAGGGTATTTACAAGTATAGTGGGTGTATGTCATGTTTGCATGGTGCATGGGGGTTTTTGTGACCATGATTAATTTAAAATAATAAAATAATATTTCTAACAATATTTTTCATGTCCCGGGTAATGTCTGGTTGTTCGGTTTCGCATCGTTCCGTTAAAGCGTTTAATTGACCCGTAAAGCGTCTTTTGTGCATCTTTTTGTAACGAAATTAATTCCAACACTTAGGAAAGTGTCCAGGACCATTTAGTCAATACTCTGTATAATATGAGTGTGTCACGAACTGAATTGTTATTAAAAATGTGGAATTCTGTAATTAAATTGCGTTTTAGGCACTTTCCGACACTCAAACTATCACCAAGTGACATAGTCTTATATTTCTCACTTCCCTACACTCCATACTGGTGTAGTGATTTATCTCTGGCCCATACTGGCCTAAAAATAGTATCTGTCTAAGTGCTGGCATTGTCAGCATGTGTCTGAGTTATCCGCTTACGGTGCTAACTGTGCTTTGTGCATCCGGTTTGTCACTAAGAGTCTGTATGAAATAATTGGAGTGACTGTATGTAAAGAATGCACATGTATGTATATAACATAAATCAGTAAGTAGTTTAAAGTGTCAGATGTAGTCAAGCACAGTCATTAAGCACATAATTAGGGTTAATTAATTTGTACAGTACCTGAAATTTTGCGGGTTGTCACAATGTGTTATAAAAATCCAGCCCTAACAGCATCCATGAAAGTCAACATTTCATGCCCGGCAGTAGCATCCACCATTGAGTCGATATGTGGAAGAGGGAGCGGGTCTTTTGGACAAGCTTTGTTCAGGTCTGTGTAGTCTACACAAACTCTCCACTTCCCATTCTTCTTTTGAACGACTACCACATTTGCTAGCCACCTAGGGAATTTGACTTCTCTGATCATCTTGGACTTCAATAATCTTTCAACTTCCTCTTGGATAATTGCATTTCGTTCAGGGGCGAACTTCCTTCTCTTTTGTTGTATAGGCTTGAATGACCTGTCAATTCCAAGCTTGTGAGTAATAATGTCTTTGGATATACCTGTCATATCCTCATGCTTCCATGCGAATGTTGACATCCTGCATTTCAAAAAGTTAGTTAATTGATCTTCAATATCCTGAGGGATATTGGTTCCTACGAGCACCGAGATATCAGGATTATCCTGATCCAGGATAACTTTCTTCACATCCTGCTCCGAATTCTCCACGATATCCTGGGCCCGCATCTTTAATTGCTATGCTGCACTTGGTTTGGTCGAGGATTTCATTGAGGATGAGTAACATTCTTTCGCTTCCTGCTGATCACTATCGACTTTGACAACTCCCCAAGGGGTAGGGATCTTGATGCATTGGTTATATGTTGATGGTACGGCCTTCATATCATGAATCCATGGTCTTCCCAGTATGATGTTATAGCAGGATAGAGAATCCATCACGCAGAAGCGTTGTATGGAGTTGACCCCTTCAACATATACTGGCAACTTTATCTTCCCTATAGTATTCCTAGCTTCTCCACTGAAACCAACGAGCACAGTGGACTTCGAAGTAATGTCCATCGGGGATACATTCATCCTCTTTAATGTTTCCAGCTGAATTATGTTGAGAGAACTACCGTTGTCTACCAATATCATGCGTACAAAATGGTTAGCCACATATAATGTTATTACCAAAGCATCATGGTGAGGATCCTGGACAGTCTCCTTGTCATTAGCATCAAATGTGATCACTTTGTCAGTTGTGAGGGTAGTCATCCTGACAGGTTTGTCTCCCCTTTCAGCCTTAGCTTCTTTTGCATGTCTCTTCGCCGCCGAATACGAAGTCCCACAAATGTCGGATCATCCCGAAATGAATTTGATTATCTTGGCATCCGTGGGAGGTGAGGCTGCTCGTTCAGGATCCTTCTCAGTATCCTGACCCTTATTCTTCTTTCTTCCTAAGAGATCCTTCAGATATCCCTTGCTCAAGAGATAGCTTATTTCTTTCCTTAAAGAAATGCAATCCTCAGTAACATGTCCGAAATCCTCATGGAAGGCACACCATTTGGATTTATCCTTCCAATCAGCTTTTTGTTGATTCTTCCGAGGCCACCTGGCTTTATCTCCCAAACCCTGCATAGCATACATTAGTTCAGGTATATTGACAGAAAAACAATATTCAGATAATTCAGGATATTCTTAAGGATCCTCGTCTTCAACAGCATTCACTCGCTTGCTATCATTTCTGCCATATGGCTTAGAGCGATATGGCTTATATGAGGATTCTGATTTCCTGTTGGTTGATTCGTAGGTCGAGGTAGAATTCATCCTCTCTTGCATTTTCTTGTCATCTTCCAAGTGGATATATCTCAAAGCCCTGTTACGAGCTTCGTCGAGATTCCTATAGGGATCCATTACAAGATCCTGATAAAATTGAGAATCCTTTTGCAACCCCATCTTAAAAGCTTGCACGGCTGTTGCAACATCAAGATGTGGGATATCCAAGGATTCTCGACTGAATTTGTTCACATAATCCCTCAAGGATTCCTGAGGCCCTTGAGTTATCCTGTATAGATCACTGGTTAGTTTCTCAAAGCTCCGACTACAAGAAAATTGACTGTTAAATAAATTAACCAAATGAGCAAACGAAGTAATGGAGTGAGGAGGAACGTTTAACAGCCATTTCAAGGTTGATCCTGTCAGAGTAGAACTGAATCCCTTGCATAAGCGTGCTTCCTTGAGCTCCGGAGGGATAGGGTTTATCTCCATTCTTTCCCTATACTGGGCAATATACTCTTCAGGATCCGTAGTCCCATCATACAGTTTCATGTTGGGAGTTTGGAATCTTTTTGGGATTTCAGCATCGCAAATAGGACGTACAAACCGAGATATCCTGTGGCTATCCTGGGATACTTCAGGAATTGGCTGAACCACCCCAGGTACACTGGATATCATATCCTTTAGCTTCTGAAGCTCCCTGGATAATGCTGATGTTACAGCTGCATCCTGCAAAGATCCAACACTGTTAGTGGCAAAAGTATTATTATTATTAGGCACGTTACCAGTCGGAGGATTCTGCCCATATCCTGAAGCATATCCTGAGCTCCTCACGGTTGACATCCTAACCGAGGAGGGTATTTCAGGAGTATGATTCTGAGGAAGGTTGGGCACAATATTCCCCCTATTATCCTCAGTATACACAGCTGAACTAAAGTTCAAAGCTCTAGGTTGTAGTGGAGTGACGATATCCTCGGCAGATCTGCTCGAGCCGGACTTCAGCAGTTGTATTTCCCTCAACAGCATTTGGTTTGTTTCCTGTTGCTGCCTCATTTGTTCCTGCACACTTCCAAATAAGGTTAGAATTTCATCATTAGAAGCTAAAATCGGAGCAGATCCCTGAACACTCCGAGTAGGTATAATATCCTGAGGTTGTGAAGAAGATTGCATCCTTGGAAGAGGTGGTGGAAGCACCGGACCAGTAGTAGCAGAAGTTGTAGCAGACACAGTGGAGGAGCTCATGTTTGATCTCGAGGCCATTGTAAACAACGTGGCAAAAAGTTTTGAAAACAGAAAACTGATTAGCGATTTCACAAAAATTTTTAGCAAAGAGAGCACCACTTGCCCCACGGTGGGCGCCAAATTGTTTTGGTCAAAAATTACCTAAGTAATTAAGTGATCAAATTAGTTTTGTGAGGTAGTGTGCTAAGAGAATGTGTTCAAAAATATGTTAATTAAGTTCTTTGCAAAAACAGTTTCAGGATACGGCTCAGGATATCGAGCTGTATCTATAATCAAACAATGAGCAGAAAATAAAGGTTGACACGTGATGTACGAGGAAAGCCCTTGATCAATCTAGATCTCCGGCATAAAACCTCGGGAGCTGACAATCGCAGCTGCCTCGTTCTTCTTATTACTTCAAACTTCAGGATACAGTGCAGGATGTGGTGCGGATCGACTAAGTGTTACAACGTAATTTGAATACAAGTGTTTGAATGTGGTGTTTGCGGTGAGCTAGAGTAGGAGTGTAAGAGAGTGTAAGTGGAAGATTGTGTGCCTTAAACCGATCCGCCCCCATCTATTTATAGTAAAGATAATGTAACTAACTATCCTATATAACCGGGATCCAACGAATATTCCTTAGCCGAACGTTGTAGACCTAGTCTTTCGGGTTCAACGTCTCTCCATTAACAGATACGTCCGAGTCTCGAGGAGATGAAGTCCATTTAACCGTTAGCAAGTCCCAGTCTTAACCTGCACGTGATTAATTCGATATACCTCAGGATATTACCCAGGATGTTAGCAATATCCCCGCCCAGTATCCTGATTACAAATAAACAATCACAATCAGAATATTAGTCAGGATATATGTTCAGAAAATAGCCCATAACAAGGATAAGGGTGATAATAAAGGATAAAACAAAGGCAAATAAGGATCATACCAGAGAACCCAAGTTAGGATTCTATATCCTTAACACTTACAATTGTGCCAACAAAAGATAAAAACTGGTAGAAAGTTAGGATCCTGGATCCTTAACTGTTTAGCTTTGGAAACCTGTAACAACATATAACTTGGGACTAAGCCAATTGTCAAAGAAAGAAAGTATTAGTAACTGGGGACAAGCCCAACAATCTGGGGACAAGCCCAATAATCTGGGGACAAGCCTGAAAACTGGGGACAAGCCCAAAAACTGGGGATAAGCCCAAAAAATCTTGTGTAAACTAGAGTATGGCCCAAACTGGCGACTATCCAAACTTAGTGACATGAAAATGCCAAAACCTTAGCTAACGTGAAAACGTTAGAAACCTTAGGAACAGATGTATGGTACGTCTATCATTATAATTAGGATCCTAAATACAGCCAGGACAATGAAATTGTCAGCCCCTAAAGCGGGTACTTATCCCATTGCCTTGAACTATACTAGGATAATCGTGCTTAACTAGCGAAGGTGTAAGAACCTGATTCGTAGAAGGTAATAGATACCTTAAACTAGGGACAAGCCCATAAACTGGGGATAAACCCAAAGGTTAAAGGATTCTAATACCCTCTCCTTATAACCAAATGAATTAAAGAATTTGAGAAACAATAATTAAATCATTACCACAGTGAGGATCACATATCCTCTGAGGATCCTTGACATGAACTGAGTATAAGGATACCTAAGGATCCTGGATCCTTCTTACATGAAGTACTTCTTCAAATGGATAGCATTCCAAGCCCTTGGTAAAAGATCACCTTCCATTGTTAGTAAACGATATGCCCCCTTTCCTGCCTCAGCTTCAATTAGGTAGGGGCCTTCCCACTTTGGTGCTAGCTTGCCATCAGCAGGATTTATGGTATTTTGGAATGCTTTCCTCAACACCATATCACCAATTTGAAATTTCCTGATCCTGACATTCTTGTTATAAGCTCCAGCCATTCTTTGTTGATAGCTAGCCAATCTTATCCTTGCCAAATCCTAGAGTTCTTCTATGGTATCCAAATCTTGAGACAAGTTTTCATCATTTCCTTCAGGATCACAGATGCTTGTTCTTGCAGTCGGGACTACCATCTCTGTAGGGATCACATATTCAGCTCCAAACACCAAAGAAAATGGAGTTTGACCAGTAGCATTCTTGGGAGTTGTTTTATCAGCCCATAATACATAGGGTAGCTCTTCTGCCCATTTTCCTTTCTTGGATCCAAGCTTCTTCTTAAAGTTGTTGATGATGATCTTGTTGGATGATTCTGCTTGACCATTAGCTTGTGGGTCGACTGGTGTTGATGTTATCGTCCTCATCCCCTAACTGTCACAAAAGTTAGTAGTTCTACTCCTAATGAATTGGGATCCATTATCACAAACTGTTAGGGGAGGATTCTCCAAAGATCAGTGATCCTCAATTACTGTTAGGCTTAGGGATCCCTAATTCTGTCTGAATTGGTGATCCTCAGAGAGTATTGTAGGATCAGGATCCAGGATCATCATAGTGATCCTTATACTAACAATTGTCTGCTTTGAATATGAAGTTGTTTTGCAGGAGTACGTACTTGGACCTGGTCTTGGCGATATTCCTGGAGCATATTCCCTCTATATTCCGCACGTGCTTGACCATGGTGAACGTTATGCAGATCGTGGGGAGAGTGCACAAATTGCGGATAGTTAGTTATTTTAGATATTTTGCTAAATTTAAAAGGGGATAGCGAGCTTGATTAGAACACTTGGCTATTTTTTTGGCTAAACATACACACTCGTAACTGCTCTGATTAGCTCTCAACTGTTAGCACGGCGATTACACACTTTTTTGCACTTTACACTTTAGTGATCCTTGTAACAAGCTCGCTATCATCCAAAGTTGTAATACATTTTCTGTTCAATTTGAGTTGGTGATCGATAGTTTCCATCACCCGAGGTTTTTTATGCCGGAGATCAACTCTTGATCAAGGGCTTTTTCCTCGTATAAATCATTGTGTCACTTGTTCATTACATTTCTGAGTGATCCTTAATATCGTTCATTGATTCAAGCATCACACCTCATGTCTAAAGATTTGGTTGCATTATCTTGGCTTGATTTTTGACCAAAAGACAAACAATTTCAGAAGGTATGCCAAATCTGGTAATGATGTTTCTTTTAATAAAGGATATAACTTCTTTTTCTCTGACTTGTGCAAAGGCTTCAGCTTCTATCCACATGGAAAAGTAATCAGTCATAGCAAGCATAAATACTTTTCCTCCTAGTGCCTTGGGAAGTTTGCCAACTATGTCCATTCCCCATCTCATGAATGGCCCGGAAGAGGATATAGGATGCAGGAGCTCCGCTGGTTGATGAAGGATATTGCTATGTCTTTGACAAGCATCACATTTCTTTGCATACTCCACAACATCCTTCTTCATGGTAGGCTAATAATATCCTGTTCTAAGGATCCTTGAGAATAGTGCTCTGCCCCCAGTGTGGTTCCCACAATCTCCTTCATGAAAATCCTTCAGAACTTCTTGAATTTCTCGATCCTCGATGCACCTTAGATATGGACCTGCAAGAGACCATTTATATAATATGTTATTTAGTATTGTAAATTGAGATACCTTGACTTTGAAAGCTCTAGGATTTTCTCTAGTAGGAATCTCACCATTTTGTATATATCTCAGGATTGGAAGGATCCAGGATCCTGAACTTGATTGTGCACCATCACTAGGTATGATTGCAGAATCCTCCACTATCTCCATGGTTGTGTGATCCTCAATAGCAGGGGCTAAGATGTGGATAATTGGTATCTTAACATCCGCTGGAATCTTCAATGATGATCCAAGGTTAGCTAAGGCATCGGCTTCTGCATTTTCTTCCCTGGGTACCTGTGTCAAACTAAAAGAAGCAAAAGAGTATGCCAATTTCTTGACTATCTCTAGATATTTGATTTATCTTTCACCTTTAACAGCACAAGAACCATTATAATGGTTAGTAATTAGCAAAGAATCTACATGTACCTTAAGATACCTGATCCTTATATGCTTGGCAATTTGCAAACCAACTATTAAGGCCTCATACTCAGCCTCATTATTAGTAGTTTGAAACTCACAAGAAATTAAATGGGGTATAATGTCCCCCTGTGGCGATTTTAGTAGTATGCCTAGTCCAGTTCCCTTGATATTTGAAGCTCCATCTGTGAAGAGTAACCAAGGATTCTTAGTCTCTTTAAGTTGTTGAACTTCCAATTCAACTTCCCTTTGTAGATAACTACTGAAATCAACCAAAAAGTCAGCTAAGGCTTGGGATTTGATGGCAGTTCTTGGTTCATATTTAATATCATATGCACTAAGTTTGACTGCCCATTTTGCCATCCTTCCTGACATTTCAGGTTTCCTGAGAATATTCTTGATAGGAAAGTTAGTCTTAACAATAATAGGATGAGTTTCAAAATAATGACGTAATTTAGTAGATGCCATGATTAAAGCAAGAATAAGTTTCTCTAAATGAGAATACCTGGACTCAGCATCAAGTAGACTTTTACTTACATAGTATACAGGATGTTGAGTACCTTCATGATCCTTAACTAGGACTGCACTTACTACTTTAGAAGAAACAGCTAGGTATAAGGATAATGTTTCCCCATTTTCTGGTTTCATTAAAGCTGGAGCTGGGGATAAGTAATCCTTGAGGACCTTGAGGGCATTCTCATGCTTTTCAGTCCACTCAAACTTTTTATTCTTTCTCAGGATGTCATAGAATTATTTGCATTTCTATGATGACTTTGAGATGAATCTGTTCAAGGCTGCGATCCTCCCTGTCAATCTTTGCACATCCTTAGCATTGGCAGGAGACTTGATGTTTACAATGGCCTTGATTTGTTATGGACTTGCCTCTATCCCTCTGTTTGTCACCATATAACCTAAGAATTTACTAGCTTTCAACCTAAAGTGGCATTTGGAAGGATTCGGTTTCATGTTGTATCTATCAAGGATATCAAATGCTTCCTCCAAATCCTTAAGGTGATCCTCAGCTCTTTTGGACTTAACCACCATATCATCAATATAGACTTCCATTGTGTGTCCAATTTGTTCTTTAAACATCATATTTACTAGCCTTTGGTATGTCGCACCTGCATTTCTTAGTCCAAAGGGCATAGCAATATAACAATAGATACCAGTAGGGGTCATAAAGGTTGTATCCTCTTGATCAGATAGTTCTATCTGAAATTGTTGGAATCCAGATGAAGCATCCATAAAGGTTAACAACTCATGACCCGCTATAGCATCCACCATGGAGTCAATATGGGGTAAAGGGAAAGGATCCTTAGGACATGCCTTGTTTAAATCAGTAAAGTCGACACATACCCTCCACTTTCCATTCTTTTTTTGAACAACAACCACATTGGCTAACCATCTTGGATACTTTACCTCTCTAATCATACCTACTTTGAGCAGTTTATCTACCTCCTCTTGGATAATGGCATTTCTTTCAGGTGCAAACTTCCTCCTTTTCTGATGTATTGGCTTGAAGGACCTGTCAATGCCAAGTTTATGAGTAATAACATCTTTAGAAATACCTGTCATGTCTTCATGTTTCCAAGCAAAGGTAGCTTTTCTTCTTCTCAAGAAGGATATTAGATCATGTTCAATATTGTCAAGGATCCCGGATCCTATAAAAATCTTGGATTCAGGATCCTCCGGGTTCAACAGAATATCCTTGACATCCTGCTCTCTTGCCTCCAGGACATCCCTTGGAGGATGCTTTAATTGCTATGCCTCCCTAGGTCTTGAAGCTGGCTTCATTGATGATGTGTAGCAATTCTTGGCTTCTTGCTGATCACTTTCAATCTTTACCACACCCCATGGAGTAGGGAGCTTCACACATTGATGATATGTTGAGGGGACTGCTTTCATATCATGTATCCATGGCCTGCCAAGGATAACATTACAACAAGATAAGCAGTCAATAACACAAAAGTTTTGAACATAATTTACTCCCTCTATATAAATAGGAAGTTTGATGTCCCCCAATGTATTCTTGGTCTCTCCACTGAATCCCACAAGGACATGTGATCTTGGGATAATATCGGATTCAGGGATGTTCATTCTTTTGAGGACATCTAATTGGATGATGTTCACTGAGGTTCCCCCATCAATGAGAATCCTTCGAACAAAATGGTTAGAAATGAACAATGTAATAACAAGACCATCATGATGAGGATCCTGAATATCCACACGGTTCATCCTCATCAAAGGATATGACTTTTTCCTGTGTAAGGATGGAAGTTCGAATAGGCCTTTCCCCTTTCCCCATTCTCCATTTTCGTCTCCTTTGTATGTCTCTTAGCTGCTGAAAATGAAGTGCCACATATGTCAGATCCACCGGAGATGAAATGAATAATCTGTGCATCAGCTGGTGGAGTAGGAGCCTTTTCAGGAACTTTCTCAGGATCCTGGATCCTTGATTTCTTTCTTTCGAACAGCTCCTTCAAGTAGCCTTTGCTCAAGAGGTAACCAATCTCTTTCCTCAGTGCTATGCATTCATCTGTGAGATGACTAAAGTCTTCATGATAAGCAGACCACTTCGATTTGTCTTTTATAGCTGCTGGCTTGTCACTCTTTCTCGACCATCTAGCTTTAGCACCTAAGTTATGCATAGCAAGAATTAGTTCACTATTATCAACAGCAAAACAATACTCAGAAATAGGAGGATAATCTTCATCATCTTCCTCTTGTTCCACAGCATGCACATTCTAATTGTCAGACTTATTGTATGACTTGGATTTGTTATTCCTGAAATAGGATCCTTGTTTGTCTTGCTTTGAGGATCCTGACAGCCTCTCCTGGATCTTTTTGTCATCCTCTAAACAGATGAACCTAAGGGCCCTGTTTCTTACTTCATCAAGGTTTCTGCAAGGTGTCATAATAAGATCATCATAGAATTGTGAATCCTTAAGCAGACCCATTTTAAAAGCCTCTACAACCGTAGCAATATCCAAATTAGGAATCTCTAAGGATTCTTTACTGAATTTAGTTATGTAATCCCTTAGTGATTCATTATGACCTTTAGTTACCCTATATAAATCACTAGTTAATCGTTCAAATCTCCTACTGCATGAAAATTGACTACTGAACAAGTTAACTAGATTTGGAAATGAAGTAATAGAGTAAGGGGGAAGACTTAGTAGCTGTTAGGGCTGGATTTTTACTATGAATGATCCTTATACGTGATCCTAACCAGTGATCCTTATTTCTTTGGCAGGCAGTGATCCTCAGCCGGACCTCAGGATCAGGATCACGGGACATTGAGGTGATCCTTATACTAACGGTCATTTTCGATTACTACAATATTATTTTGCAGGAATATCTAGCAGGATATGCCCTACATATCATGATCCAGGGACGCGCTTTTACAAATATGGCAAGAGCTGAATTGAAGATGAACGTTGTGCCGGATATGGAAACATGGCTTGATCTAAGGGCAGCAATTTAGGCTAGATTATCTTTATTTCTAAAGGGGTAATGAGCTGATTAGTGGTCTATCTACCTAAAATAAGTTACCTACACATGTATAAATACCCATCTTCCCCATTCGGAAGAAGACACACAACATACGACACAACTCTCAACACTTAGACACTCAGTGATCCTTGTACTCAGCTCATTATCATCCGAAGTTGTAACTACATTTTTATTATATTGAAGTTGGTGATCGGTAGTTGCCATCACCCGAGGTTTTTTATGCCGGAGATCATACATTGATCAAGGGCTTTTTCCTCGTATAAATCATTGTGTCTTTGCATCTTTATCACAGAAGTGATCCTTTACTTTCATAGCTAACCAAGCATCATACCCCATTTACATAAAGTTTGGTTACATTATCCTTGTGTGATTTTTGACCAAAACAGTTTGGCGCCCACCGTGGGGCAATTGGTGCTTCATTCATAAAGAAAATCTTTTGTTCAAAATCATTCCAAAAAAGTTACATGGCTTCATCATTGAAGAACACCTCCACGGCGATGTCTGCAGTCACCTCAGCACAAACCGCTCTACCTCCTCCACCGGCAGGATCCCAGAGAAATGCTGAGAAGAGACCAACCCCTTCTTTCTCTAAACCTCCATCTTCTTCTGCTATGAATTCTTCTATTCCCAGTACTAGTGATGTGTTTGCTTTAATTTTGCAGATAAAGGATCGTATGCAGCGGCAGGATGAAACTAATGACAGGATCCTCAGGGAGATTGGAGATCTCAAAAGACAAAAGAAAGCGGCAGAGGATCATTCCCCACTGATGCCAAAATCCTTGAGTTTTGAGACTCCAATGGTCACCTCTCAGCCATCAGGGATCCCAGACGTACAGATCACAGGGGAGATGAGAGGATTACATCTCAAGTCAGCAGCAATGACTCAGACATCGGGCTCGTATTTTCAGCCAGCAGGATCCTATCCTCAGTATATGGGATCCTTCATGAATCCGGGAGCCTATCCGGGGGCACAGCAGTTTCAAGGATCCTACTTTATCCCAGGATCATTCCAGGGCCAAGGATCCTCCTTTATCCCAGGATCATCCCAGGTTCAAGGATCCTCCTTCGTTCCAGGATCATCCCAGATACCAGGATCCTTACAGATGCCAAGATCCCTAAAAAGTTTGCAAACAGGGAGTCTAGATGTCCATCAAGGGGACTTCATTCCAATGCGGACTATTGCTTCCACTGGTCCCTCCGTTGTTCCAGAATCCCAGCAATATGGATTCCCTAACTTGAACCCAATGGGAGGTAACACTTTAAATAATTATCCTACCACTAACCATGGATTCATGCAGGATACAGGTACCAATCATGTTATGGCCAGGGAACTACAGAAACTAAAGGACATGATCTCAAGTGTTCCAGGGGTAGTCAAGCCTATCCCAGAGATTGCAGATGGGAGCCACAAGGTATCTCGCTTTGCACCACCAATCTGTGATGCAGAGGTACCCAAAAGGTTCCATATCCCTACCATGAAGTTGTATGACGGCACAACGGATCCAGAGGAGCATATAGCACAATACAGGGAAAGGATGGAGATCAATCCTATCCCAGAAAAATTGAAGGAAGCATGCCTATGTAAAGGATTTGGATCTACTCTTACTGGATCAGCCCTTAAATGGCTGCTAAGTCTTCCCCCTTACTCTATTACTTCATTTGCTAATTTAGTTAATTTATTCAATAACCAATTCTCTTGTAGTAGAAAATTCGAAAAATTAACTAGTGATTTGTACAGGATAACTCAAAATCATAACGAATCATTAAGAGATTATATAACTAAATTTAGTAAAGAATCCTTGGATATTCCCAACTTGGATATGGCTACGGCTGTTGAAGCCTTCAAAATGGGACTTCTTAAGGATTCATTATTCTATGATGATCTTGTTATGACACCTTGCAGGAACTTAGATGAAGTAAGAACTCGAGCACTCAGGTTTATCCGGCTAGAGGATGACAAGAGGATCCAGGAGAGACAAGTAGGATCCCCAAAACAAGATAAGCAAGGATCCTCCTTCAAAAACAACAAGTTCAAATCCTACCATAGAAACGAGAACAAGAATGTGCATGCTGTCGACCAAGAAGAGGATGATGAAGAATATCCTCCAATCTCAGAATATTGTTTTTCCGTTGACAATCACGAACTAATCCTTGCAATGCAGAATCTAGGTGAAAAGGCTAGGTGGCCCAGGAAGAATGATAAACCATCCGGGACTAAAGACAAGTCCAAATGGTGTGCATACCATGAGGATTTCGGCCATCTGACTGAAGATTGCATAGCTTTAAGAAAGGAAATTGGATACCTGCTAAGCAAGGGGCATCTAAAAGAATTGCTGGGGAGAAAAAAGCAAAGGACCCAGGATCCTGAAAGGATCCCCGAAAAAGCCCCAGCACCTCCGGCAAATGCACAAGTGATCAACTTCATATCCGGAGGATCAGACATTTGTGGTACATCCTTTTCAGCGGCCAAAAGACATGCAAAAGAATCAAAAATGGACAATGGAGAAAGGCCTATTAGAACATCAAGTGTTTCAGAAGGGAAAACGATAACCTTTGATGAGGATGATCGCATCAACATCCAGGATCCTCATCATGATAGTTTAGTTATTACTCTCTTTATTTCTAACCATTTTGTCCGCAGGATCCTTATCGATGGAGGGAGCTCAGTGAACATAATCCAGCTTGATGTCTTGAAGAAGATGGGAATCCCAGAATCAGACATCACACCAAGATCCTCCGTGCTTGTAGGATTCAGTGGAGAAACGAAGAAAACTCTGGGGGACATCAAACTTCCAATCTACGTGGAAGGATTACATAATTATCAAAAATTTTGTGTTATTGACTGTTTATCTTGTTGCAACGTTATCCTTGGCAGGCCTTGGATACATGACATGAAAGCAGTTCCATCTACCTACCATCAATGTGTGAAGCTCCCTAGCCCATGGGGGATAATCAAGATCGACAGTGACCAGCAAGAAGCTAAGGATTGCTATACCTCATCCATGAAGCCAACCTCGAAACCAAGGGAGCAATAGCAATTACAGTATCCTCCGAGGAACGTCTTGGAGGCAAGGGAACAAGATGTAGATGAAATCCTCTTGGATCCTAGTGATCCTGAATCAAAAATCTATATCGGATCAGGGATCCTTGGCAAAATGAAAGAAGACATGATATCCTTCCTCAAAAGAAGAAAATCCACCTTTGCTTGGAAACATGAAGATATGACAGGTATATCTAAGGATATTATTACTCACAAACTTGGCATTGACAGGTCTATCAAGCCAATCCATCAAAAAAGGAGGAAGTTTGCACCAGAAAGGAATGCCATTATCCAAGAAGAAGTAGAGAGACTACTTCGAGCAGGTATGATCAGAGAGGTAAAGTATCCTAAATGGTTAGCCAATGTGGTTGTTGTCCAAAAGAAAAACGGAAAGTGGAGGGTATGTGTCGATAAGGCATGTCCCAAGGATCCTTTCCCATTACCCCACATTGACTCCATGGTGGATGCAACAGCGGGGCATGAACTGTTAACTTTTATGGATGCATCATCTGGATTCCAACAAATCCAGATGGAACCATCTGACCAAGAGGATACAGCCTTTATGACCCCAACCGGTTTATATTGTTATATTGCCATGCCTTTTGGACTAAGAAATGCAGGTGCAACATATCAAAGGCTGGTAAATATGATGTTCAAAGATCAAATTGGAAAAACTATGGAGGTGTACATAGATGATATGGTGGTCAAGTCAAAGAAAGCTGAGGATCACCTAAGGGACTTGGAAGAAGCATTCGATATCCTTGATAGTTACAACATGAAACTTAATCCTTCAAAATGCCATTTTGGTGTTAAGGCAGGAAAGTTCTTAGGATACATGGTAACCCAGAGGGGCATTGAAGCAAGCCCGGAACAAATCAAAGCATTAATAAATATCAAATCTCCTGCCAATGCCAAGGATGTTCAAAGACTAACAGGCAGGATAGCAGCTTTGAACAGGTTCATATCGAAATCCTCAGAAAAGTGCAAAGAATTCTACGATATCCTAAGGAAGAATAAGAAGTTCGAATGGACTGAGAAGCATGAGAATGCTTTACAAGCCCTAAAAGAATATATGTCCTCAGCACCAGCATTAGCAAAACCGGAAAAAGGAGATGTGTTATCCTTATACCTAGCGGTATCCTCAACCGCTGTAAGTGCAGTCCTCGTCAAGGATCATGAAGGTACACAATATCCTATCTACTATGTAAGTAAAAGTTTGCTTGATGCCGAATCCAGGTACTCACACCTCGAAAAACTTATTCTTGCATTGATCATGGCATCCACTAAGTTAAGGCATTATTTTGAAACCCATACTATTATTGTTAAAACTAATTTTCCAATTAAGAATGTCCTCAGGAAACCGGATATGTCAGGGAGAATGGCTAAGTGGGCAGTGAAGCTTAGTGCCCATGATATAAGATACGAACCAAGAACAGCCATTAAATCTCAAGCACTAGCTGACTTTGTGGCTGATTTCAGTAGTGATCTACAAAAGGAAGCAGAATTGGAGGTCCAGCAGCTGGATGAGACCAAGGATCCTTGGATCCTACACACTGACGGATCCTCAAACATCAAAGGCACAGGGCTAGGGATCCTCCTAAAATCGCCACAGGGGGACATAATACCCCACTCCATAGCCTGTGAGTTCCAAGCAACTAACAATGAGGCTGAGTATGAAGCCCTAATTGCTGGCTTACAAATCGCTAAGGATATGGGGGTAAAGTATCTTAACGTATATGTAGATTCATTATTGATCACTAATCACTTTAACGGATCCTATGCTGTTAAAGGTGAAAAACTAACCAAATATTTAGAGATAGTCAAAGAATTGGCACTCTCTTTTGTTTCTTTTAGCTTAACACAGGTACCAAGGGAGGATAACACGGAAGCTGATGCATTGGCCAACCTAGGATCATCCTTAAAAATTCCAGAAGAATTACCTTATGTGCTATGGGCTGATAGGACAACTCCCAAAAATGCCACCGGTCAGACACCCTTCTCTTTAGTATTTGGGGCAGAAGCAGTGATCCCAACAGAGATGGTGATCCCAACTGCTAGAACAAGTGCTCGTGATCCTGAAGAAAATGCTACGATCCTAGCTCAGGATTTGGATACTATTGAGGAAAACAGGGATCTAGCTAGGATAAGGATGGCAAGCTACCAACAAAGGATGGCTGGTGCCTACAACAAGAATGTCAGGATAAGGAAGTTCCAAGTCGGAGATATGGTGTTGAGAAAAGCATTTCAAAATACCATCAATCCTGCTGACGGGAAGCTAGCACCAAAATGGGAAGGTCCCTACTTGATTGAAGCTGAAGCAGGAAAGGGGGCATACAGGTTGCTAACCATGGAAGGAAACTTGTTACCAAGAGCCTGGAATGCTGTTCACTTAAAGAAATATTTCATGTGAACATGATCCTTCCTGCATGTGATCCTTACATTGAAGTATCCTTGAAGGATCCTGGAGATATCGGTGATCCTTACTCAGGTAATATGCTTATCCTAAAACTATTGCATTTTCTTATTTTTTAAGGATAAGGATCATGTATCCTTCATCCCCTACTCACAAACCATTTGAGTTATGATAAGTTCAGGTATCTTCAGCATATCATCAAAGATCTTCAAAAGCACCACAGATCCTTGGGTCTAACCCCAGTTATCCTTGGGATTATCCCCAGTTTCCGCCAGCAGCGCACGATGATCCTGATATAGTTCACGTCCTTGGGATCAGTACCCACTTTCGGGGCTGGCGACCTCATCGTACTGGCTATACCCAGGATCCTACGTATAATGGTGGACGCACCATACATCCGTTCCTAAGGTTTCTAACGTTTTCACGTTAGCTAAGGTTTTGACATTTTCATGTCACTAAGTTTGGATAGTTGCCAGAAAGGGCCATACTCCAGTTTACATACGATCCTTTGGGCTTGTCCCCAGTTATCCTATGGGCTTGTCCCCAGTGATCCTCCGGGATCATCCTCAGTTATCCTATGGGCTTGTCCCCAGTGATCCTCCGGGATCATCCTCAGTTATCCTATGGGCTTGTCCCCAGTGATCCTCCGGGATCATCCTCAGTTGTCCTATGGGCTTGTCCCCAGTGATCCTCCGGGATCATCCCCAGTTATCCTTTGGGCTCGTCCCCAGTGATCCTCCGGGATCATCCCCAGTTATCCTTTGGGCTCGTCCCCAGTGATCCTCTGGGATCATTCTCAGTTATCCTTTGGGCTTGTCCCCAGTTATTAACTTATCCTTTATATTGGCTTAGTCCCAAGTTGTATTCCATTTTTTCAGGTTTTCGAAGTTAAACGATTAAGGATCCTTGATCCTTATTATCCATTAAAGTTTTACCTATGGTTGTACCGATTAAAGGTTAGGATCCTAACGTGGATCTTCAGGTATGATCCTTAACTATTTTCAATTTCATTATTCATTATCCTAACCAACCCTTATACTTTGACAACCAAACCTATGATCCTTGAACCAAAATACTTTGAATAATTTCAATTTGAGGATATTTGATCTAGGATCATATCCTAAGTTTATCAAACACTTTTTCAACTCTCGTTATTTTAACAAATATAGCAATTAAGAAATAAGAGGATTATTGAAGGATAACAAAACAAGATAAGCCAGAAAAGTTAAGTTATATTATTTAACAAAAGGATCATTAACCCTTTCAAAAAGTTGTCAAAATTGCCAACCCACATTTCTACCAGCAAAACGTGGCCCGTCCACATGGGTTGGCAAAGGGTGTCCATTGTCTATGCGGTCTTAGCATTTTTGCAGGAAAGAAAAAGCGGCAGGATCACAAAGGCTTCATCCCCCAAACAGAGGATCCCTCCACCTTTTGTAATCCTACCTATTGTCTAAAAGGATCCAGGACCCTTAACCCTAAGAAACTATTGTTTAAGTTACGGACCATAAATTGTTCCAAACACCACTACCACAAAAAACCACTACCAATCCTAAAAAATTGGGCTCCGGCCTAGTCTCGAAATATCCATCATCGCCCAATCATGCAGCTTACTTCTTCGCTGCTCCATCACCAGCTCCTCCACCCTGATCCTTATCAACATCACCTCCCTCCAGCATTGGGATATCCTCAGCATCATCGTCATCTTCCAACTCTGCTAGCCTTGCCTTCCAGCCTTCAACATCCCATGTGCTCCTGTCAAAGGAAGGATCTTGAGCCTCCGCAGCCATCTGCAGTTGTATCTTGTACATGGTTACCGCGGCAGAGACCTTAGCGTCTTGGGTAATGTCATGCTTCTCATAATCAAACTTGATCAACGCCTTAACAGCCTCATCTTTGACTGCCCGGATCTCCTTCTCAAGATCGGCAATCTTAAGATCCTTCAGCCCACACGTCTGTTGAAGGTCAGCAATTTGACGATCCTGATCCTCAACCTGATTGACGTAAGTCTCCATTTCGGAGAATTTCTAAAGAAGACAACAGGAAAGCAACATCAGACACATGTGATCCTCGGACTTGTCGAAGACAGTTAACAGGGGCAGTGATCCTAACCTCATCAAAATAGTCAAGGAATTGCTGACGGAGAAGAGGAAATCCTTGAAGATCATCTGAAGCCTTCCTCTTTTTTCCCTTGCCCCGAATGGACGCTTTAGGGGCTGAGACTGAAGGGCTGGCAGCAGGAGCCTTCTTCTTCGAGGACGTGACATTGGCAAGGTCACTGATCCCAAACTTGGAGGCAGACTTAACGGACCTGGCAGACTTTCCGGCACCTACACAATTCAAAAACAAGATAAGTTCCCTTGTTAAATTAAATACTTTCACATAAAACTTATTTTCTATGAGGATACTTACTTGACATTGTGGCAGATGCAGAGGATATCTCTTGAGAATCTTGGATAATGATTTGGAAGCTTCTGACTTCAGGATTAAGCTTTTTGAAGGCTAACACTCTTTCTTTGGCAGCAGGGGTCAACTTTAAGTGAGCAACAGAGATAGCTGCAAAAAAGAAAAGACATCAGTGATCCTCATCATAAGAGACAGGACTGATAGTGATCCTTCAAGGATCCTCTACCCTACCATGAGTGGCCCATTCCTTGGGCAGATCCTTTCCATCCGGGATGGAATCCCTCTTAACAAAGAAAAATCGACGTTTCCAGTTGGTATCATTCTTGGTAACCTTGAAGATTGGATGATCCTCCCCAGCTTTCCGTTTCAACAAGTACCGGTGAGAACCAAAGGTGGTGAGATCATAAAGTTCAGCTAACTCTGACATCCCCAAATCAATCCCTTCTTGCTCGATGATCCTCTCGAAGGTATATAGAACCCTCCAGATCATCGGCATAGCTTGGATATATGAGATGCCGGCAAGAGAAAAGAAGGATTGGGTAAATGTCGGAAAAGGATATGAGTACCCGATGAGGAAAGGGGTAGCAGGAAAGGCCACCCAAGTGTCCGAAACAAAATCACTCAAAGCAGTAGGGTCAAAAGGCTTAAAAACAACATTCGCCGGGAAGCAATGGCGAATCTTGTCTATCTGGATATCGGTAAAACAGCACCTCTCCATAGGGGAATCCTTGATAATCCCCTGGCTTTTCAAGGGACTATCCTTCTTAAAGCCTTTGTGCGGTGAATTCCGAAGAAGCATGTTCGAGACAAAAAACAGAAGAAAAGCAAGAAAGAACAGAGCAAAGAAGAGAAAGAAGAAAATGATACCTGATCAAAGCCTTCGGTGACGATTATAAAGGGAGATACTTCGAATTTAAATACAAAGTGATCCTAACCCTATCTCCTATTTATAATGATGATTCGCAGGGATTGTCACATCAGTGACGTAAATATCATAACGGCTAGTCCATGTGCAACGGCTAGTAAATCGGAATCGTCCGTTAGAGATAAGCTCAAAACAAAATATAACTCATCCATTTACATTTAACTCCTTATATTTTGGGGGCAATTGTTAGGGCTGGATTTTTACTATGAATGATCCTTATACGTGATCCTAACCAGTGATCCTTATTTCTTTGGCAGGCAGTGATCCTCAGCCGGACCTCAGGATCAGGATCACGGGACATTGAGGTGATCCTTATACTAACGGTCATTTTCGATTACTACAATATTATTTTGCAGGAATATCTAGCAGGATATGCCCTACATATCATGATCCAGGGACGCGCTTTTACAAATATGGCAAGAGCTGAATTGAAGATGAACGTTGTGCCGGATATGGAAACATGGCTTGATCTAAGGGCAGCAATTTAGGCTAGATTATCTTTATTTCTAAAGGGGTAATGAGCTGATTAGTGGTCTATCTACCTAAAATAAGTTACCTACACATGTATAAATACCCATCTTCCCCATTCGGAAGAAGACACACAACATACGACACAACTCTCAACACTTAGACACTCAGTGATCCTTGTACTCAGCTCATTATCATCCGAAGTTGTAACTACATTTTTATTATATTGAAGTTGGTGATCGGTAGTTGCCATCACCCGAGGTTTTTTATGCCGGAGATCATACATTGATCAAGGGCTTTTTCCTCGTATAAATCATTGTGTCTTTGCATCTTTATCACAGAAGTGATCCTTTACTTTCATAGCTAACCAAGCATCATACCCCATTTACATAAAGTTTGGTTACATTATCCTTGTGTGATTTTTGACCAAAACAGTAGCCATTTAAGAGCTAATCCTTTCAGTGTGGATCCGAAACCCTTGCAAAGACATGCTTCCTTTAACCTTTCTGGAATGGGGTTGATTTCCATTCTCTCCTTGTATTGAGCTACATGATCTTCTGGATTAGTTGTGCCATCATAGAGCTTCATATTTGGTGTCTGAAACCTCTTTGGTATCTCTGCATCACATATAGGTGGTGCAAAGCGAGATACCTTGTGACTCCCATCCGGAATCTCAGGAATGGGTTTGACCACTCCCAAGACACTGGATATCATATCCTTGAGTTTCTGCAACTCCCTTGCCATAAATTGGTTGATCCCTGGTTCCTGCACAAAGCCATGGTTAGTATTATAAGATGTATTGAAAGTGTTACCTCCTGATTGATTCGAAACTGTGATTCCAAATGTGAATCCAAACTGATGTGATTCAGGTATGATCATGCGACCAGATGAAGCAATAGTCTGCATGGGAATGAAGTCTCCAACATGAATCACTGAACTTCTAGGTTGTTGACTCCTTAAGGATCCTTGATCCTGAAAGATATTGGATCCAGTATACATCGGAGCTGAAGGTCTTGGAGGGTACTCCATGAATCCTTGAACTTGTGATGAGGATCCTTGAGCCTGCGATAAGGATCCTGGATGCTGAGGGTAGGATCCTTGAACTGATAGCATCCCCATGTGTCCTCCTGAACTAGAGAAGGATGCTTGATGCTGGAAGGAGGATCCTTAAGGCTGAAGAGAGGATCTTGAAGGCTGGAAGTAGGATCCTTAAGCCTGTGTCATTGCCGATGATCCATAGTGCATACTTGATGATCCTCCATGGTACTGGACACCTGATGCCTTAGAATGCTGAACGGTTGTTGCTGGAGTAGTGAAATCCAATGATCTGGGCACCAATGGAGAGTGATCCTCCGTTGATCTCTTCAATTTCTTGATTTCATCAATCTCACGAAGGATCCTGTCATTACTTTTATCCTGCTGCTGCATGTAATCCTTCATCTACAAAATCAAAGAATAAAGATCATTGTTAGTAGGAGCAGAAGAAACAGTAGTGGTTGCTTTTGTGAAAACGGGGGTTTGTTTCTTCGTAGCATTCTCAGCATTCTTCTAGGATCCAGAAGGAACATGAGGCAAAGGTGGAATGCCCTGTGAAGAGGTGATCTCCGGCATGGAGCTTGAAGTGTTCTTCCCTTGAGAAGCCATGTGGTTGAAGGAAATGAATGAAATGAACAAGTTTTTCAAAGATGAAGCACCAATTGGCCCACGGTGGTCGCCAAACTGTTTTGGTAAAAAATCACACAAGGATAATGTAACAAATCTGATTTTTGTGTGGTTAGATGCTTGGCTAAATGAACAAAAGTATGAACAACGAATGAATGTGTTAGGATCTGAGTTTCTTATGATTGTGCTTGTTTAACTAAAATGAAGATGAATGATAAACAATTTGTAGGGAAATGAAAATGGAAACAATCTTTCAACACAATCAAGTGGAAGAATTGCTTTCAACACACATGTTTGACATGAAATCGAATGATTATATTTATTACAATAATTCAATCACAATGCAATCATGTAATACAATCTCCCCCTCAGCCTGAGCTCACACTAGTTTGTTCGTACATAATGACTTGTGAAGAAAGAGCTAATAGAATAGTACATGGTACCGTTCTATTTATGGTACCGAACAAACCACTGTGGCATCTTTGCTGACGTCACCATGAAAGTGACATTTAACCTCCTAACAAACTCAAACTACTGACCTATTAAAACCACTGATTACAAACAACTGATTACAATATACAAAGCATAAACAAAACAACTGATCCTACATTCCACTGTTTAGGCTCCAGCAGTGCTTTGGTCTTCAGCAGTACTTGAGACATAACAGTTGATTGAGCATTAGCACTTAGTCTTCATCAGTCTTTTTGGTCAGCAGTAGGTAGGTAGGGCAGTACTTGAATCCATCAGATGTTAGAGCCACTGTCAAGGGGAAAGATCAAATACAAACATCTGCTTATTCTGAATCCACTGATCTGATCTAGTTTTGGCTTTATTAACTGTTCCTTTGGTAGGGTTCAATCCCAACAATCTCCCCCTGGAACAGATGATGCCAAAACTCTTCATTATTCTTGGATTTTTGTTGCCTCATCAAATATTCCCTAACTTGTCCTTTGAATTGTAATTCAAAGTCCATGGAACTTGTATCATCCTCATCCCTGCACAATGGAAGCTCAAGGAGATCCTGTAGATCTTCAACACACAGGCCAAGTGCTTGTTCCCTTGATATGTGCACCACATCTCCATTGGATTTGAGCAAGGTCAATACGTCGGCCTGTTTATCAAATTTCCACTTTAGTATTTTTGAATCCAATTGGTTTCTTGGGAGTGTTTTTATTGTTGATGAGTTTGGAGATTGAGGCCTGGTAATGACAACTTGAGCAGTGTCTTGAGATTTTGTTGGTTCCTGTTGTTCTGCCCTAAGTGTCTGAAGAACCATCTTCATGATATATTCTTCTGAAGCTTGGTCTTCTTTTGATACTGTTGTATCCATCTGTTTTTGATGCCTTCTTTGATAGTAGATGGCAGCAGTTGGAAAAGTGGGTTTCCTGATTTGTAACTTTTGTGGTTTAACTGGAACCACTGTTTCAGGGTAATTAGGCTTTGAGGAATATTTGGATTTTTCTTTCTCAATTCTTTCGGCCTTTTGTAAGTGGTTATGACTTTATCTTCTGACCATCTTGTGACCTGATTCCTTGACCCAATATCAACTACAATAAGCTCTTCTTTCATTCTCTTCAGCTTTAGAACCCTTTCGGGTACATTTTTCTTGTACTTGGACCCAACATGAGGAGTGTGTTTTACTTTGTCTTTGTTCATCTTTTGCACTCTCTCTAACTCCTCTTTAAGCTCACTGATGTTCCATTCTTTATATTAAGCTGTTTCTGCCTTGTATTTCTTGAAAGCCATAATGTGTTTAATGTAATCTTTTCTCAGGCTTTCATCATCTCTTTCTGATAATTTCTGGCAAAGATCTTTTGAAAACTGCTCCAAAATTCTGACTTGAGTGAGCAAATATTGGTAGTTTCTTTGAATCACTTTGTCTGATTTTCCTTCTGTATTTCTTTTAGAGATATCCTCTGCTTGTTGAGCCTTTAACTTCAAATATTCTTCTATGGTATTAGGCCTAGGATATCCTTGAAGAGATGGCAAATTTCTTTTTGCAGGGTCATCTTCAGAGTAGAAGGATTTTATCTCACCTCTAACTGCTGGAAGATCTAATGGATACTGGACTCC
The DNA here is from genome assembly GCF_002127325.2 of Helianthus annuus. Lineage (NCBI taxonomy): Eukaryota > Viridiplantae > Streptophyta > Magnoliopsida > Asterales > Asteraceae > Helianthus > Helianthus annuus. Next base: position 50,133,152 of record NC_035434.2, on the reverse strand, counting down.
TGCAGGAGTAATGGCAGTATTTGGATTAAGAGCTTGTACTGAAGAGAGTGGAACAGGGTTTGGAATGGTAGCAAGGGTCAGTGGTTGTGAAGATGTTGGAGATGGGGTAGTCTCATCTTCTAGTATTATCCTTCTCCTTTTGAGGTTAAGAGAGGTTGGTGGTGTTTTGGTGGGTTGAGTGGTGGTGATTTGAGTGATGGGTGGCTGACTAACAGCTGTTGAAACAACTGGTGTTTCAACCACTGTTGTCATTACAACTACTGATGTGTCATCAGTTGTCTTCTGCTTTTTGGCAGGTGGTGTGGTGGTAGTGAGGTTGTTTTGGTGGGGCAATGGATTGAAGGTGAGTTGTTGTGGTAGTGATGGCAGTTGTTGGGGTAACACCTGTTGAAACCACTAAAGTACCAACAATTGTTGACATAACAGGTGTTTCAACATTTGTTTGTTTGGAGGTTTGGTGAGATGAGCTTTTAAGAGTTTGGGGAGTATGTTTTGTGATTCTGTAAGGTGTGGATTTAGGTTGCCTCACTTTTCTTGTATGCTGTCTTCTTTTAGGTTTACCCTCCTCTTCCTTGGATTCAGAAGTACCCTGCTCTTCCATATCCATCAAAACTTTCTTCTCCTGCTCAATCCTTTTAATCCCTTTTATCTCGATTGACGTTTCATGTTTGCTTTTAATGCAACAAAGGCATTTTGAGTCTCATCAACCTTTTTGGAACCATCTGTCCTTGGGATTTCCACAACCAGTTTAGACAATGGATCTGGTTTTATGTATAGGCCATCTTCATATCCCTTCTTCTTTTTCTCCCCCTTTTTGGCATCATCAGGGTTGTCAACAAAGATGATTGTAGGAGGAGCAGTGCTAGTGGTTTGTAGTAAATGGGCGTTAATTGCCTTGATGTCTACCTGTGTATCCTTGAACCTAGCTTCCATCAAATTTCTGATCAGTTGAAGTTGAACTTCATGTTGTTGATCAGCATATTGTCTTTGCTGATGAAACATAGGTTGAAATAAACTCCAGAGCTCAGCAGAGGATGGAGCAGATGCTGTTGATATTGCAACAGTGGGTGGTACCTTTTGAGCTTTTAACAACTGTTGCAGCATATTTTTGATATCTACAATAGATGCATCAAGTTTATCAACCCTTTCCATTAAATCTTGGTATTTTAAACCATCAACCAAGTTAATAGGATCATCTGATTTCCCACCAATGGTGGTTTTATCAGTGGTTGACATAGGGAAATTTTCCCAAAAATCATCCACTGATGCCCCTTTATCTTGGTACTAGGGACTTCTTTCTTCAGGAGGGGTAACCAATTTAAGTGTACCAGTGAATACTGGAAATACTTTGGTTCCCAAAGAAGAAATTGCCTTCAAGGGAGTCTTACTTATGAAACTACTATCCAAGTGTAAACCAGTGGGTTCAACACTTGTAGTAGCTGCTCCACTTGAACTACTGACAAGAATTACTTGTAATTCCTACAGTGTAACCTCCTCAGTTCTTGGTGGGTTAGCAATGATTGAAACACCAGACTCAGTCACTTGTTGGGGGATGTTCTCATTAACAGGTGATTGAGAAGAACTGATTTGTGTCTAGGCTAAATCAAGTGCATCCAACAAGGGCATTATTTGTGGTGGAATTTGTGTAGTGAGGATAGGGGTAGAAAGAGAATTTGCCCCAGGAGATGGGCTGTGGATGATGGAATCAAGTGATTCCAGAGCATCATAATGTGGTGTCCCTGTGCTTACAACCTAATCTTTTTGAGAAGATGCAGGAGGAGTTTTATGCTCAGGTTGAGATCTTTCTTCCAACTGCTGTGTGGAAGTAGCAGCAGTGGATATTGGTGACTTTTGTGTTGTCATAGGTATGACCTCTAGGATCTCATCTTCCAGAGTTACCTTTTTAGTGGGTTTAAGGGGCTTTTAGATATTTTTCTTTTTGGGCTTTTTGGTGGTTTTAGGTGTGGGTTCACAGCAGTGGTTGTGCTGCTGTGTTCACCTTGAGCAGTGGGCTCAACAGAAGGTGCCTGAGGAGCAGCGTTTGCTGCTAAAGTTTGTTCATGAGTCTATGTTTGTGTTTTGGAAGGTTTTGACAGCCTTGTGAATGTTTCAGAAGTTAGGCTGTTTATTTGAAAAGGATTTCCTTGGATAAGCACATGAGCATTATCCTTTGAAAATTTCTTTTGAAAATAAAAACTTAAAAACCTTGGAAATAATAAAAATGATTTTTTATTAACATTTTTGACAAGATCATTGAAGATCTCCTGGGAATAGTTAATATTTTCTTCATTCATTATAGCATAACCCAGGTATTGGATCTTCAATGGAATCTCATTGAAAGCAGTAGTTTTATTTGACACACACATTAGGAGGGTATGAAATAAAAACCATGTGGCTGGTGGAAAACTGACTTTTTGTAAGGTATCTTTTTTCATTTCTTCTTAATACCCTCTTTCAAGAAAATCAGTTTGACACTCTATTTTTGGGAAAGAGGTTTTACCTGTAAGATCATCGAGTTCAAAGACCTCCGAAATGGTTTGAGGTGTGATGGTGACTGAAATGCCCTTTATTGACGAAGTAATGGCTAAGGGCTTTTTATCCTTAGTTTCAAGTTTAGCATTTTTACAAAACTCTCGTTAGGTTTCCAGGTAAATCGGAGCATCACAGGTCAACAAAGTTTTGTACTTTGAAGACGAAATAGCATCAATTACGGAGTTGAAGGTGGTGGTATGCTTTGGTTTTTCAAGTAAACCCATGTAATTATGAGGAGTTTTGAATGGAGTAGTCATGATGATTCGACAATGGTAAGAACGAATGAAGAAGATGAGTGATTTTTGGGAGAATTTGGGAGAAACTGCTTTAAGAAAGGAATTTTGAATTCGATTCGACAGTGAAAACCCTGTTTGGGGTTTGATCAGGGTTTTATATTGGAAAAAGTGTATGCTGACGTGGCAACGATTACAAAAGATCTGACGACCAAGTACTGCCCATGTGACAACCTCTGATGAATAATGGATGACAGTTGTTAGGAAACCACTGATGGAGCAATATCAGTGGTTTGCAACGGTTATGATGAGAAAAATGGATGATTTTAAACTATTAGTGGATTAAAACACTGATGTTTGATCAACAGTGATTAACAAGGAAATGAAGGAGCAGAGGTTGACTTTCAGTAGTGGACAACATTTAGCAGAACAGATGTTTGAGCCAAAACAGTGGTTATGGCAAAGTTTTAAGGATTAATGAAAATTTTCATTTTTAGCTATTTTTAAGGATGGATTTTTGATTTTCTGAAAACATTTTTATGCTTTTTGTAGGTCCCTCGGAGGTTGAGGTTTAACCTATTCCTTGTTATGTTTAACCCACTAGCAAGTGCGGAATCCAAGCTAGCAAGCAAACCGGAGTTTATATGTAAGCAAAGTGAACAAGAGAAAGAGTAGACAAGCAAGTATCAAAGTTTTCTCTTGTATTTCAGTGGACACGGTTACAGACCTTGACCAAACTGAAAATACACTCTAACAAAGACCTGGGTTTCACACACAAAAGCTCTCACACACTTTGGACAGAAACTTATCAGAACTATTGTGAAAGTGAAACCCTTCATGGATATATATACCCAAAACAGATTCCCATGCACGAAGGATAGACATTCTGATCGAAGGATTATCTGTCGACCAGAAAGCCATTCGAAAGATCTTCGAAGGATCTAAGCATACCTCGAAGGATTGTATATCCTTCGAGGTCCACAGAGATACTTCGAAGGACATCTTTCGAAGTCATCGAAGGATACTAAACATCCTTCGATGACATCCTTCGTGGCATATCATCTTTCAACTACTAAGTGTTCAAGTTTGGCCAAGTCAAACCAGGAGGATGGTTGACTTGGTCAAACAACACATTACAATACATAAACACACATAAAGGACGTAAATACAACGACAAAAGACATCGTTTTATACATTACAAAATATAGACAAAGTACAGACACAAAGTGCACCAACAAACTCCCCCTTGGCTGTAGCTTTGTCTTCGTCTTCAAGTCTTAAGTCTCTAACGCCCTTTCCACGGCTACATGATGCGCCGACCATGCACTTCCTGCATTGATCAACAAGTTGAAGCAGTAGCGAGCCATCCTTTGAAACTTCATGGCTTGATCTCGATCTTGAACTAGGTAATTGATTTCATGATCCTTCAACACAATGATATCCGATCTGGACATGTTTGTAATCCACATCGGATCGATTATCCTGAAGTTCTCTGCATTGTCTCTGAACAAGATCACAGCTTCACCGGTATCCGCATCATAAACCCAGCAGCGGAAATTCTCAAGAAAGTCAGTTTTCATCTTCAACAGCGGAATCTTCTTCATCAACCTAGGAGGATCATATACCAGACGATAACGAGCAGTGTTAGTTTCTGGATCAAGAGTGAACTTGATTTGCTCGTATCTTGGAAATTGAGGTTTGTACAGAGGATCCTTCCACCCCAAACGCCTTTCTAGCCTGATTTTCTTCGCAAAGAGATCTACCATATGCTCTTTAGATCGATTGATCACATCAAGCTGCGCCAACACTGCCACATCATAATATGGAAGTGTGAGAATACTCAGGAGAGTCCCGAAGTATTGAAGACCAGATTCTCTCTTCACAACCATACAATGCAGATCTTTCACAAACATCCAGCTGATGATTCGACCCCGCGCCTGATTTTTCTCCAGAACCATATAGTTTGCCTGCTCCAACGGGGCGAGCGGAGGAGGATTCCTAGCAAGGAAATCCGCTCGCCATTCTTTAATAGTTTTCTCACGGCTTTCTTGTGCAGTAGGAGAATCAGAAGAAGTGTTGTCGAACTCAGCAGTCTTTGCAGCAATAAATTCATCATCAGGCACATTCAGCTCAGCATCGTCCTCTCGAACATAGACAGGACGTTCAGGATCAGAACTGATGAAGATTTCATCAATTGTTGAGAAATCAGTCTGATCCTGTACCAGAGGAGTCGCATCAATCACACCTTCAGCAACATCATTCAACTCAAACAACCTTGATAACTGTTCATCTGTCATCTCAGATACAAACTCTCCCTCTTCTAGTGCTTCACCCGTGATAGGATGAAACTTTTGAGCACTTGACGATTCAGGAGGATCTTCAGTAAAGTTTTCTGGATCTAGACTGATCTGAGAAGGATCTACAGACGTTTCCAATGTTTCAGTCTGTTCAGTTGGACCAGTAGAGACTGTAGGAGGAGCTGGAGTATCTTGAGCAGTGCTAGATCCGCCTGCAGCACCGGATGCAGCTGCACCGGAGCCTGAGGCTGCTGTCTGATCTGGATTAGCAGAATCATCATCCTGATCATCTTGACGTCTTGGGAGTACTATCCCTTGAGCATTGCACCTCTCTCTCCATAATATCCCAACCTGTTTATGAACCCTACCAAAGTTTTCATGCATAGGTTGGAATGCTTTCTTCAGTCTTTCATCACGATCGCTAACTGTTTCCCTTAACACTTTTGCTGAATTTTCTAGATTAGTGCTGTGTCTTTTCATGATCTCCACCTCTCTATCTCTTGCCAAGTTAGCCTTCTTTAATCTATCAATTTCTTCATCTTGTTCTTTGATCTTCATACTTTGAGCATTTACAATAGAACACAGCTGATTGTGAGCCTCTGCATCCTTCACTCGTTGTACACGATGTTCTTCAATCGTTCGTGTATGACGGCCAACTATATCACCCAGTTCACTGATTTGTTCAATCAAGAACTGTACCTTATCAGCTTCAGAGAAACCCGACAAGGTTTCTGCCAGAGATGGCCTAGAGGGCTCAGGTCTCGATGAACCAGATTGACCTGCCTGACCCGAACCACCTGAAGGACCAGTTATAACAAGAATAGGTCGAGGTTGTGTACCTGTGGTGGGAGTTTCAGGTGGCTGTTGATCAACAGACACCTGATGTGCTCCCGAAGACCTTTGTGGAGAAGACATAAGATCGATTGTCTCAGAAGCAGTTAACTGATCGCCAATTGGAGGAAGCTGCTGCTCAGGATCAGATGAAGGCTGAACTGACACTGGAACAGAAGTGTCAGCAGTAGATTTCTTTGATCCACGACCACCCTGTCGTTGAGCCTTCCTTTTCCTGATGAAACCTGGAGAAGTAAGAGCATAATCCTCATCTTTATCAGAATCTCCAGTATCTCCTGTCTTCTTAATCTTTTCAAACCGGGGATTCCCGCGTTTGTCAAAGACTTTCTTCAACCCTTGAGGAGGAGGATTATCATCATCAGAGGATGAACCATCACCATCAGGACCTCCTTCCTCTTCAGAGGATGAACTGCTTTCATCAACAAGTGTTCTCGGCTGATCCACTTTGCCCTTTCCCTTGTCAGTCGCAGCAACACTCGACTGACCAGCACCAACATCACCACCAGAAACAACTGGAACATCAGGATCAACAGGCATGTCCTGAGCCACTTCAGCAGTCACATTCACATCAACCTTAGCACTAGCTGCTGCACCAGAACTGCCAGCAGATCTTCTAGTGGCTTTGATTCCATGCTTAGATGTGAGTTGCTCATCAGCCATAGCAATCAATCTTGGTTCTTCATCGTCAGACACACTTCCTTCACGTCGCCATCTGTTGTTCTGTGGAGGCTCATACTCAGGAGCATCAAGATGACCAATCATTTTCCTATCTGGATGCGTTCCCGTGTAAACCCCCATAGACTTGACAATTAGAAGTGTGCGCTCGTTCATAGGATTCACTGGAAATACATCTGCCTCGGCTTTAGCAAGATCAGGAATCTGATTGTCTATCAACATTTGCAGAAAGCGAGGATATAACCAAAACTTGGTGTTAGTTCGCTGCTTATCGGACGGAAGTGGCCTCTGAGAGTTCTCCTTCAGATTGTTGAAAATATAACGAGAGATGTTGAACGGCTTGTTCAGAATCAACGCCGTAAACAATCCCGTCAGATCTATAGGAGATAAGTCATACCCAGAGCGCTTGTTGCTTAGGCAGTGAATCAGAATGTGCAGAAGGAACTTGTACTTAAGCGGCAGATATTTCTTGTTGATTTGATTTGTAAGGACGTTGTCGCTGTACTTGAGCCTTAACAATAACCCCCTTTGACACTGCAAATCTATTGAAGTTGGATCTTCAGAATTATCACCAAGTTGAAGACGTTCTCTAATAGAATTCTCAGTAATGACTACTGGCTTTTCTGCAACGATTGCCCTGATTACTTCCTGATTATCCACTGTTTCCACCCCAGCTGTACTCCAGAATGCCTTGATATGTGATTGATAGGCGACATGCTGTGTGGTGATAGCATAGTTGATTCGCGCTCGATGAAGATATTCCATAATCCCAGCAAATTCAGGACTAATGCCTCCTTCTGGTTGTAAGTACGCCACCATATTATGTCTAGATTCAGACATAGCTTCCAGTTCAGATTTCACTTTCTTGGTGGGTTTGGCCCGCTCAAACTTAATTTTTGGTGCCATTTCTGCACATCACAATTGCACGTAATAAGCATGGGTCAAACAGTCAACATGAGTTTCACACTTAGAAAAATTTTCAATTTCTTGAAAATTTCCTAAGTGTTGAAACTATTGAAGGATACATTCTGTCCATCGAAGGATGAAATGTGGCACGAAGGATGATAATCATTTCGAAGGATGATGAATGGTTCGAAGGATGTTGATCCAGCTCGAAGGATTTTATTTATCTTGAAAGATGTTAACTTGTCGAAGGATTATCTTTCGAATGATTGAATATTTTGAAAGATATCCTCATCATTCGAAGGCTTGATCCATCGAAAGATGATCTTTCGAGATATCCACCATCTTTCGAGCTTCACCTCGAAGGATGCTGTTTGGCACATCTCTCGAGGTGATGACTCATCATCTTCCCAAACGGTTACTGTTCATCGGCGATTTTTCAGGTGAGTTTTCCGGTGATTTGAATTGTTTTTCCAGCGACAGTTATATCGAAATTCAAATCAGTGTTTATAGCAAAACAAAACAAAACTCATGACCATTTCAAAACATCAACAATATTGAAACAAAACCGGATCCTGAACATAAATCAAACATTTAAACTTTGCCCAAACCCTAACCTCCCCTGTTTTATCAAGGTTCAAAACCCCTGTTATGATCATTCAAACCAGCCTTCAAACAACAATGTTCATAACATCCACAACATATACAGTAACATTACATAAACACAAAAACACTAAATCATAGGCTAAACATTCAAAATTTCATGAATAAAAATAAGAACATTAAAGAATGAATCAGAGTCAGTGATATGTTTATGAAGTTTTGATTTGTTGTTCGTTAATAGATTAAAGCATAACATCCTACCAAGATAATGTTATGAAATCCTGAAAATCAAACAAGTGTTTTTGAAATTTTGGCAGAGTTTCGAGAGGGTTTTGAGGTTTTTGAAAACTGATAATGATGAGTGATGAAGAAGACAACTATTTATATTCCACCTTGAAAGTTGAACCGTCTCGAAGGACTCAAACCGTTCGAAGGATGGACAGCTGTCACGAAGGATTCTCTTTTGTTCGAAGGATCCATATAAGGTTCGAAGGATCCAGATATTTTAAGGATCTGGATCGAAGGATGCCAGATATTTTTGGATTCTTCGAAGGATATCCTTCGATATAAAGCCATCTTTCAAGGGTTCTAGTCAACTCGAAGGATCACTTGGTCAAAACTTTCGTTGACCAACTATCTTTCGATGGAGACTGTTGACATCCATTGACTTTCTTTGACCATCTGATCTTTCGAGGGCCATTGCTTCCTCGAAGGATCAGATTTCCACCAACACTTGGATTTTTAGGGAATTTCCAATTTAACCCTTCAACATTTGAGGTTTTTCAGAAATGACCATGTTGAAAATTATCCGTTATGAAGTTCAGCAAGGTTAATTTTATGAAGTAATTCGGCTTGTCAGGTATCGGATCGAGCACCAACATCATTCAATCAAAAATAAAGTTAAGATGAAAATCTTTTTGGATTTTGAAGTTTGATAAAAATAAAAGGCAACAATTTTAAAATCCTTTGAATGTTATCAAACGACATCACCGCTAATGTCGTGCTGATATGCACCAAACGACAAAAACTGTTTTAAAAATTAAAGCAGTAAATTAAGCAGAAAGTAAATATGTACAAACACAACAATATTTTTGCGAGTTTCTGGCGAAGAGAATCATATCAGCTTGCGGTCTTTTGTCAAAACACACTTCCCTTTTAAAATTCTTTTACAGAAGCGGATAAGTATTCTACCACAATTACCGATATTGTTGTCCACTTAAACTCAACGATCAGGTGTAATCATAATACAATGAGATACGTTTAAGGTATGATTTATACTTACCGACCGGTGTTCATCCATTCACGACACATTCCCGTATCAAGGTATGCACGAGAATTCATCATACTGGGGAGTATACCGTTTATCATCCGTTTTTGACGTATATATATACAATGTGAACAAGTCACTTATTTGATTTGAAAACAAGCCCTTTGTGATATAATCACTTATTGATGAGGAACTTGAGTTTCAATGCATGAGGGCACAAGAGCAAGTCCGTGAACAGGTCAGTACTTCCGTACAGCAGAGAGACGAACTTGACTCCCGGATGAATGTGATATTTTATCACTTATTTTGGGACATGTGATTGTTTATCACTTATTGAGGTCGAATGCAGTATGAGATATGTACACGTATGTATGGTATCATGGAAGAACTTAGACTTAGTCTATTTATAGAAGCAACCATGATACCCGGATGATAAAAAGCATAAACCCCGAATATCTCAGAACCTCGGCAATCTATCAAACGAAATTTCGGTACCAAGACCATATGCCAATGAACGGTTCCCACGCGGTTTTCAGTCTGTTATGTTTATATCTCCTGCATACTTTAAAATGATCGTGAGTCTACCGGTACATCATTAGAAGAGCTACTTATCATTTTCTTTTTCTTTTGATTTCTGGAAACATGTTTCAACCGACCTCTGATGTAATATCACTTTCCCTCATATTACCAAGAAACTCATTTTTGTTTTTCTATTGTTTTTGTGTTTTTCTGGATTTTACTCCCCCTTAAATGCAGAAAGTAAATAAATTAAAGACATATTTTTGTATTTTTGAGATTTTTCAATGTTTTTGTATTTTTCTTGAAATTTTCTCCCCCTAAAATTCAAAAATAAAAAGAAATGAAAATATTTTTGGATTTTTGATTTTTAGAAAAATATTTACAAAAACGATTTCATGATGTTAGTTACTCTTGCTTCACCTTAATGCCGTTTACCAAAAGTAAAAAATCAAATCTTGATTTATCAAATGCTTTGGTAAAAAGGTCGGCACGTTGGTGGTCGGTATGAATATGAACCACATCGATAAGTCTCTTTTCAAAGCAATCACGTATGAAGTGATATTTAATATCGATGTGCTTCGTTTTCGAGTGCTGTACTGGATTTCTAGTGATCTGTAAGGCAGCCTCATTATCAACATAAATAGGAGTAGTTAGGAATTCAAAACCGTAGTCCCGCATCTGTTGTTGGATCCATAGAACCTGGGAGCAGCAACTAGACGCAGCAATGTATTCTGCTTCACATGTAGACGTAGCCACACATGTCTGCTTCTTGCATTGCCAGGTGACTAGGCGATTGCCTAAGAACTGACATCCTGCTGTAGTTGATTTTCCATCTTTCTTGCAGCCGCCGAAATCAGAATCACTGAAAGCTATAAGATCGAAGTTATCATCCTTAGGATACCATAACCCGGTGTCAGGGTAAGTCTTCAGATAACGAAAGATCCTTTTGACAGCAGCATAGTGAGAGACCTTCGGATTCGCTTGATACCTAGCGAGAAGACAAGTTGGATACATGATGTCGGGTCTTGATGCGGTGAGATACATTAACGATCCGATCATAGCACGATAGAAAGAAGAATCCACAGCATCTCCTTCGTCATCCGGAGTAATTCCATGATTCTGAGGAAGAGGAGTAGAAATAGGTTTCGCATCGGACATCTGGAACCGGCTCAAGATGTCCCCGACGTACTTGGTTTGATGAATAAAAATTCCAGATTCGGATTGATTTACTTGCAAACCCAAGAAGAACGTCATTTCACCCATCGCACTCATTTCGAATCGATCCTGCATCACCTTTTCAAATTCTTTACACAACTTATCATCGGTAGAACCAAAGATAATGTCGTCGACATATACTTGTACCAACAGAAGATCTTCACCATTCTCTTTAATGAAGAGGGTACAGTCGATCAAACCTCGTCGAAAACCATTGTTGAGCAGATAGGTAGACAACGTTTCATACCAAGCCCGAGGTGCTTGATGAAGACCATATAACGCCTTGTTGAGAAGTAAAACCCTGTCAGGATGTAATGGATCTTCAAACCCCGGTGGTTGCTCGACATATACTTCCTCCTCGACTACTCCGTGTAGAAACGCACTCTTAACATCCATCTGGTACACCTTAAATTTCTTGAAAGATGCGTAGGCTAGAAAGATTCTAATAGCCTCCAGACGTGCAACAGGAGCATACACTTCATTGTAGTCAATTCCTTCAACCTGACTAAAGCCTTGCACCACTAACCTTGCCTTGTTTCGGACAACAACCCCACGGTCGTCCTTTTTGCACTTGAACACCCAGCGAGTTCCGATTTTCTTGTAGTTATCGGGCCTATCAACCAATTTCCATACGCCCAGTTTCTCAAACTGCTGAAGTTCTTCCTGCATTGCTTCCACCCAAGAATCATCCTTCAATGCCTCTTTCCAAGATTTAGGTTCTTCTTGGCTAACGTAGCAGGCAAAGGACCATTGATTCTGTTGTCCCGATTCTCGTATCTCAGCATACAAGCCAGCATTTTCGTTGTTTCTGATTTGATTTCTTGTCCTTACACCACTGAGAACATCACCTATTATATTCTGCTGAGGATGAATGTTATGAATTCGGGTTTCAGTGACTTGAGGAACTTCAACATTTGACCTCAAGTTAGTGATATTTAAATTCCCGATATCATTTTGAAGCTGGTGAGTAGTAGACGATGATGCATTTTCTTCTTGAATAATAGGAGCAGACACTGGATCCGTTGCTTCTGAAGTACCTTGCACCGGAGCCCGTGTTTCACCATCATTAGCATCAACAAACTCCTCATCTTCCGATGACACATTGTAGTCGACAGCATCATTAAACACCTCATTTGAAACGAGATTGTTGACAGAAGATGTTGCTTGTGAGTCAACAAGGATTGGGCGAACCAGCTGAGAGCCAGTCGCGTTCTCGCTTTCAGACAACATTTGAGCTATTGCATTATCATCGTCAAATGTCGGCAGATTAAAAGAGTCGAAAAGACCATCATAGTCGAACATCCAAGGATCACCAGAAGGCTTTGGAGGATTAGAATATCTCTGGACTCTTACTTCACCCCATTCTTCAATCCTTTTGGTAGTTAGGTTCCATACTCGCAGATTAGGAGTAGCATACCCAAGGAAGTAACCTTCGATAGCTTTGGCACCAAATTTCCCATCAGGTTCAATCATGGTACATGGTGCACCAAAAGGTTCGAGATATTCCAAGTCTGGAGTCTTCTTGTGAAGGAGTTCGAAGCATGTTTTCCCGTGTCTTTTCACTGTAAGAACCCTGTTCAATGTGTAACAAGCCGAGGCAACAGCTTCAGTCCAGAATCGAACTGGAAGCTGAGACTCGACTAACATGGTTCTGGCAGTCTCTATCAAGGTTCTGTTCTTTCTTTCAGCGACCCCATTTTGTTGTGGCGTATACCGAGAGCTGTACTCGTGAAGGATTCCTTTTGCAGCACAAAATTCATCCATAACTCTATTCTTGAACTCGGTACCATTGTCGCTTCGGATTCTTCTCACCTTTAGATTATACAGATTTTCTAACAAGGTGATCAATTTCTTCAGAATCTCAGGAGTTTCACTCTTGTGAACCATAAAATCAACCCATGAATATCTTGAGTAGTCATCAGTAACTACCAAGCAGAAGACTTCTCCATGCACACTCTTGTGTTTGACTGGGCCGAAAAGGTCCATATGCAAACGCTCAAGTGGCATGTTGACAGTGTTTACTTTCTTCAGTGGGTGAGATTTCTTGGTTTGCTTTCCCTTTTGACATGGCACACAGACATCTTGGAGCTGAAAGTTCTTCACATTAACACCTCTCACCAGATTGTTTTTGACTAGGTGATTCATTTTTCTAAGGTGAATGTGACCCATTCGTCTGTGCCAAGAGATCGTCTCCTTTTCAGTGGCTTTTGAAATGAAACAAGTGACTTGCTTGGACTGAGTAATAGCTTGGCTCATATCAAGGACATATAGATCATTCACCCTTGGAGCCGATAAGAGAATCCATTCAGGAGGGATCTTGAAACCCGGCTTCAGCACATAACAACCGGCATCATCAAAATGCACGGTGAACTTCTTGTCGCAGATTTGAGAAACACTCAAGAGATTGTGATCCAATTGTTGTACATAATTGATCTTGTCAAAGCTCACAATCCCATTAGAAATTCTTCCCTCGCCGGAAATGTAACCTCCCTTGTCACCTGCAAATGCGACATATCCGCCTCTGATACTTCTCACATCGAACAGAAGACGATAGTCTCCAGTCATGTGCCTGGAAGCTCCACTGTCGACAATCCAAAGACTATTAACAGTTCCTCCTGGAGCCGCCTGCACATACAGTTAACACATCAGATTGAGAGGGGGACCCAAGCCTTTGTTGACTTGGGTCGTCCTTGATCATCAAGGAAAGTGATCTCTATCACTTGATGATTAGGAAATAAAACTTCTGGTGCTCCCCCTGAATTCAATACCTGCTTTTGTTTCCAAGCTTGTGGCACTTTACCAGTATTTGAATTAAACATTTTTGTATTTACTGGTTTTACGTTTGCAGACTTAGCTTGTACAGGTTTTGCATCCTTGACCTCAGATTTCAAGGCCTTCTCAATTACCTTTTTGTTCTTTTGTTTTTCTTTCTTTTCCCTTTCTTGTAAGACACGCGGGTCTTGTTTAGGGGAAACTGGTTGTTTTTGGTAATTGTTTTCATGGGGAACACTTCCTTTTTCTTTCAACTTCTTCAAATATGGGCAATATCTTACGATGTGCCCAATTGTTCCACATTCAAAACACATTCTCCGCTCTACAAACCTCGGAGAACTGTGTTGATGACTCGACTGAGAACCAGAAACTGAACTTTGTGGTTTAGATGTGCTAGGACCTAAGTCACATCCGTTTGTGTGTTGGGTATAATTGTTTTCATCATTTCTCTTTAAAATTCTAACTTGTTTTATGAATTCAATGTTAGATTTATTTTGAAATGTTTCCAATTTGTCCGTACCCTTTGACTCGACAAAGTTCATTTTCTGTTCTCCTTTCTTGACAGAAGCTCTCTTGTTTTGCACCCTAGGAACCTTAGGTTGCTCAACCCTAGATTGTAGAATTTTGGGTTGTGCAGCCTTAGGTTGAGGAGCTTTAGACTGTTCAACCTTAGGTTGTTGAACCTTTGGTTGTGCAGTTTTAAGCTGCTGTACCTTTGGTGCTTGTGCCTTTTGAGCTTTCTTTTCCTGTACCTGCTCTTTACCTTTTCCAGAATTCACTTGTTGTTTTCGCTCATTTGACAATTTTTGATTTCCGTATTGTTTTCTAATTACTTCACACGGAACGGGTTCACATTGGGTGACCGTAATTTTGTTACCCTTGTTTCCCAAAAACTTGTCAGTTCTTCCTTCAAAAATTTTCTCAATTAACTCTTGATTTACGTTTTTGATTGGAAAATCCTTGTCAGAATAAATTTTACTGTCTCCCTTGAGCGTATACAACAAGTTATTCGTTTCACTGCTAGGTACACTGGGTTTCATTGCCTTTGATGTTTCAGCCTTACTCGGTTTCACTGCTGGATCACACAAGATGTGATTCTCAACTGGAATGTCTGGTGTAACCGAGTTAGACTGTGGCCTCACAATTTCTTCAGATTCATCGTCTGAAGAGTCAGCATCCTCAATGATGGGAGGACTCTGTTCCTTTTCACACGATGAATTTTCCACATTCTCAGAAGCTGATTGTTCCGAGGAAGATGTACCAGTTTTGAACCCGAGGCCTGCAGCAAAGTCATCTCGCGCAAGTGGCACAGTAGGTTCAAAACGGGGCATATCCTCGTCATCAGGCTGTTTTGAATAATTGTGGCTCATTGGGGGAGGACATTTTTTGTATCCAATACACTTTTTATCCCCCTTTTCTTTTTGAACACTGATGATGTGATCCAAAACAAAGCGGGAATTGGAATAACTGTCCAATTTCTGCTTGATTGCATCACACTCGCATCGAGCTGTAGCTAACTCCACCATTTGTTTCTCAATTGTGTCAATTAAGTTATTATTAGCATGTTGTTTTCTCAAAACAGCTTTTTGTAATTCAGAAACATCATGTTTTAATGACTTAATTGTTTCTTTAAATTCTTTTTCATTTTTGGTTAAAAAGAAGTTAGCTTCAGATGCTTTGGCAAGATCAACAATCAGTTCTTGATTGTGTTTTTGTGTGATTTCAAACAAACTTTCCTTTTCTGCATATTCTAGACATTTAGCACATTCAACAACAGCAGAAACAGAGTCAGGTTTAGAATCACATACCTGTGAGGTTTGTCCTTCAACATGAGCCATG
Source organism: Helianthus annuus (assembly GCF_002127325.2). NCBI lineage: Eukaryota > Viridiplantae > Streptophyta > Magnoliopsida > Asterales > Asteraceae > Helianthus > Helianthus annuus. The sequence continues at coordinate 50,117,445 of NC_035434.2, read as the reverse complement.
AAGGCTGTAAGAAAAGAGAAAGATCCGTCTTCAGAGAAAAATTGAGAAAGCTTCTCAGAAGTTCCAGCAGCTTTCTGGCAAAGAATAGACTTTCTCTTGCATAATGCTTCAGCATCAGCCAATAATTCATCAACCTCCAGATCTAAAGCATCACTTGACATATCACCAGTATCAAGTGATTCACCATCAACACTTCCACTGTAACCCGAGCTATCTTCATCTTCTGAAGATTCGCCAGCAGACACGGGTTCTTCAACCTTTTCAACTACCTTGGCATAACAAGCTGTGCCACCATTAGCTCCATTACCTCCTTCTCCAAGCTGAACACTCCAGTTACAAATCTCATCAGCTTGAACAACTAATCCTCTGTGGGGATTAGAGTTTGCGGATCCAGAAGTATTTCCTCCCACGGGAACTAATTGTCTGTCAGAATTGTTCTGTTGTTGCTGAGGCTGTCTTGAATTCCTAAAAGGATTCTGATTGCCTTGCTTGGGTGGCTTCTGACATTCCCGTTTGAAATGACCCTTTTCTCCACAGTTGAAGCAGGTGACAGCATTTTTATCAAAACCATACTTGGTGTTGTTGTTGCTTTCCAAGCTGGTTCTTCCTGTTCTCTCCATAAACTCTTTAGCTCTACGAATGGCACTAGCAAGGGCCCACTTTATATCCATCATCTCAAACTCTTCTTTGTCAATTTGCTGGTAATCTTCGTTGGTTAGATTGATGTTTCCAATCTGACCTGCAACCATCCCACAATAAGCACTAACCAAGGTGTTTAGCATCTCCATATGTTCCTTGGCTATTTCAACACTGACTTTAGAAAAATTTGAAGTATCCAATCTGACAGTGTTCGGATTGGAAGTAGCTTGAAAGCTTGAAGAACTTCCATAAAATCCTTGTTGTTGTGCCTGTTGCTGTTGAGCTTTGTTTGGATCTAGGAAAGATGGTGGAGTGAACTGTGGAGCTGTCTGTTGCATATACTGTTGTTGTTGAGAAGAAGAAGAATCTGGTCTTGAGATCATAGTATATGCTGATGGATCAAACTGATCTGCTGTGGACGGTCCGGAATTAGAAATGAAAGCAGTTTGCAGCTTAGCATGTTGAGAAGCTGGCTTTTCTCCACTAATACCACCTGCAATCCCAAAATACATCTCTGGATTCTGAGGAGTGACTGTTCTTTTCGCCTTGAGCTTTTCTTCAACATCTTTGTTTTCTAACTTCTGAATAAGCTCATAAACGGTAATCGTATCTAGAACACCGTTTTCCTTGAGGATTTCAAGATAACTGCTCCACTTTGCTGGTAAGCTATCAGCAAATCTCTTCACTAGTTCTTGTGGGGAGGCAGTGACTTTGAAAGCAAACATTTCACTCAGCAGATGGTGAAATCTTGTAGATAACTCAGCTAAACCCTCATTCTCCATGCATGTAAAGCCTTCAAATTCTTTCTTCAGCAGCTCTTGTTTAATCTTCCTTGATTGAGCATTTCCTTCACATCTCAAAGTTAACATATCCCACAAGCTTTTAGTCGTTGTGCAGTAAACAAATTGGTGGTATATGTCTTTATGAAGAGCTTGCGTAAGAATCATGAATGCCTTCTTTTCTAATTCAAACTTCTTCTTGTCGTCATCAGACATGGTGCTATACGTTTCTGGATTTGATCCTGCAACTTCTAATTCATTTTCAAATGGAGTGAAGAAACACATCCAGAGATCTTGACCTTGCCCCTGTACATACGTTCTTAGCCTTTCCTTCCACCATCCCCAGTCATTGATATGATTCAATTTTGGTGGTTTTGTACTTGTACCGGTTTCACTATCGTTCTGCATCATGGCTTGAATGCTGTTGCTTTGATTTGTAACTAACGCCCACTGACTTGCAGTTATCATTGCAGTTTGAGGTGGAGCGATAGCCCGCATCCATGCATTCTTATCGAAATCTAACGCAGATTGCGTAGAGGATGATTGTGGATTCAAGGTTGTTGTCGTCCATGCGGATGGATCCCATTGACCGTTTGTACCCATTTTCTATTTTAATATATTCTGTGAAAATTAACTTAATAAAAAGTTGATTTTCACAAACTATGTTAAAAGTTTCGAAGGATAGCAAGCAGCCGAAGGATTGAGGATCGAAAGACCTGAAATTCACAACTGTTAAGTCTAAACAATTAAGACTCGAAGGATCCACGAAAGATCACACCAGTTCGAAGGATCAACAGTGTCGAAAGATTACTGTTGAGATTCGAACGATGACCTCGAAGGATAACCTTGAAAGATTCACCTTCACGAAGGATCCTTATCTTTCGAAATGAACAGTGACTCGAAAGATGATCTTTCAAAAAGATTCCTTGACTCGAAGGATAACCTGCTGACTTCGAAGGATGTTCGAAGGATGGCTATCTTTCGAATCTCCTAGTTCGAAGGATATCTTTCGAGTTCGAAAGTTATCTTTCGATGGTTCTGACACAAGTACAGAAAGGTACAAAAGTTGGTGAAAAGTTGATGTGGTTGGTGACCTGCTTTCGGCAAAAGAGGATGTCCTGACACCACCTTTTCACAAAACAGTTTGACTTTCAAAAATAATACCCAAAATAGAACCTTCTTATCCACACCAAGGCAACCGGAATTTGACCGGAATAATGGTCGGAAAACAGAAAAACTATCGAATATGATTTTTAAGTTACCCAAACCTTCCCGTAACACGCCCGGTTAGTTTAGAACACGTTTTTATGGTTAAATATCCAGAAAACACACTGAAAACGGGTGCTAAACCAAGAAACTTTTTGTCCAAAAACTACCAAGTCTTGCACAAAAACCCGGTTTTAACAAGAAAAAGAGCCACGGCTCTGATACCACTTGTAGGTCCCTCGGAGGTTGAGGTTTAACCTATTCCTTGTTATGTTTAACCCACTAGCAAGTGCGGAATCCAAGCTAGCAAGCAAACCGGAGTTTATATGTAAGCAAAGTGAACAAGAGAAAGAGTAGACAAGCAAGTATCAAAGTTTTCTCTTGTATTTCAGTGGACACGGTTACAGACCTTGACCAAACTGAAAATACACTCTAACAAAGACCTGGGTTTCACACACAAAAGCTCTCACACACTTTGGACAGAAACTTATCAGAACTATTGTGAAAGTGAAACCCTTCATGGATATATATACCCAAAACAGATTCCCATGCACGAAGGATAGACATTCTGATCGAAGGATTATCTGTCGACCAGAAAGCCATTCGAAAGATCTTCGAAGGATCTAAGCATACCTCGAAGGATTGTATATCCTTCGAGGTCCACAGAGATACTTCGAAGGACATCTTTCGAAGTCATCGAAGGATACTAAACATCCTTCGATGACATCCTTCGTGGCATATCATCTTTCAACTACTAAGTGTTCAAGTTTGGCCAAGTCAAACCAGGAGGATGGTTGACTTGGTCAAACAACACATTACAATACATAAACACACATAAAGGACGTAAATACAACGACAAAAGACATCGTTTTATACATTACAAAATATAGACAAAGTACAGACACAAAGTGCACCAACACTTTTATTCATAGAAAAACAAAATTTTGCCTTTTATTCCATGTTCAGCATGCCAATCCTAGAGATCAAGCTTTCAAAAGTGGATGTGTCTAAAGCTTTTTTTAGCACATCTGCCAGCTGATCCTTAGTTGGAACATGATGCAGAGAAATCAAACCTTTTTCATAGCAATCCCTCACAAAGTGATGACTGATATCAATGTGCTTGCTGGTTGAAAGAGAAACTGGATTTTTAATGATATTTTCTACTGCCTGACTGTCCAACATGAGAGGTGTCTTTAAGGCAGTGATACCAAAATCCAGAAGTTGATTTTGAAGCCAAAGCAGTTGGGCTGTACAGCTTGCAGCATCTATATATTCTGCTTCAGCAGTGGATGTTGAAACAACTGCTTGCTTTTTGCTTTGCCAAGACACTAAGCAATTGCCTAGGAATTGGCACCCTCCTGAAGTGGACTTCCTTGTGGTATTGCATCCAGCAAAGTCACTATCTAAGAAACCTGAAAGCTTGATATTTCTATCAGCTGGATACTAGATACCAAGTGTGGGAGCACCTTTGAGGTATCTGAATATCCTTTTTACAGCAATAAGGTTTGACTTTCTAGGGGTTGATTGGGATCTTGCACAAACACATGTTGCAAACATGATGTCTGGCCTAGATGCAGTTAGGTACAATAAAGACCCAATCATGCTTCTATAAAGAGTTTGATCAACCAAATCATCCTTTTCATCAGACATGACTAACTTGGTGGTTGCTATGGGTGTACTACATGGTTTGCAATAATTCATATCAAACTTTGTTAAAAGTTCTTTGGCATATTTTCCTTGATGAATGAATGTACCATTTTGCAGTTGCTTTACTTGGAGACCAAGAAAGCACTGTAGTTCACCCATTGCACTCATCTCAAACTCAGCTGTCATGAGTTTTCTGAACTCTTCACACATTTTAGAACATGTGCTTCCAAAAATGATGTCATCCACATAAATTTGGACAATCATAAAGTTTTTTCCTCTCCATTTTAAAAACATTGTTTTGTCTATTTTATCTCTTGTGAAACCAATGGAAAGAAGAAAGGTGGAAAGAGTTTCATACCAGGCTCTTGGTGCTTGTTTCAAGCCATACAAAGCTTTGTTTAGCTTGTAGACATGATTTGGATAGAATGGATCCTTAAAGCCAGGAGATTGACAAACATATACCTCTTCTTGAATCTTACCATAGAGGAATGCACATTTGATATCCATTTGAAACACCTTTATGTTGTGGTTTACAGCAAAGGCCAGGAACAGTCTAATAGTTTCCGATCTTGCTACAGGGGCAAAAGTTTCATCATAGTCAATGCCCTCTTCATGTCTGAAACCTTGAACCACTAGCCTTGCTTTATTCTTAACAACAATGCCCCTTTCATTAGTTTCGTTTTTGAAGACCCACTTTGTGCCAATAGGACTCACATCCATTGGCAGTGGTACAAGTTCCCATACTTGTTGCCTTTTAAACTGTTGGAGCTCTTCTTGCATGGCTTCTACCCAGCTGTTGTCTTTCAGTGCCTCTTGGTACTTGACTGGCTGATGGAGAGATAGAAAACCAGCAAAAAGATAGATGTTTTGGGATTGGCTTCTTGTGAGCACCCCTTCAGTGGTGTTGCCAATGATTTGGTCTGGTGGATGAGACTTCAAGAAGATTAGATCTCGTTTGTATGGAACAACGGCATTTAATGGTGAGGGCTGCAGATGTGAATCATCTGAGCTAACAACTGTTGGTGACTTTGAAGATCCAACAGTGTCTTGAAATGGAGGTGGAGGAATAGGTGGAATTGGTGTGGAAACATGATGACTTTTATCCACTGTTTGAGGACTTTTATCAATAGTGTTTGATAATGTGGAAGCAGGTGTTAAAGGGCTACTTTGGTCAACTACTATTGAGGTAACAGTGGTTGAGTTTTGACAGCTGTTTTGAACATCTGCTGCTCTAGCAATGGATTTGAAGGTTTGTAGAGGAAGAATCACTTCATAACCATTGTCTGATGGAGGATTTTGAGATGGACCTGCACTGTTAGTCTTGACAGAAACATTTTCAAAAGTAATTTTATCAAGATCAAACAATTCTGCAGGGTTTGCAGGGATTTTCATTGAAGAAAGTTCATTGAACTTCACATTCAAAGTCTCTTCCACTATTTTGGTCCTTGTGTTAAACACTTTATATGCCTTAGCAGTGGTTGAGTATCCCAAATGATATCCACTGTCTACTTTGGCTGCAAATTTTGAAATTGAGTCTTTTAAATTCAAAATAAAGCATGAGCAGCCAAATACTTTAAAGTATGAGATCAGTGGTTTGACTTTATACAGAAGTTCATAGGCAGTCTTTTGATGCCTGAGGTTGATTAAAACTCTGTTCTGGACATAGCAGGCAATGTTTACTGCCTCTGCCCAGAAAGTTAATGGCAAACCTGAATCATCAAGCATGGTTCTGGTAGCCTCAATCAGTGTCCTGTTCTTTCTCTCAACAACCCCATTTTGCTCTGGTGTCCTTGGAATGCTGTACTGCCTTATAATTCATTTTGACACACAAAACTCATTCAACTCCCTATTTCTGAACTCTGTGCCATTGTCACTCCTGAAGACTTTTACTGGCAAGTCAAACTGCTTTTCAACCTGTTTGACAAAGTCTTGCAGAATGCCTGCAGTCTCATCTTTGGAATGTAAGAAATAAATCCATGTAAACCTTGAAAAGTCATCTACAATTACCAAACAATATCTTTTCTTTTTAAGACTCATGACTTTTACTTGGCCAAACAAATCCATGTGCAGCATTTGTAGGCACTTGGTTGTTTTGGACTCTTCAATGGATTTAAATGAGCTTTTATGTTGTTTTCCATTTAAACAAGAAACACAATGCTTAGGACAGGTGAACAGTTTCTTAGGAAGACCTCTTACTAACCCCTGTTTTGACAAAGCATTGATTGTCTTGAGATTTGTGTGCCCCAATCTCCTATGCCAAAGTTCTGTCTCTTTGTTAGAGACAGCTGAGAACAGACATGCATCAGTCCTGGGGCTCTCTTTTGACAAATGAACTACATAAACATTGCCACTCCTTTGAGCAACAAGTTGGGGTTTTCCATTTTGTATTATTTCTTCAATCTTTTTAACCATTTCTTGTCCAACAATCCTACAACACTCCTTAGTAAAGAATGACCCACACCTTTGTCACTCATTTGTGAGACACTAAGAAGGTTGAATTTTAGATTGTCTATTAGATTGATATTTTCAAACTTAACATTACCAGACTGAACTGTACCAGATCCCATCACCTTCCCTTTACTATTATTACCAAAAGATATACCACCCCTCCATGAGTTTTGAATTCTTTGAGTAGGGCTCTACATCCAGTCATGTGCCTTGAGCCTCCACTATCTACATACCAAAGACTATCTAAGCATGCAGAAGCTCCCTGCACATCAAGTAAAAGGTTAGTTCATGAGGGTCTCCAAAGCCAATAAGGCTTTGGATGGGGTCTCAACAGTGTCTGTGTTAAGTTCAGGTGAATGGACAGTGGTTAGCTTAGGAGTTTGGACAGTTTTGGAACTATTTTTCTCTAACCACTGTTGGGGGTCCTGTCCTATCAGCTGTTGATACCCAAAGGGATGCCTGTTCACTCTTGGTTTAGAGGGCCTTTTGTAAGCCTCATAAACATGTGGGACCCTTGGGTATGGTGGTTGACCTTTACCTCTTCAGTATTGGTTAGCAGGGGGTGCATCAGTCACCTGAACTTCTCTTTTAACAGAGGTTTGGTTCAGCTGTTTTGTAATAACTGTTTGAACTGGCACAAACAATGGTTGTTGCTTGACTTGTGGTTTTGATGAACTCATTGGTGTTTTTGAAATGTACTCTTCCTTTTTGACCTCAAAGGATTTCAGGTACACACACTGCTGAGTAGAATGGTTGGTTTTACCACATATGTTGCAGCTCTGTGAAGGCACAATGGTACCTGTTTTGTTAAGATCATAAGCTTTTAAGTGAAAACAATCTTTGGTCAGGTGATTTCTCTTTTCACAAAATTCACAAAACAAGTTTTTAATTTTTTCTCTTTTCTTCTTCTTTTCAGACTCCTTTGCAACAGAGTTTAGAACTACTGTTGGGATGTCTTTAAGAGGAATCACCATGGCCTTAGGAGCTTTAACACCATCTATAGTTGTGAAGTCCATAGGGTTGAAGTTTTCAAGGATGTCACACTCATCAGATCATGTGGGTTTGAATTGGTATTTCTCAATCTCCTCAAAAGTTGAGGACCCCAAAGATCTTTCCAAAGTGATCTTGTTACCAAGTTTATCAGTTATTTTAATCTCTTGGCCATCCTTGTTGGTGGGTATGATTTCAACAGAACCAACCTGATTTGCAGCAGTGTTTTCAACTTGGTCATTTTTTCTAAACCCTATGGCAAATTTTACATTGCTTTCAAGCTGTTTTTCAAGCATGATCTCATAACCTTTGCAAGATTCCACCCATTTTTCACAAGTGATTTGGGTGGTTTCCAATTCCCTTTTACAAACTTGATATTTTTCTATCATAGTTTGAAGTTGGTCCTTGGTTATGCTATGCTCTTGTTTGAGACTGCAGATTTCATTATCTTTTTCAGCCAATTTGATTTTCAGTTCTTTTAAAGACTTTTCAAATTGAACTTCATCATTTAACACTCTATCCCTAAGGTTTTCATTCACCTCTTTGATGTTAGCAAATGCTATGATGCATTTGTCTGAACACAGATTTTTAAGAACCTGAGACGATACCTTAGCTGCAGCCATCATGGCACAATCACAGACATGCTCTTCCTCATCTGGCTTTTTTTCTTCTTTTTCACCTTGTTTCTTCTCTTCTTCTTTAGACCAGGGGTTAGACAGTGGTTCCAACAGGGGTTCTGAATTTTCTCCAAACAGTATTTCACCAGCAATAGTAGTAACCACTGCTTCAACAATTTCATCCACTGTTTCAGCATTTGACTGTCCTTCTTCAGTTTCCAGCCCTTCTGGTATTGACTCTAATGCCATAAAACAGTAATCATCACTAGAAGCATCATTAGTAGCATAGAGTGCAAAATTTTCATCACCTAGCTCATCAGGTAAGCTACTCCAGTCAACAAAGCCTTGGGTGTAAAAGCTTTGCTGATCTGGTTGAACCACTGTTGGTGTAGCTTGTTGATGTGCATCCGGTTGCACTTGAACCTGAGGGGCAGGGTCTTGGACATACTGAGTTTGAGGAACAGTGGTTTGGATATAGTGCACAGGAACAGTGGTTGCAGGATGTGCATAATGGGCAGTGTTTACATGGGTAGCAGGGGTATATTGGGAATACTGCACAGTGCTTTGGTTATTTTGTGGTCTTGGGCTAGGGTGTGTGATAATGGGTCCACTGTTTTGACACCGACACTCTCTAGTAAAGTGACCTAACCTGTTGCACTTGTAACATTTGATTTTAGACTTATCCAACCCTACTTTTAGATTCCCATGCAACCTTGGGAATTTTCTCCCTGTCCTTTTATAAAACTTGCTGGTTCTAACACTCAGCAGTGCAAGTTGGTGTTGTAGGATCGTGAATCGATCTGTTGAGTTAATTAGAAGAGCGCTCAGACCGAATCAGAGGTGGAATTCATTGATTTGGTCTTCGTTCAGCTTGTATTCACTATTAATTGTCTTGTTTATTGATCTTTAACAGAATTCCAGTACAGAGACACTTCGACGGAGCTTCGCCGTCGGAAAACAGAAAGTTACAACTAAAACCGTTTGAAGCCTATATATACTAGATAGCCTGACCTTTTGAACATGCTCAAACGGTCAGCAAACATTCAAACGAGCAGCCTTCAAACGATCAGCTTCAAACGGCCAGGCTTCAAACGGAAGCCTCTTCAAACGGCCAGGAAACTTCTCAAACGTCCAGGCTTCAAATCTCTTGATTTCTTGCTCAATCTGACCTGCAACTAACCCGAGACTCGACATAAGACGAAGACGACAGATGACTGCACCAACAGACTCCCCCTCAGATGTTGACGAGTCATAAAGGTCGAGTCTTTATAATCTTCAGTCTTAATCTGTCTCTAGGCTTCACTATCCGTCTTTTCTTTCAAAAACTTCAGACTCCCCCTTGCGATATGCTGGTATTTCTTCAGATCATCAGCATCATCAGCTTTAGGATCGTTGTCTGTCTTTTCATTTTATCCAGGATCTTCTTCTCTTTGGCTCTAGCTTCGTAAGACTCCCCCTTTCATCATGATGGGATCGCTATCTGGAATTTGCTATTACCCGGAGATCAAATCCTAGCTTTATCTCTGTTAAGCTCATTTCCTGCACACTTCTCATCGAAACATAAGTTTTTACTTAAATCAATAAGAAAAACTTACTAAAAATAGTTACACCAAGTTCAAATTAATGGCCCTGATTAACTAATCAAACTTTTCTTTCTCAAAACAAATTTCTTTTGTTAAACTCACACTCCCAAACCTGTTCATCATGTTCAGCACCTGAAATTTTGAATATCAGCTCTTCATCACCAGTTGTCGAAAATCTTTTTGGATTTTAAAAATATGAAACATAAATGCAAAAATTAAATGCAGAAATGAAATATGTACAAACATATTTTTGTGAGTTTGCGAAAGAGGATCATATCGGTTTTTAGACACATCACACGCACCGTTAAGCTTTTAATCGTTTTAAGCTCAATCTAAAACTTTCGAAATGATATTGTTATCCACTTAAACTCAATCTAAAACTCAATCTAAACTTTCGAAATGCTTACCGTAGATTAATTTTGCACTAAACTCAATCTAAAACTTTCGAAATGCTTACCGTAGATTAATTTTGCACTAAACTCAATCTAAACTTTCGAAATGCTTACCGTAGAGGATCTAAACGATTCACGTAGATTGACGATATTGTTATCCACTTAAACTCAATCTAAAACTTTCGAAATGCTTACCGATACGTTAATGTATATTAATTTTGCACTAAATTCTTATAGACCCCACGATCTCAGCATATCCCCTCATCATGTAATACACTGACTCAAGTAATGCCTTTAAACTTTCATCAACTGTGAATTGTGCGAAAACAAAGCAGAATGTTTAAACATTAACAATCAGGTCGATACTTCCGTATACGCAGAGAAAGTCCAATGTTTAAACAAAATAAGAAAATAAAAACAAGTTGAAGTTGTTTAGGCTTTAACCACCAGGTCGATACTCCCGTATACGCAGAGGTGATCCAAAGCTTAAACGAAACACCAAAGAAAATAAAGCAGAACATTTAGGCAACAACATCCAGGTCGATACTCACGTATACGCAGAGGATGTCCGATGCTTAAACAAAATAAAGAAATAAAACAAGTTTAAATCTTTGCAAAATGAAATGCACAATCACAACGACTTTTTAGCAAAGTTGTGAAAGTTCACAAACTTAACCCGTTTTATGTCTTTTGACAATCAGCAATTACTGAGTAGGCACACAATCAAGAAGGACAAAACTAAGTACTATGCTTTCAATCATGTTTTCCACTAGAACTAGGCTTTTTCATTTAAGTTTGTATCGTTATCGCAAATCTACTAGTCTAGCTGAGCCTATCGTCACATCTTTAGTGAGATCGTTTATCACATTTGACATTTCATATCTTTAGCATGCTGTGATAGTCCACTGATTTACTATCATTTCCTCTTGTTTCAGCAAAACTCATTTTGAAATTTTTCAATGTTTTTGACATTTTCAAATTTTCTAATTTTTTTAAAATTTTACTCCCCCTAAAATCAAAATATGTTTCAATTTTGATTTTCTGGGAAAATTTGAAACAAACTGTACAAACTTGACAACTTGATGAGAATCGCATCAATTCTCCATCCACCTGGCATAAACAATCAGAACTCCCCCTCACAACAAACTATTTTCCCATTATGATTTCAAAACACTTTAGTTTGTTTTAATCAGAATGGTTTTTCCGAAAAAAATTAGTTTGTTTACCAATCATTTATAGGTTCGGGGTTACTTCATCACCTTGTTTTCTTCATACACATGACAGATTTTACAAATTCAGTTTTAGATCTCAAACACCACTTGTAGAAAATCAAGTACAACTTAATGTCCTTGATTTACCACATGTAAGGCGAAAAATCACCAAAGTGAAATTTCTCAAGAAAGATGCCGATACATGTTCCACGCTTACCAACCTGGGAACTCCGGCAAGTCAGGTTTTTCTATTTAAACAGATTCACCCAAGCCTGACGATCCTTGGGTGATTTCGAATTCTTGTTCAAACAATGGTGGAAAATTTGCATCATCCATTGTTAAACCCGAATTCTCCTTTTTTGCCTCAACACCAAGCTCTTCTGGCTTTAACGAACCAGAATCATTGCCTGCACGTGGCTTGTCTGACTTTGATCTGTCCGATTCATCGCCTGAAGGTGGCTTGTCTGACTTCGACACGTCAGATTCATTGCCGACCATTTTATTCTTCTTCTTTTCTTCTTTCGTCCTCAGATTTGTATCTGATGAATTCATCTTGCTTGACTTTGCATTTGCGGAAGTTAATTCATCAGAACTCTTATTCAATCTGCTCGGTGAACCCGAGGACAAAATCTTCTCGAGATACTCTCTCGCCTTCTTCCTCTTTTTCCTCAGTCTGTCTTTCTGCCCCTGTGAAAGCTTCACTTTCTTTTCTTGAATGTTCTGTTCTTGAACTTTAGGTTTCAGAACCTTCTGTTCATGGGGCTTGACTTTGACTGGAATCTTTGCCAATTTTTGAGACTTAGCCCTCAATCTGTCATTCGATTTCCTTGGGCAATCTCTGGCAATGTGACCTTTGATTTGGCAATTGTAGCATCTTCTGGTCTCATAACTCCAATTCCGGCAGTTAACAGCAATGTGTCCTTGATAACCGCATCGGTAACACACTCTGTTATCGTACCGTATACCACCTTCACACCAAACATTTAGATCATAGCATTGTCTGGCTTGGTGATATTCTTTCCTCAAATTTGCTGATTTTGGCTTTTGAGCACTATGGTCCGACCTGCACCACTTATTACCAACATTTTTTGAGTTTTCGTTTTTTACTTTTTGTGGTTTTTTCTTTTGATTGGATGAACGATCTGATGAACTTTTATTATCTTTTTGTTTTTGTTCGACTTTCTTCTTCAAAAGTTTCTGCTTAGAGCATTCACCTTTATCAGTCGATTGTAGAACAGTTTTCTGAAATTTTTCTTTTAAATTTAAAAACAATTTTTGTTTTTCAATTTTAACATTTTCATCATCAGATTTTTCATCACAATCTTCAACTTTGACATTATCAAAGTTTGTGACATTGTCACTTATTGGAACTGAACTGATTGGTTTTGGACAGGGAAATTTCAAACTATCTGAAGCAGTCACAAAACCTATCAATTTCTTCTCAAGTTCATCAATCTTGCTTCTGGAATTCTCAGCTTCTTTTTCAAACTGAGATATTCTTTCAAGATGAGACTTGATTGAATTTTCATTCTCATTTTTCAAGTTTTCAAGAACAGATTTTTCATTTTCCAGAACGTTTATCTGTTCTTGAAATTTTGTCTCATTAGCTTTCAGATTTTTGTTCTCTAATTTTATCCAGAAATCTTCATTTTCTGATGATTTCTGTTTGCTTTCAAAAACCTTTACATTTTCTTTCGACTTCTTGTTTTCAAATGTCAAACTGTTCAAATTACTTAACAGTTTGTCATTTTCAGCTTTTATTTTCTCACAATTTTCTTGCAACATAAGAATCTGTTTAATATCAGCTTGCTTCTCGTCTTCCAACTTCTTGACTTTCGATGTCAAACTTTCCGCATCCTTCAAGAGTTTGTCATTATCAGTCTTGAAGTTGTCACACTCGAAGCATACTATTTCAGAACATGAAGTTTCATTCTTCACAGATTCTTCAACCTTCGGCACATGTTCTTTCTGTATCTGATATGTACCTGCACCAAAGATTGTAACAAGATCAAGAGGATTTCTATTATCATCAATATAACAACCTCTTTTCATATCATATACCAAATTTCTTTTTGCTGCCCAACAAACATTGATTCTTTTATTTATTTCAATTATCACATCTAAATTCAAATCATCCAAATTCATTTTTATCTTATCCAATATTTCTCTCTTCTTTTGATAATTCTCATTATCGTGATTTTTAAGATCGCTGATGAATTTATTCAGAGGTAATTTTGAAAAATTAGAATTTTCTTTCAAATTTTTCAAAAAATCATCCCATTCAGCTGATAAACCATTAGCAAACTTTGATGTCTTATCAGCTTCTGTTATCACTATTTGATTTTCCTTCAAGTAGTCAATCAAACGATCAAAACGTTTCTCCAGATCATCCAATTTTTCATCTTTCTTACTCAGAAAACATTTGAAACGTTCATACCAAATTTCTTTTGGTATTTTCTGATAAGAACTATTGAAATATCCTCGATACCAATCATTCAACCTTTTTAGATCATTGTTTTCCTGTTCATCAAATACCATTGTCATTTTTCAACACAAACTGTTAAAACAAACTGATCAACTTCAAACGAACAGGTTTAATTTCAAACTGCTAGAACAGTTTCAAACGAGCAACTTTCAAGCGGATGTCTTCCTTCAAACGACCGAATCACGTTTCAAACGGTTTGAAACCAAATTCAAACAATATTTCAAACGATTGATCAATTTCAAACGGAAGGTCCTGTTTCAAACGATTAGATGGCAGTTTCAAACGATGGGACCCAAATTTCAAACGGTCACGTAATTTTCAAACGATCAACTCAAACGATGGGGCAGTTTCAAGTGACTGATTCAAACGATAGACCTAGTTTCAAACGGAAGGTCTCATGACGTCATCATTTTTCAAATGGTCATCCAATTTTCCAACTGTTTTACTTCGATTTTCGATCTGAAACTTTCAAGGCTTTGTCAATTGTTAATTCCGAACCTAATGTGACGTTTTGAGCTGATTTCGACTGTGAAAAGTATCGGTAATTAACAGAAAGTGTAGAAATCAGAATTTTGAGCGAATAACGAGCTAAACGGTAAGAACTCTTCCTCCTGAGCTCTGATACCAATTTTAGGATCGTGAATCGATCTGTTGAGTCAATCAGAAGAGCGCTCAGACCGAATCAGAGGCGGAATTCATTGATTTGGTCTTCGTTCAGCTTGTATTCACTATTAATTGTCTTGTTTATTGATCTTTAACAGAATTCCAGTACAGAGACACTTCGACAGAGCTTCGCCGTCGGAAAACAGAAAGTTACAACTAAAACCGTTTGAAGCCTATATATACTAGATAGCCTGACCGTTTGAACATGCTCAAACGGTCAGCAAACATTCAAACGAGCAGCCTTCAAACGATCAGCTTCAAACGGCCAGGCTTCAAACGGAAGCCTCTTCAAACAGCCAGGAAACTTCTCAAACGTCCAGGCTTCAAATCTCTTGATTTCTTGCTCAATCTGACCTGCAACTAACCCGAGACTCGACATAAGACGAAGACGACAGATGACTGCACCAACAGGTGTAAAATGTCCATTTCCTCTAAATCAGTTGGATCAAAATGCTGGAGATCATTGAGTTCAAAGCACAAATTATCATAGTTCTGGCTTTCTCCATTTGCTGTAAAAGTATAATTGGATGAGTGAGAATCAGAGTTGAAATTTCCACCAGCTATTATGTCAATAAAGTGATCATAACTCTGATCCTTACTACTGCTAGACTCTTCCTGACCCAAAAGAGATGTGTTGCCAAATGAATAGTCATCTGCAACTTTCCCAGACTCTTGTAACTTCTTTTTCTGGTTCAACTCCCTTTCATAGGTTAGGAGTCTACCATGAAGCTGGGTTAGGGTCAGATCTTTGAACCCAACAGAATTTCTGGTTACAAAAGCAATTGTGTCCCATTTTTCAGGAAGTGACCTAAGAAACCTGCAATTTTGGGCTGCATTAGTAAACTCAACCTTAACAAGTTTTAGTTCAATCATGAGACAGCTAAAACGCTCAAACTGTTGTGTTAATGATTCACCCTTAATGTGACAAAATGTTTCATACTATTGGTTTAAAATTTCCCTGTTATTTTCAAGTACTTCTTCAGTCCCCCCAAATTGTTCCTTCAGTGCATCCCACAATTCCTTGGCACTGTTACAGTGTAACAGCCCAGCATGGATATCATTAGGTAGTGCAGATGCAACGATGCTAAATGCCTTGGCATCCAGTTCAATTTTCTGAAAATCCTGTTCAGTATTGTTCTGTATTTTCTTAGGAACCATAACCTTAAGATCCTTAGCACTTGGCACCATTGGAAAATGTGGTCCAAAGATAACCGACTTCCAACATCCGGTGTTCTGTTGTGCTAGGATGTGACCCATCCTTCGCTCCCAGATGTTATACTCATTTCTCTTCAACATAGGTGGTTTAAAGAGTGAACCGATGTTATTGTTAACATCTTGTGATTGTGACGTCATCCTGGTTGTTTTACAGGTACTGAGTAATCAACTTTGCTCGTGATCAAACCTTACTCTATTTTTCAACAAAATGAACAATTAAAAGTATCAACGATTTTGAGCTGAACTTTTACTTCAAAATGATTGTTAGATCAAATTTGACTGTCCGAGCTCTGATACCAATTGTTAGGATCCGAGTTTCTTATGATTGTGTTTGTTTAACTAAAATGAAGATGAATGATAAACAATTTGCAGCGGAATAAAAATGGAAACAAACTTTCAACACAATCAAATGGAAGAATTGCTTTCAACACACATGTTTGACATGAAATCGAATGATTATATTTATTACAATAATTCAATCACAATGCATGCATGTAGTATAATATCCCCCTCAGCCTGAGCTCACACTAGTTTGTTCGTACAGAATGACTTGTGAAGAAAGAGCTAATAGAACAGTACAGGGTACTGTTCTATTTATGTTACCAAACAAACCACTGTGGCATCTTTGCTGACGTCACCTTGAAAGTGACATTTAACCTCCTAACAAACTCAAACTACTGACCTATTAAAACCACTGATTACAAACAGCTGATTACAATATACAAAGCATAAACAAAACAACTGATCCTACATTCCACTGTTTAGGCTCCAGCAGTACTTTGATCTTCAGTAGTACTTGAGACATAACAGTTGATTGAGCATCAGCACTTAGTCTTCATCAGTCTCTTGGGTCAGTAGTAGTTAGGTAGAGCAGTACTTGAATCCATCAGATGTTAGAGCCACTGTCAAGGGGAAAGATCAAATTCAAACATCTGCATATTCTGAATCCACTGATCTGATCCAGTTTCAGCTTTATCAACTGTTCCTTTGGTAGGGTTCAATCCCAACAGAATGAAAATAATGATGAACACAAGGATTTATACGAGGAAAAAGCCCTTGATCAATGAATGATCTCCGGCATAAAAACCTCGGATAGTGAAAACTATCACTATCAACTATATTGAACAATAAAGATTACAACTTTGGATGATAACAAGCTTGAAACAAGGATTTCTAGAGTGTCGTGTGTGTAATCACGAACTGATTGCAGAGAGTTCGAATTGTGTGAAAGTGTGTAACTATGTTTCTAAATAAAGATTACAACTTTGGATGATAACAAGCTTGATACAATAATTAACTGACTATCCGAAATATGTGCTAGCCACCCACGATCACCGTAGCGGTCATTAAGCTCTTGCACGTGCAATAATATGGAGCATATTCCCCTAGAATCTCGACAAGAACAAGTCTCCTTCGAATACACCTGCAAAACAAGCTAAAGGATGATGGAAACAATTGTTAGCTTTGAATAATAAAGAGGATCCTAGATCCTTAGCCTTCCTACACCATTTCCTGAGGATCCTCGATCCGAACTGAATTGAGGTTCCGTGATCCAGGCTACACTGAGGATCCGTGATCCATATCTAGTAAAATTCTATCCCTAACAGTTATGGAGATGAAGATGATTGGGTGATGATGATGGGTACATGGGGTATCAAGGTGGTTAGCTAAATCTAGCAGCAAACTGGAACGAACCAGGATTTCAGCCGAGACATCAGCGTGGGGTAGATGGATACCAAACCCCACCACGAGCCAACAGAGCATCAATTATGTCTCGTCATAGGCAAAGGGATTCTCGATTTTTGGATCCGAATATTAGGGTGTAGAGAGCCATTTTCGGCCTCAGATGGCAACACACTCTTCCCCAATAGTGATGCGAATAGTGAATGGTGATAGGTCATTCGAGCCAAAGCCGCATATTCTGAACATGCTCCTACTATTCATGGGAAAGGTAGTGAGGAGCCATATGCACCTATCACGAATTTCAAGGCAGTGTGTGGCATGATTGGTGGACACGATTTTACACCAAATTAGGTGAAGTTGGTATTATTTCAGTTTTCATTGAAAGATGTTGCGAGAGATTGGTTCATATCATTTCCCTTTGCTAGTATTCATACATGGGAGGAGTTGTAACCACAATTCCTAGAAGAGTATTATACTCCTCAGCGAACAACTGCAGCTAGGGCAGCGATTAGAGAATTCCAACAATTGTCGAGTGAGTTATTTTATGAATCTTAGAAGAGGTTCAACTAGTTGATTCAGAATTGTCCCACCATGGCATTCAAATATTGGAATTGATCACCGCTAGTTGATTCCTAGAAGAGTATTATTCATGACTAGATATCTAATGATGATAGAAGAGATATCAAGGCTACCACTAGGGGTACTTTTCTTTGTAATCATGTGGATGTGGATTGGGATTATTTAGAGATTGTAGCTGCAAATTCTAAGAGACAAGCACAATTGGATCCTAAGAAGAAATATGCGGTGATGACACCGATGATTTCAAGTGCTACAAATGCTAGGGTATCTTAGTTGAAGAGAGAGATGAGGCGTTGGAGTGCCATGTTACTGACTTTGAAGGGTCTTAGGAAGAGACGCGATACATGCTGCTCAATCAAACCCGATTTATAACTCATGTGGAGAATTCGGTCATACATTTGAAGATTGTCCAGGTCAGTTCGTGCTGAATAAGAGGTCAACCATGTTTATGGTGACCAAAAGAAATATGATATGAATTCCGGTAGATATCATCTAGGTTTGCTTAATTGATGTGCACAAAATGCAACATATAAATTACATCAATTGTGGCGTAAAACTAACCCTTTTTAGTACTAATGTTGGAAAAAGTGTGTTTTTGTCTTCCTTTTGTATTTTTAGGATTAAATGAGCTCAAATGAATAAAAGAAGCAAAAAGGCAACTAAATCTAACATAAATACAAGAAAAGGAACAAATGTGGCATGCTCGACCCCCCGACAACATCTTCCCAAGCAAAACAAGAGAAGAGAAGGCTGAACACGCTGAGCACGGGGGCGTGCCCAAGTGTCAGCAGAAAAGACAAAGTTGTAGAAGCTTCTATCGCCCACCACGGGGTCGTGCTCAGCGGACACGGGGCCGTGGTCAACTATAAGATTCGCAGAATCCAGGCAAATCTTGATAGTACAGATACACTTCTGCACACGGGGCCGTGCTCAGCGGACACGGGTGCGTGGTCAACTAATGCAGACAAACTGTAATTAATGAAGAAAGAGAGAAGGATGGACACGGGGCCGTGCCCGAGTTTCTGTTCAGCCTTTAAATAGGAGTGCTTGGATCACTTGCAACTCATCCCTTGGCACACCACCTCTCTCACACTTCACCCACCACCCACCACCATCACAACACCATCATCCACCACCATCATCCATTGTCCATCATAGAGTGTGTGAGTCATCTCGGGATCCAAGATTGATCGTAAGAGTTCTTGACAATCAAAGGCCATGTTTGCCTAAGTCTCTTACATCACTTGGTGAAGACAAGTGTCTAGTGTAATACTTTTTATTTTTAATCTTTTCGCACTTTTTACTTGGTTATGTATTAATGACTTTAATAACTAGTTTCTTATGTTGAAGGTGATTGTTTCTTATCGTTTGTCCGTGGTGTCTTGGCCTTATTTTACTGTCTATATAAAATAAAAGATTTTCACCATTCATATCTCCACGATCTATATGGAGGTATGCTGTCATACCCCGACCACGTAAAACAACAAAACGTGGCGGAAACGTCGGGGAGTGTTGTAACAGAATCATTGTTTCACAACCATGGATTAAACAAATTTTGTTTTATTGAATTAAATGAGTTACAATGTCTTAACAATAAAGAAAGATAACAAAAATTAACTAGTCTTGCATCTTTTAATGTCACTAAGGTCTCGTCCAATCCTATATGAGCATGCATCAATATCATCATCAAATATCATCAACTATTGTACCTGAAACACATGTGAAAATACGTCAGCATAAAAATGCCGGTGAGTACATAGGTTTTATGAAAAATAGGATCCATGACTTAGGTTTAAGAAAATGTTTAACCAAAAACTTGTCATGAATCCAGTTTAAGTGTTTGCTTTTATAAAACGTTTGAAAATCGATGATAGATATGTATAGTTAAAAGAATGATGTAAGGTTAAATGAATAACCAAGTAAAAATGAGTTTGTATAAAACAAACTGTTTTGTAAAACAATGTCTTGTGAAAAATATGTTATTTGTGTAAAAATGTATAAATCCAAATGAATGATTTAAATAACGCTACGCCATGTAATATAATACAAGCACTTATATATAGGAAGTACCAGCGGCGTATCCACCATGCTTGTATCACATTACACACGCCTCGTTACTCAAATCACTTACCCACATAAACCACCAATGTAAATTGCCCATGTCTAAACCGTTGTCAAATGTCAATCAAGTATTGTGTAAACAAATGTCATGTATGGCAAGTGAAATATGTAACAACCAAACCATAGGTAAGAATGCACAAACAATGTACTAAGTATGCGACGGATGGACATACATAGCATGATACCAAGTATAAGATGTCTTGTAAAACGATGTACTAAGTATGATGAACATACATAGCATGAAATGTTATGTAAAACGATGTACTAAGTATGCACACAATGGGCATGCATAGCATGTGATGTAAAATGTACTAAGTATGATGAACATACATAGCATGAAATGTTATGTAAAACGATGCACTAAGTATGCACACAATGGGCATACATAGCAAAAACATAATGAAATCATGTACTAATAGTGTACTAATGAACATAGCAAGTATATGATATAAAAGCATGAAATCATGAAAGTAACAAGTAGGCACATGTGTTTCACCCCAAAATGTTTGAAAACAGTAAAAGAGGGGTCTATGTACTCACTTGAGGGTGCTTAGAAGTCTTAGGATAACCACCAAGCAAAGCTAGAAGATCACGGAATCAAACGGCACCTATATAGGTATCTACATTAATAAACGGACCTATCGGAGGATCGGGTAGTACAAGGGTTCGTAAACCAAATAAGTATGGGAACTTATGTAATATGGTTTAACAAAGCCTACGTACTAAAACGAAACCTATCCTAAGTGCTTTTGACCCATTACGACCCGTTTAGGTAGCTTACGCCACTTTAACGCGTCGTTTGCGTAAAACGCGTTTGGAATGCCTAACTAGTCCTATGACAAGCAAGATATGCCTTAACATGTTTAATATTGTTGTTAAATCAGTTTAGATGTAAAAAATTTCGTTACATAGACTTAAAATGAATTTATGCGTAAAAAGGGCATTTTGGTAATTTACCTAAGGCATATAAACTACCTATCATATAACTAACTAAACGTCGTGACCATAAGGTATGACCTCGGAAGGTTATTCCCTATACAACTATGGTCACCTAATGTGTTTGGTCGGATCCTAAAGATCGACCAATGGGTCGGGTTCGTAAGCATAAGCGATTGATTAGATCGCTTACCTTTACGACCCTAAACAAGCACAAATCTAAAAGCGACGAGCTAAACATGCTAGAACATGTTTAGTAAAGTTAGAAAACAGGTTTGGTATTAAAACAAACGGTTTTAATACCCTAGAGTAGTTTGGTTACAAAATACGCGAGAAAACGCATTTTGGCCGAAACTACGACTCGTCACTGAGCCTAGATAACGTGGTAATCAGTAGGTATAGTTACTAGGGACTATAACCATTGTGATTACGCTCACGTTATGAAGTTCAAACGAACTTCGCATTGACCATAAACTGGTTAATGAAGAAAGTCTAACGCAGTTTGACTTTAACGCTAAAACGAATGAAAAACGCGAAAGAATACTTACAGAAGGTCCCCGCAAGATTCGAACCCGATTCACTCTCAGGTAGGAAGCATATACTTCCACTTAGAGAGTGTAGAATCAAATGTGAGGAAGAATGAAATGGGTGAGGGGTATTTATAGATTTCCTTGAACCGTTAAGATCGTTCGTCGAAAAACGTGATTTGATCTAGACCTTACATGTGGGCACATGGTTTTCAAAAACCATGGGAGCCCCTAATGTGGACTATGTTCATTGAATACCATCCCATGGTTCTGCAAAACCATGGGTGAAAACCATTAGCACTTCAAAATGGACTAGGTTCATTGAATCTGCCAGAAATTTTAAAAATGGTCCCTACACTTGTAAAACTTGATTTTTTTTGGCACTTTTAAACCCCTTTAACCTCATTTCAAGGCTTTAAAATGATATTAAAGTATAGGGAACTTAAAATATGCTCAAAGACATCACGGATGTCGGTTCGTTTGGTCGTACGGTTGCGTTATTCGCTTAATTATGACGGGAGTCGTAACGAACGCAAAAACGATCCAAATTAAGCGACGAATGGAATTTATCATACCAAACACTAAAATAAAATATTTTAATGCTTACATAAGTTTTTGGAAGTCCAGAAGTATTCAGAACGTAAAATATGCGCGAAAATGCAAACTTATGCACTTTTTGACGCTTTTAGTCCCTGAATGAGCATAAAGTTTATTTTTGCGCACCAAACATCTCAAAGCCTATTTCTAAGCTATGTAAAGAATATTTAGGGCATACTTAACTTATGATCAAGTTCCGGAAGGTCTGTTACAGTACAAATTGACATACTTTCGCAGTTTGTCGAATTTAGTCCCTGTAAGCGAATAAACTTGATTTCGGCATACCAAACCATCCAAAACTTATTTCTAAGTTATGTAATGGTTATTTAAGGTATGTTAAGCCTATTTCACTGTTCCGGAGTGTTTGTTGCATTAAACTGGTTATATTTACGCATCAGATCGCGTATAACCTTCCAGAAAGCAATTTAAAGCCCGAAATCGAACAAGAATTGATACGTGCAAAAGATACACATATTTATACAGATCCCAAGTATGAAATACAATATTTCATTGGCTTGCTATTTGTTTGATGGTTGAAGTGACACAGGTGTCACAGTCTCCCCTACTTTAGGAAATTTCGTCCCGAAATTTATTCGTAGGAGTCTGTCCGTGACTTTGTGTCAAATAACCACCAGAGATATGCAAGGGATAATCCTATCATTTCCTTAACGGACATTCTTTAGAAACGAAAATGAATGGACGAAGTCATTTTCAACAGATGCTTCCTCAGAAACAGAAATGAAAGGATAATCAAACGGATATTCATTTCCTTAACGGATATTCTTCAGAAACGAAAATGAACAAACGGAGTCATTTCCAACGGTTGCTTCCTCAGAAACGGAAATGAAGGGATAATCAAACGGATATTCATTTCCTTAATGGATAATCTTCAGAAACGAAAATGAACAAACGGAGTCATTTCCAACGGTTGCTTCCTCAGAAACGGAAATGAAGGGATAATCAAATGGATATTCATTTCCTTAACGGATAATCTTCAGAAACGAAAATGAACAAACGGAGTCATTTCCAACGGTTGCTTCTTTAGAAATGGAAATGAAAGATAATCAAATGGATATTCATTTCCATCAACGGATATTCTTTTAGAAGTGAAAAATGAATAGCTAGTCCAGTTTTCTTCAACGGGTGCTTCATCAGAATTGGAAATGAACGGGGTTCACTCTAGACTCATGACAAAACTCGATGTGGTTTCTGTGCACTAAATTCCATAATTATGTACGCGTCCATAATTACGTAATTCCTTGCACAGTCCGCACAGTTTGTTTTGTAATGTTTTGGGGAAGAATATCAAACTTGTGATGAGGGTGACTAGACTACCATAGGGTCCTTTTAACTAGATCAATAAATGATCTCTTCAATTAGACCACCTATGGAGTCCTTTCAGCTATATCATCACATGATATTCCTAACTGGATTTTTGGATCAATCTGTTTAACTAGACCACTCAGGGGGTCTAATTATGGAATAGTACAATATAATTCAAGGGTCCTTACTATCACGTAAAAGCCCATTGAGGATATAGTACCTTTGGATATCCTACTATGAATCCCTTATACGAAGATATGGAAGATTCTACGAGGATTTGGATAACAAAAATTGGATCACAAAAACATAAAAGGGAACACATAAGCACATAATCACATAATTGTTTAACTTGGTTATTAATTTGTTATCTTTGGACGCGGATACTTAAAGCACACCAGGAATCCAATCCGTGGATTTCATTTGGCACTTTAATCACTTTCAAGAATCTATCTATAAAGATAGAATGAACTACCAAATATTCGATTTTGTTTTCAAGAAAACGCAATAGATCATAAAATGGAAGGATTTTGGGGGTAGTCTGTTCTTCAAGGAATACGGCTCCTTGATTGTCGGTATTGAAGGGGATACATTGTTTACACATGCCATCACATTTGCACATTGCAATGTAAAATAAAAAGATTTATTTATAAACAATGTTAACAACTGTTTCATAGATCTTTGACAACAAAAGAAAATAATACATAAAGCTTGATTATTTCTAAACAGTGTTGTCTTCCAGTCGGTCAGATGCTCATCCTTGCGCTGGATTCGCATTAGCAAGCTTTGGGCAATTTCTCCGGAAATGGCCTATCTCGCCACAGTTGAAGCAAGAACCTAGTGGAAAACGACCTTGAGCAGGATTATTGCCAGCTTGATTTGGTGCACCTGCAGCTGGGCAAACCCTTGCTGTATGGCCTATGAGTCCACAAACTTGGCATGTGCGGCACTTCACACCAGCATGATGATGTAGGCTACATTGGTTGCACAAGGGTGCAGTTCCATTGTAGGGCTTCCTAGCAGGGGGTTGAGCTGGTTGGTTGAGGACGGTTTGATCATTGTGAGTAACCATGGCGAAGTTCTGAGAAGCCTTTCGCTTCCTTGTCTTCTTAGGGGATCCAGTCTGTTCATCCATGGTCTTTGATTCCTCGATTGGTTTCGATTCCTCGACCGGTTTCTTGTCACCCTTTCGGAAAAGCTTACGTTTCCTGATCTAAGATTCAGTCAAAGTTGCAGATAGCTCAATGGCCTGCCTAACCGTAGTGGGGTTACTACCAGTAACAATGTCCTGAACTGAGTCAGGGAGGCCATCAATGTATTTCTCGATTGCCTTATCCAAAGGCGTAACCATGGAAGGACACAACAGGCTCAGCTCCTCATATCGATCAGTGTAGGCTCGATGTTCACCACTGTCTTGCTTAAGATCATCGAATTCCCTTTCTAAGGCCCTGATCTCGTGACGAGGACAGAATTCCTTCATCATCAAAGCTCGAAGCTCTTCCCAGGTTTGAGCTAGCGCCACATCGGCACCCCTATCTCTCATTACACCGTTCCACCATGTCAAAGCCCGCTTTTCGAACACACTAGATGCGAAATCTACCTTTCGCTCGTTTGGGTATTGAACATGTCTGAAGGTGCTCTCTAGACTCTCGAACCATTGGAGAAGTGCAGTCGCTCCTTGAGTCCCAGAAAACTTTGATGGCTTAGCTGAGTTGAACGTCTTGAAGTTGCAAGGGGCATTATTTTTGTTGAGAGCCTGGTTGCATTGAGCAACGATGTTCGGGATTGCAGCAGTCATTTGCTGCGTAATGACAGCTGCCAGATCTTCAATAGGTATCTGGTTGTCGCGTCGTGGAGGCATTCTAAAAAAAAGGGAAACAAGAGAGGAAATAAGTGAAGTGGCATTGGGTAAGAATAGGATGTTACAAATTCTGACCAAAAACATGGGTGGTGGTCATTTGTTTGAACCACGAAGCAAACAAATGACACACAAAGACTGAATCAAAGTAAATAGGTCCTCATGATGTATCGCGAAGACATGCTCGCCTATAAGTGGACACTCACCCCAAGAGTTCCCAGGTAAGAGTGACTGGTCCGATACTGCGGATTTGTACGAACACTCTAGCCTTAGACAGAAAACTCAGGGTACAGGCACCCACTCTTCCAGTTTGCACGTGTTCACATTATTTAGACCCAAACTTTGACGAGTTTGAAAACTCAAAAGGCACTAAGCCAAATATGAGTCAAACTGGAAGGGTTCAAAACCTTATAACAAAGGGTTCAAAGCCTAGTATTCAATCATCCTAGAACAGATGATTAGTTTTCAAGGCAGATTCAAATTTATGTTCTGGTTGTGGTTGTCACCTAAGGATAGGTGACGGTATTGTTTTAAAATCTAAACACAAGAATCTTGTGTTAGGGTCCTAGGAAGGTTATAGTCTAGGTCAAAGCATTACTAATAACCTAATTCTCTATAACCATTGGCTCTGATACCAACTTTTCTGTCATACCCCGACCACGTAAAACAACAAAACGTGGCGGAAACGTCGGGGAGTGTTGTAACAGAATCATTGTTTCACAACCATGGATTAAACAAATTTCGTTTTATTGAATTAAATGAGTTACAATGTCTTAACAGTAAAGAAACATAACAAAAATTAACTAGTCTTGCATCTTTTAATGTCACTAAGGTCTCGTCCAATCCTATGTGAGCATGCATCAATATCATCATCAAATATCATCAACTATTGTACCTGAAACACATGTGAAAATACGTCAGCATAAAAATGCCGGTGAGTACATAGGTTTTATGAAAAATAGGATCCATGACTTAGGTTTAAGAAAATGTTTAACCAAAAACTTGTCATGAATCCAGATTAAGTGTTTGCTTTTATAAAACGTTTGAAAATCGATGATAGATATGTATAGTTAAAAGAATGATGTAAGGTTAAATGAATAACCAAGTAAAAATGAGTTTGTATAAAACAAACTGTTTTGTAAAACAATGTCTTGTGAAAAATATGTTATTTGTGTAAAAATGTATAAATCCAAATGAATGATTTAAATAACGCTACGCCATGTAATATAATACAAGCACTTATATATAGGAAGTACCAGCGTCGTATCCACCATGCTTGTATCACATTACACACGCCTCGTTACTCAAATCACTTACCCACATAAACCACCAATGTAAATTGCCCATGTCTAAACCGTTGTCAAATGTCAATCAAGTATTGTGTAAACAAATGTCATGTATGGCAAGTGAAATATGTAACAACCAAACCATAGGTAAGAATGCACAAACAATGTACTAAGTATGCGACGGATGGACATACATAGCATGATACCAAGTATAAGATGTCTTGTAAAATGATGTACTAAGTATGATGAACATACATAGCATGAAATGTTATGTAAAACGATGTACTAAGTATGCACACAATGGGCATGCATAGCATGTGATGTAAAATGTACTAAGTATGATGAACATACATAGCATGAAATGTTATGTAAAACGATGCACTAAGTATGCACACAATGGGCATACATAGCAAAAACATAATGAAATCATGTACTAATAGTGTACTAATGAACATAGCAAGTATATGATATAAAAGCATGAAATCATGAAAGTAACAAGTAGGCACATGTGTTTCACCCCAAAATGTTTGAAAACAGTAAAAGAGGGGTCTATGTACTCACTTGAGGGTGCTTAGAAGTCTTAGGATAACCACCAAGCAAAGCTAGAAGATCACGGAATCAAACGGCACCTATATAGGTATCTACATTAATAAACGGACCTATCGGAGGATCGGGTAGTACAAGGGTTCGTAAACCAAATAAGTATGGGAACTTATGTAATATGGTTTAACAAAGCCTACGTACTAAAACGAAACCTATCCTAAGTGCTTTTGACCCATTACGACCCGTTTAGGTAGCTTACGCCACTTTAACGCGTCGTTTGCGTAAAACGCGTTTGGAATGCCTAACTAGTCCTATGACAAGCAAGATATGCCTTAAAATGTTTAATATTGTTGTTAAATCAGTTTAGATGTAAAAAATTTCGTTACATAGACTTAAAATGAATTTATGCGTAAAAAGGGCATTTTGGTAATTTACCTAAGGCATATAAACTACCTATCATATAACTAACTAAACGTCGTGACCATAAGGTATAACCTCGGAAGGTTATTCCCTATACAACTATGGTCACCTAATGTGTTTGGTCGGATCCTAAAGATCGACCAATGGGTCGGGTTCGTAAGCATAAGCGATTGATTAGATCGCTTACCTTTACGACCCTAAACAAGCACAAATCTAAAAACGACGAGCTAAACATGCTAGAACATGTTTAGTAAAGTTGGAAAAACAGGTTTTGTATTAAAACAAACGGTTTTAATACCCTAGAGTAGTTTGGTTACAAAATACGCGAGAACACGCATTTTGGCCGAAACTACGACTCGTCACTGAGCCTAGATAACGTGGTAATCAGTAGGTATAGTTACTAGGGACTATTACCATCGTGATTACGCTCACGTTATGAAGTTCAAATGAACTTCGCATTGACCATAAACTGGTTAATGCAGAAAGTCAAACGCAGTTTGACTTTAACGCTAAAACGAATGAAAAACGCGAAAGAATACTTACAGAAGGTCCCCGCAAGATTCGAACCCGATTCACTCTCAGGTAGGAAGCATATACTTCCACTTAGAGAGTGTAGAATCATATTCAAATGTGAGGAAGAATGAAATGGGTGAGGGGTATTTATAGATTTCCTTGAACCGTTAAGATCGTTCGTCGAAAAACGTGATTTGATCTAGACCTTACATGTGGGCACATGGTTTTCAAAAACCATGGGAGCCCCTAATGTGGACTATGTTCATTGAATACCATCCCATGGTTTTGCAAAACCATGGGTGAAAACCATTAGCACTTCAAAATGGACTAGGTTCATTGAATCTGCCAGAAATTTCAAAAATGGTCCTTACACTTGTAAAACTTGATTTTTTTTGGGCACTTTTAAACCCCTTTAACCTCATTTCAAGGCTTTAAAATGATATTAAAGTATAGGGAACTTAAAATATGCTCAAAGACATCACGGATGTCGGTTCGTTTGGTCGTACGGTTGCGTTATTCGCTTAATTATGACGGGAGTCGTAACGAACGCAAAAACGATCCAAATTAAGCGACGAATGGAATTTATCATACCAAACACTAAAATAAAATATTTTAATGCTTACATAAGTTTTTGGAAGTCCAGAAGTATTCAGAACGTAAAATATGCGCGAAAATGCAAACTTATGCACTTTTTGACGCTTTTAGTCCCTGAATGAGCATAAAGTTTATTTTTGCGCACCAAACACCTCAAAGCCTATTTCTAAGCTATGTAAAGAATATTTAGGGCATACTTAACTTATGATCAAGTTCCGGAAGGTCTGTTACAGTACAAATTGACATACTTTCGCAGTTTGTCGAATTTAGTCCCTGTAAGCGAATAAACTTGATTTCGGCATACCAAACCATCCAAAACTTATTTCTAAGTTATGTAATGGTTATTTAAGGTATGTTAAGCCTATTTCACTGTTCCGGAGTGTTTGTTGCATTAAACTGGTTATATTTACGCATCAGATCGCGTATAACCTTCCAGAAAGCAATTTAAAGCCCGAAATCGAACAAGAATTGATACGTGCAAAAGATACACATATTTATACAGATCCCAAGTATGAAATACAATATTTCATTGGCTTGGTATTTGTTTGATGGTTGAAGTGACACATGTGTCACATATGTTGGCTACCTGGTCGGGGGTTAAAGGAACGGTTTGGTAAGAGTCTTGCCTTGTTCAGTGTATAGATCCTGCAAGGACCTGGGTCAAATTTAGTAGGACCTCCTTCAATACCCAGCGGTATTGGATGGCGGGGGTCCAAACTCATTGATCCCCTCATATGTAAGCTACTATTAATACTTTAGCCCGGCTACTTCGGACTGTATCCCAGCTGACTAAGACTACTTAGCCGAGGGTAACGTCACCTTCAAAAGAGGGGCCTACCACAATAACTAAGATAATCTCTTAGAAAGTGCAAAAGTGCAAAAATAATCAAAGGTTACACTAAACACGCGTCGGAGCCAAGTGATTCATCTTGTCTATCTATTTTTATTTTTATTTTTCAGCATTTTAGTTAGTTTTTATTTTTCTAGTTTAAAACCTTTTTCTAAACTTTTGATTTGATTAGACGTTGAGGATAAACCGTTACTAAAAGCTCTTGTGTCCTTGGACGACCTCGGTATCTTGCCAACACTATACTACGCTCACGATGGGTGCACTTGCCCATATGTGTGTTTAGTGTTAGTAAAATATCGTGTTTTATAAATTTAAAACTTGACTAACGTGTAAAAAGGGCTTAAAATATACTTAATTCCATATACACACCAACCCGCATCAAGTTTTTGGCGCCGTTGCCGGGGACACAAGGATTTTAAGAAAGCTTAAAATCGACGGCCTAACCAGTTTTTCAAAACGCGCGCACATTTTTCTGCATTTTAGTTTAGTTTTGCATTTGTATTAGCCTGAACACGGGCCGTGTTCACTAAACACGAGGCCGTGCTGCATATTTTTCATAAAACACCCAGATACAGAGTCTGAACACGGGGCCGTGTTCACTAAATACGCCCCCGTGCTGCACAAGACCAGTAACTTTTATTCAAACGCCCAGATACAGACACTGAACACGGGCCATGTCCACTGAACACGGGGCCATGTCCAGCCTCTGTTTCCGTTTTTATTTTTGTCTTCTGGTCCCGAGACTCTGTTGTGGTCTGTTGAGTGATTCTTATGGATCAATACTCAGGAGGTTAGAACTACACCTACGAGGAGGATAATTATAGGGGAGACTATTGCACTAATTGTGGTAACCCGCACTCGGTTCAATATTACAACTCACTTCAACCATCCACTTCATATACCCATTATGAGGAGCCCAGGTACGAGCCATCGACTTCATACACATCCTATGAAGACCAAAGGTATGAACCTTCTCCCTCATACTCATATTTTGATGAACCAAGGTATGAGCCTTCATACTCATACTTTGAGAAACCAAGATATGAGCCACCACCTTCATATGCTTATTATGAGGAACCATGGCGTGAACAACCCACCTCATATGAGTATTATGAAGAACAAAATTACGACCCTTATCCATCATATGCTTACAATGAAGAACAATGGTGTGAACCATCTACTTCATATGAGTTCTATGAGGAACCAAGGATCGAACAACCGGATTCAAGCTTGGAAAATCCCGATCCTTATTCTATCACCGAAGTAACCGAAAAGATACTAGAACACCTTAAAACTATTGAGCGTTACATAAAAGAATCTCGCGCAAGGGAAGAGGAGTCCCACGCAAGGGAAGAGGAGTCCCGCGCAAGAGAAGAATTAACTTGTAATAATAACGAAGAAATAGTTGAAGAGGTAAAAATGAAAGAACAAATAAGTGAAAAACCGACACATGAGTTAAACAACGAAAAAGGTGAGTTCGACAACGTTAAAATCCAAGAAGATTCTAATTTTGAAGAAATTAATCTCTTGTCCCCTTCTTTTGAAAATCATTGTTTAGTATCCACTCATGCTAAGTTTTTAAAAGAGTTAAACACTAACATTAAAATTGACGAAACGGTAACTACTAAGTTAACTAACGATCAAACTTCACTAATAAAAGAAGACCCTTTTGAAATCAACTTTACGCCGGTTCCATGTTTTTTTCAAAATTCCTTTATTAGTAATTTCACGATTGATAAAGATCTTTGTGTTAAAATAATGCCTAACTACATTTTCGAAAAATTAAGTATTAGTGATTCTTCTACACTTCAAATACCCATTTTTCTATCCAATCAGAAAATAATAAAATCAATCTGTATAGTTGAGGATGTCTTGGATCAGACAAATCAATTGGTAATCCCAACCGACTTTGTCATCCTTGATTACGCTCCTCTAGTGTTGGGACGACCTTTTATAAAAACTCACGAAGCTTTTAAAAACCGGAAGTACAACAATCTGTAGGACCGGTTTTGACGCCGTTCGATTGCGTAACGAACGTTCGACGTGCGGAATCCGTGAACGTGCGTGACCGAACACACAATAACGTACTAGAAACGTGAATCCATTGCATGATATGACAAATATAGTACAAGAATCACGTGTACAATGACTTTCTCTCTCTAGACTTTCTCTCTCTAGACTTGAATCTCTAAGATCTCTAAAATAGAGAAAAGTCTTCCAAAAAACCTTCTAAGTTATGACATCACAATCCTATTTATAGGCCTTGGAATTAATGAGACTTCTCATTAATTACCAAAACGCCACCTTGCTATTTCTAACTACTTGTGACATTATGTGCTTGATTTCTTCCGGCTTTTCACTACGACTCGAATTGACGAAGGCGATAGACAATAAATGCATCAACAAACTCCCCCTTGGATATTGCCGCAGTCAATTCGTAGTTAAACTCATAACGACTTGTCTTTCTCTCTCTCTTGAGTCTTCTTGCTTGAACAGAATCCCGGTGGATCTGTCTTCAGCTTCCGTTGCTCTCTTTCTTCAGACTCTTCAGGCTCCCCCTTTCGTCAAGCTTCCGTGCTTTTGGGATCGACGCCTGGCTTTCCGTATCAACAGATTCAGAAACCTGCACATCTCAACCTCTCTATTACAAACCAAAAAAGTTGTGATTCAACTTAATGAATCAACTAAACATTTGAGAATCATTTACATTTAAAATTGATCAAAATTTTGAAACATTCCAAATTTTGATTCAAATTAATGAATCATCTTAAACATTTCAAACCATTTAACCAACTTGTCTGTTCATCATGCTTAGCCTTTGAGATTTTGAATGTTAGCTTTTCAACATCAGTTGTCGAAAATCTTTTTGGATTTTTCAAAAATAAGAAACATAAATGCAAAGACAGAAATTAAATGCAGAAATGAAATATGTACAAACATATTTTTGTGAGTTTGTGCAAGAGGATCATATCAGTTTTTGAGACATATCACTAACACCGTTAAGCTTTAAACATTTTAAGTTTTAAACAATTTACCTAGATTGTCAGTATATTGGTCCACTTTAAATTTTCACACAAATTTCAATTGATTCGAGATACGATATTAATGTTTTAGAAACTTGAACTTAAATGTGTATCACTCCACTTGAATATACTCCCGTATCCAGATCCCAATGTTCAGTCTTACAGGTGAGTATACCACCGATGATATCTGTAAAGGGGTAAATTGCGAGGGCCGTGAGAGCTCAGGTCGATACTTCCGTATACGCAGAGAGATGACGGCTTCGACTTTTGGTGGGTCCCCTTTAGAGGATCTTTTGTTACAACAGCAGTGACTATCAATTTTATTGTTTTATCAACTTGCTGAGGGCTGCGCTTATATTTCAAAGCATTTTGCAGAAAGTATTATTCGGGGACTAGGCCAGTATTTCCATACGGTAGAAGTCTCGGAATAATACCCCAGATATCACTAAGTATAAAGACCTAGTATCTCAGAAAGAGGGACCTTTCAAACAAGATTTCGGGGGTTACCCATATATCCAAGAATAGTTACCCACGAATTAAGCAAGTTTGAATTTAGGTTTATATCTCATTTCAATTTACTAAGTGTGCAAAAATCTACCGACACATCCGTACTAAGATTGTTTATCACATTTAAACATTACACATCTTTAGCGTGTTGTGATAGACCACTGATGTACTATCATTTCCTCTTTTATGCAACAAAAACTCATTTTTGATTTTCACTATTTTTGACATTTTCAAATTTTCTAATTTTTTTAAAATTTTTCTCCCCCTAAAATCAAAATATGTTTCAATTTTGATTTTCTGGGAAAATTTGAAACAAACTGTACAAACTTGACAACTTGATGAGAATCACTTCAATTTTTCATCCACCTAGCAAAAACAATCAGAACTCCCCCTCACAACAAACGATTTTCCCATTATGATTTCAAAACACTTAAATTTGTTTTAATCAAAATGGTTTTTCCGGAAAATTAGTTTTGTGTGACATTTCATAAACTCGGGGTTTCATCACTTTGTTTTTCAAATTACTACTTGTAAGGAAAGATGAATCAAGTACGACTTAATGTCCCTGATTTATCTTTTGAAAGACGAAAAATCACCAGAGTGAAATTTCTCAAGAAATGTGCCGATTCATGTTCCACTCTTACCAACCTGGGAACTCCGGCAAGTCAGGTTTTTCATTTAAACAGTTTCACCCAAGCCTGACTGTCCTTGGGTGATTTTGAATTCTTGTTCAAAAATGGTGGAAAGTTTGTATCATCCATTGTTAAACCTGAATTCTCAGTTTTTACCTCAACAACTAGCTCTTCTGGCTTTACCGTACCAGAATCATTGCCTGAATATGGCTTGTCTGACTTTATTGAGTCAGATTCATCGCCGACATGTGGCTCCTTTGTTTCCGAAGAAACAGATTCATCGCCAGAAAATGTTACCTTCTTCTTGTCCTTTTTCATCCTCAGATTTGTATCTGATGAATTCGACTTGCTTGACTTTGCAATTGAGGGAGTTGATTCATCAGAACTCTTATTCGATCTGTCCGGTGAACCCGAGGACAAAATCTTCTCCAGATATTCTCTGGCCTTCTTCCTCTTCTTTCGCAGTTTGTCTTTTTGCCCCTGAGATAGCTTCACTTTCTTTTCTTGAACTTTAGGTTCTTTGACTTTCTGTTCGTTGGGCTTGACGTTGACTGGAATCTTTGCCAACTTCTGAAAATTAACCCTCAATCTTTCACTTGATTTCCTTGGGCATTCTGGCAATGTGACCTTTGATTTGACAGTTATAGCATCTTCTCATCTCATAACTCCAACTCTGGCAGTTAACAGCAATGTGTCCTTGATAACCGCATCGGTAACACACTCTGTTATCGTACCAATCACCATTTTCAGCCCAAATACTCAGATCAAAGCATTGTTTGGCTTGGTGATATTCCTTTCTCCTGTTGATTGCTGGATTTCACTTTTCAGCACTGTGGTTCGACCTGCACCACTTATTACCAACAGTTTTTGAGTTTTCATTTTTTACTTTTTGTAGTTTTTCATTGCGATTGGATGATCGATCTGATGAACTTTTATTATCTTTTTGAACATTTTTCTCATTTTTAATTTTTTGTTTCTGTTCCACTTTCTTCTTCAAAGGTTTTTGCTTAGAGCATTCACCTTTTTCAGTTGCTGTAGAACAGTTTTCTGAAATTTTTATTTTAATTCTAAAAACAATTTTTGTTTTTCAATTTTTTTATTTTCATCATCAGATTTCTCATCACAATCTTCAACTTTGACATTGTCAAAGTTTGTGACATTGTCACTTATTGGGACAGAATTGATTGGTTTTGGATATGGAATATTCACATACGCTGAAGAAGTCACAAAACCTTTCAATTTATTTTCAAGCTCGTTGATTTTCTTTCGAGCTTGTTCTCCTTCTTTTTCAAGTTGAATAATTTTCTGAAGATGAGAATTTATCATTTTTCGCTTTTCAATGTTGTTTTTGCTAAACACATCTCTCCCATCTTCAAGAATTTTTATTTGACTTTGAAAATCTTTTTCAATTTTTACTTTTTCAATTTCTGAATTTTTTATTTGAATTTTCAAAACATTTTCTGAATTTTTAAGATTTTCGTTTTCTAATGTCAAACTCTCTAAATCCCTCAAGAGTTTGGCATTTTCAGATTTCAGATTTTCACAGTTTGAGCACTTCTCAGTCATCTTTTCAGATTCAGCTTTCTTCTCCACCTTGATAGCTGAAATATCTTTAACCTGCTTCTCTACCTCTCGAACGATTTCCTCAGATTTGAATTTTACTTCATCAGTTTCTGCATTACTAATCTTTTGGAGTTCAAGTTCTCGCTCTTTAATCTTCTTGATAAACACACTCAGATTGTAGTTCACAAAGTCAGAACTATTCTTCAGCATCATCAGATAAGTTCCCCACTCGTCATAGGGAAGCGCATCACAGAGTTTGTCGATCCATTCTTCATTTGTTTTCTCAATTTTTAATCTTCTCATTTCAACAACTAGATGACAATATCTTTCTATCAACTACTTCGTCGACTCTCCCTTGATACCTGTAAAATTATTGAACTTGTTCAGTGCAGAATAAAATTCAGAATCCATCTTCGGTGTTAAAAGATTCACAATGACGAATTTTCAATCAAAAATGAAATTCACACAGTCTAAAACCAATTTAATCACTTTGTCAAATCACTGAATCAGATGAATATCCGATTTAGTGACAAAAACTAAGCAACAAACAGATCGGTTGGAAATTTGCTTGGACGAGTATCTGATGTTTGGCAAACCACGTTTCTCCTGCAAACAAACGTACAAATGATCAGTTCAAAATGAAACGAATACGTAAAAATATACGTTTGATGAAGTCAATCTAAGACTCATTGTCGAAGATTCGCGAATTCGTTTTCAAGTTGTTTGGGTGAAATCTCTAACTGAATAAGCTAGATCAATATTATCTGTTCAGTTCACACAGATGTCCCGTCAATCAATGGAATTAACTGTGCCAATACTCTTGAACAATTAATGGGTCGGTGACTATGTATTAATGGGCCACATATATTCAAAAATATCTCATTCAACAATCAAGTGATTGGACTGCTTATAACACTTATCACATGTTGTCAAAAACCTTTGTGAACTTCACTGTGATTGGCTGATTACATGAATCTAAACAATCAATTATAAAATCCGACAATTAAAGTTCACAGTTCAATTTAAAAGCACATGGATTCAACAATCAATTCTTTAATCTTCAAAATATATGAGTGGGCCGATCACTTTTGACAACTGATTAAATGGGCGGCAATGTAGACTTCTTGTAGGAATGCTATAGGGCCACAAAAAGGTTAATGGGTCGGTGCAAATATGTTGATAGGGCCTTGTTTAGTAGCTTCACATGCATACAATAACAACAACCAGACACTGATTGGGCCTCTATGATGGCCTCACTTCACGTGCAAAAGAAACAAACTACACTTAGCTGACAAAAATGATTTATTGTTTTCAAAATTTAGTGGGGCGGTGACTTCACTATGATTGGGCCATCATAAACAATGTGATCAATTTTGATCAGTCCACCTTACTATCCACTTAGTCGACCAAACACTTAATTATGGAGTGCATTTAATCAAT
Organism: Helianthus annuus; assembly: GCF_002127325.2. Classification (NCBI taxonomy): domain Eukaryota; kingdom Viridiplantae; phylum Streptophyta; class Magnoliopsida; order Asterales; family Asteraceae; genus Helianthus; species Helianthus annuus. Next base: position 50,080,578 of record NC_035434.2, on the reverse strand, counting down.
TGAACCGACAACATTTAATCAACACATGCAAAAAGCATTCATGAGCAGATTCTCCTGATTGGGCCTAATGTGTTAGTGGGTCGGTGACATAAATGCTAAACAATTGACCAGCTGACACCTCTAAACGATCTGAAGAATCACGTGAAGATGATGACAAAACAGCGAACCACTATCCTGATTTAATGCACAATGAGCGAACCTGATTGTCGTATAAGCGGATCACACATGTCATCATAAGCGGACCATCACACAACAAAACCTATGAGCGGATCTACTGATTTAAGCATTTGGAGCGAACCTAATTTTGATCGTATAAGCGGACCACAATAACCACAATAAGCGAACCTGTTTAATGATACATGAGCGAACCTGAAATTTTACCTATGAGCGAACCTGTTAACCTCCACACGAGCGAACCTGAAATTTGACGAAAATACGAATCGAAAAACCTTGATTTCTCCTAAACGGCTAGGAGATTTGAACCGAAACTTGGTAGGGTTGCAATTTAAGTATTTTCGTACAACATATTAGAAATTCAGACGAATCGGACCGTGAAATCACGTTCAATTTGACGAATTTCCGTAAAAATCGTGAGAAATAGGTAGAAGATGAAGAAATAGATGAAATCGGATCTGAATCGGCTGAAATCTGGTACGAAAACGATGTGTTTGATCGTGCAATCGAGCTCCTAGCTCTGATACCACTTGTAGGACCGGTTTTGACGCCGTTCGATTGCGACAAATATAGTACAAGAATCACGTGTACAATGACTTTCTCTCTCTAGACTTTCTCTCTCTAGACTTGAATCTCTAAGATCTCTAAAATAGAGAAAAGTCTTCCAAAAAACCTTCTAAGTTATGACATCACAATCCTATTTATAGGCCTTGGAATTAATGAGACTTCTCATTAATTACCAAAACGCCACCTTGCTATTTCTAACTACTGGTGACATTATGTGCTTGATTTCTTCCGGCTTTTCACCACGACTCGAATTGACGAAGGCGATAGACAATAAATGCATCAACACAATCTACCTCTTCAATTAGGGTCATTCAAAAGGAGCATAGATCTTGAGCGCTCAATGAAATATCCTTTTGGCAATAATGACCCCCTAATTGAAGATGAAGATGAACCACCCGATACAAGTGAAAAGATGGACCAAATAAGGAGTCTCCTAAAGACCCACCTCTTGAGCTCAAAGAACTTCCGAAAGGTTTGGAATATGCTTTTCTAGACAAAGATGGTAAATCACCTGTAATTATTTCGTCTAAGTTAAGTAGTTTAGAAAAAGAAAAATTAATTAAACTTTTGAAAAAACACAAAAATGCGATCGCTTAGAAGTTTGTAGATATTAAAGGAATAAGTCCTTCCATGTGCACGCACAAAATTTTAGTGAATGATGACTACAAATCGGTAATTCAACCACAACGTAGAGTAAATCCAAATGTTCAAGAAGTGGTTAAAAACGAATTCATCAAATTATTTGACGCCAGACTTATTTATCCTATCTCCGATAGTCCTTAGGTAAGTCCCTTCAAGTAGTTCCAAAGAAAGGAGGTATGACGGTAATAACTAATGAAAAGAATGAATTAATACCAACGAGAACCGTCACAGGATGGAGAGTATGTATAGACTATAGACGGCTAAATGAAGCAACAAGGAAAGATCACTTTCCTTTGCCCTTTATTGACCAAATGTTAGAAAGATTATCCGGTCATAAATTTTATTGTTTCTTGGATGGTTTTTCAGGTTACTTTCAAATATCGATAGCACCCGAAGACCAAGAAAAGACAACTTTCACATGTCCCTATGGAACTTTTGCTTATCGACGCATGCCATTTCGTCTATGTAATGCCCCCGCAACATTCCAACGTTGCATGGTGGCCATCTTTCATGACATGATAGAATAGACAATGGAAGTCTTCATGGACGACTTTTCTATCTTTGGGGATTCATACGACCAATGCCTCGATAACCTTGAACGAATGCTATCCCGATGTGAGGAAACTAACTTTGCCCTTAATTGGGAAAAATGCCATTTCATGGTAACGGAGGGAATAGTACTCGGTCACAAAATCTCAAGCAAAGGAATGGAGGTTGATCGAGCCAAAATAGACACTATTTCTCGATTACCACCCCCATCCTCCGTTAGAGCTAACGGAAGTTTCCTAGGGCATGCCGGATTTTATAGGCGGTTTATCAAAGACTTTTCTAAAATTTCAAGGCCTCTAACAAAATTACTTGAAAAAGATGCCCCTTTCATCTTTAACAAGGATTGTAATCAAGTATTTCTAACCCTAAAGGAAATGCTAGTCAATGCACCTATCATGATAGCGCCTGATTGGAAATTTCCCTTCGAAAACATGTGCGATGCAAGTGACTTTGCAGTTGGAGCTGTCTTGGGACAAAGAAAAGAAAAGCATTTCACCCAATTTATTATGCTAGTAAAACACTTAACGATGCACAAGAAAATTACACAACAACTGAAAAAGAATTACTAGCTGTGGTATTTGCTTTTGATAAATTTCGTTCTTATCTTGTTCTTTCTAAAACAATAGTCTACACAGATCATGCAGCCATTTGATACCTTTTTAATAAACTGGATGCTAAACCCCGTTTGATTCGGTGGATTCTACTCCTCCAAGAATTTGATATTGAAATCAAAGACGAAAGAGGGGCAGAAAACACCGCAGCAGATCAACTTTCACGCCTAGAAGACCCAGCTTTAGAGGCAACCACGGACGAGTAAATCAACGAAAAATTTCCACCGGAGTCCCTGGAAATGGTGGAATACAAAGAAGAACCATGGTACGCCGACTATGCTAACTACCTAGCTAGCGGTATAGTCGCAAAAGGTTGGCCACATCATCAAAGAAAAAAATTCTTTGCTAATAAACATTATTTTTGGGAAGATCCTTATCTTTTCAAAATGTGTGCCGACCAACTCATCCGAAGATGCGTACATGGTAACGAAGCAAGAAGAATTCACCGCCATTGTCATGAAGGTCCATACGGAGGACATCATGGTGCCGCTAATACCGCATGAAAGGTATTTGATTCAGGGTTTTATTGGCCAACCATTTACAAAGATGCCCAAAGTCTTGTCAAGACATGTGACGCCTGCCAAAGATCAGGTAATATTTCTTCCAAAAACGAAATGCCACAAAATGGCATTCTTGTTTGTGAAATTTTTGATGTGTGGGAACTAGACTTTATGGGACCCTTCCAACCGTCTAAAGGAAACAAATATATACTTGTGGCAGTCGACTGCTTGTCTAAATGGGCCGAGACCGAGACACTTCCAACAAATGATGGAAGAGTCATGGTAAAATTTCTAAAAAAATTATTCTCTCGTTTTGGAACACCTAAAGCATTAATAAGTGATAGAGGTACCCATTTTTGTAATCATCAACTTGAAAAAATCTTAACAAGATATGGGGTCTATCACCAGGTCTCAACAACATATCACCCTCAAACAAACGGACAAGCCGAAGTGACTAATAGAGGTTTAAAACGAATACTTGAAAATACCATAGGGTTAAATAAAAAGGAATGGGCTGATAAATTAGAGGACGCTTTATGGGCCTTTCGAACTGCGTATAAAACAATAATAGGTACAACCCCATATAAGCTTGTCTATGGAAAAAGCTGTCACTTGCCGGTAGAAATAGCTCACAAGGCCAACTGGGCAATTAAAAATGTAAACCTGGATTTAGAATTTGCAGGTAAAAATCGATTTTGTCAATTAAATAAATTAGAGGAATTAAGGAATTATGCATACTCTAACTCTGAAATTTATAAGGAAAGAATGAAAAATTTGCATGACAACATATTAAACCTAATGAATTTCGAGTAGGAGATCAAGTTCTTTTGTTTAATTCACGACTCCGATTATTTCTTGGAAAATTAAAGTCTAGGTGGTCAGGACCTTTTTCCGTCACCCATATTTTCCCACACGGTGCAGTAGAAATTAAATCTCGGAATGGAATACCATTCAAAGTCAATGGCCAACGGCTGAAACTCTACCAATGATTCATTGAGGATGAGGAAGAAGAAATCTCGCTTCAAACGGTCGAAGAGTAAAAGCATCAACATCATACCTGGTAAGTTACAAACAAGCGGATAAACATCGAAATCGGTAAGTCTTCTAACCAAGTTTTGGGAAAACAGGGCACTCACACGAGCACTTTAAAAAAAAAATTTGCTCGGCATGAGGCCGTGTCCACTGGACACGGGGCCATGTCCGCGCGACTGTCGGGATAAAACTCCTTTTTCATAACAGTTACCTCATTCCACACGCCCCGTTTCCCCGAAAACTCTCTGGCTCAGGCGATTTTCCACAGAATTCCGACGTTCCCTCTCATTCTAACAACATCATGGTATGATTCTATCATCATTAGTAGTTAGATTAGATACTTGCATGTAGTTAAAACATCAAAAATTTGGGGAAAAACCTAGGGTTCTTGAAGTTCATCCGGATTGAACCTCAAATTTTTGCATAAATCTGTTAGCATTAGTTTAGATTAGTGTTATGGGAAGTAAATCCACTTGTATTGTTCAAAGATTCGCCCGATTTCTCACAAAAACCCCAAACCCTTGTTTTTATGGGGAAAAAAATAAAATTGAAGGGGTAAACGGTTTGTTTTGGGAAAAACGACACTTAGGGTTTTATTTTTGGGGGAAACCGCACCTACTGGACCAAAAATTTTAAAGTTTTCAAAACCGGGTCGAAAAATGAAGATTTTGAGTAACAGACGCCTGGACAAGGGGTCGTGTCCGAAAATTTCACTGTTTCGTGCTAACTTTTGGTGTATTCTTTCAGATGTCAAAGAAATTCACAAGGTTGAATGCAAATGAGCTCGATGATAGGGCATTATACAAAGTGCTTCAAACCAGAGCGGAAGAATACCCAAGACAAGCATGCATGGATCTGTTAGCATTGGTGAACCAACTTGACCGGTTTAACAACCTCGTTACCGGCCCACTAAGAGTCGCCCTAACAACTCGACTTCGCTCAGTCCACGAGTACAATCTGGAATTCTGCAGCACCTTTGTGTTCAATTCAAGGGGTGACCCTTTCGACGGTGATGGGTGGCATTCCGATGTGGTGGAACTAGGTACTCGATTTCGATGGCACAATTTGGGTCGATAGTTGGGCTGTTTGCGGAGGAAGATGCGGGTAACGAAGAGAACACCGGAGGGGTGCGTGAGTTAGATGAGAACGAACGCCAAGCCGCGTGGGCTCAGATTGGTGAAGGGCACTACAACCCGAGCAACACTAAGAGCACTAAGCTGAGGGACCCGCTCTACCGTTACATTCATAGGGTCCTCACTTACTCTCTTAGCCAAAGGCATGATAGCGGTGGCGTTGTTGGGTTGAGAGATTTGGTGGTCCATCATTGCATTCATAACCGCAGACACCTCGATGTTCCGAACCTCCTACTCCGAAACATGCATTTGAACCGGCTGGCTACTTCACCAACCCCCATCTTCTTCGGGGGGTGGATATACCGTATCTTCAAGCATTTCGTGAACATGCCTAGGTCCTTTGAAAGGAGCCCATGGTCGGGAAGAATGCATGTACACATTGTTGGTGCATCTGTCTGTCGTCTTCGTCTTGTATCGAGTCTTGTATAGAGTTAGTTAGATCAGGGCACGAAAAACGAGAAAGTGAATTAGTAGAGATTCCGCTTGAAATGACATCTTGACATTTCAAGCGAAACCTCAATGTTCTAATTCAACTCGAGTTGTTTAGTTCTGATTTCGCTTGAATGTAACATGATGATTTCGCTTCAGACATGTTCAAGCGAAATCTGCCTGTCTATATATAGGGGCAGTTCAAGCGAAATCAGTATTATTCTTTCTGGTTTTGCCACGAAATGCTGCCGAAGTGTCGACTCGTTGTAAAAGTGATTTTATTAATATAATCGACAGTTTAAAGTGTATACATTGCTGAATTGATCTCAGTTTGTCTGTTTCTGCCGTTTAAACTGAGCAAAACTCTTCTGATCGACTCGTTCGGGTCCGAAAACGATCCTACAAGTGGTATCAGAGCTCAGGAGGAAGAGTTCATACGAATTCAGCTGCGAATTCTGTTTTTCTACACCTTCTTTTTCAAAATTCAAATCTTTTCACGGTTAAAATTGGCTCATTTTCACACATTATGTTCGGAATTGTATTTTAACAAAACCTTGAAAGTTTCAAGCTTAAAATCAATCTAAAACTGAAAATTTTTCTAATTCCGCTTCAAAAATAGCGAAAAATGATGAGGTCAGCAATATTTCAGGTCTGATTTCGCTCGAAAATACAGGTTGATTCCGCTTGAACAGGTATCTCGCTTGAAATTTCTGATTGATTCCGCTTGAAAACAAGGTTCCGCTTGAAAATCTTGTTGATTGCGCTTGAAACCATATTCCGCTTGAAAGTTTGAGTTGATTCCGCTTCAAATCCTTGTTTCGCTTGAAAATACCTGGTGATTTCGCTCGAAAGTGCTATTCCGCTTCAAAGAGGGTTTCGCTTGAACCTGTTATTTCGCTTGAAAAGTCAGTTTTGAGAATTTATTGAAATCCGAATCATGGACGAAGAATTTTATAACGCCTTTGCTACCCTGATCACTGTGACTCAGCAGACAATGTTGGAAAATGAAACGGGGACTATACAAAAACCGCCTAAGCTCATGAACATTGAGGAGTATAAGGGTTGGGAAGGACGTTTTGAGAACTGGGTACAAGCAAATTATTTAGATGCTTGGGAATGCGTTGAGACAAAATACGTTAGACCGACAAATGACGATGAAGAGGAGATTGCCATCATGGATATGAGTGCGGATGATAAAAGGAAATACAAGAATGAAAAAATGATGCTAAGTCTGCTACAACAAGTTGTGAAAGAGGATATCTTGGTCTTATTGCAACACACTGGGAATGCATATTCGATTTGGAAAGCATTACGATCTAAGTTTGTTGGAAGTCAAGAAATGATCAAAAACAAGAAATCGCTTTTGAAAAAAGAATTTGATCTATTTCGAGGATTGAAGAATGAAAGTACAAAGTAGATAATCTAAAGATACTGTAATTTGTTGGTAAGCATGAAGAGAGTGAGCATCAACAAAGACAATGAAGAGTTGATTGAGAAATTAGCTGATGCATTACCACATGAGACTTGGGGCACATATTTGATGATGCTAAGGAACAAGAAAGGTTTTAGCAATCTTACACTTAGCAAATTCATTGAAAAGATTGAGGCTCAGGAAATGGAACAGATAAAAATTTCCAGAATGAAAGTGTTTGATGGTGAACAAGACATCGGTTTGTACTACAAAGCAGGGTTGAATGATAAAACAACCAACATGTCACCAAAAGTTGAAACTACTTTCAATGCAAAGAATTCATCTGAAAGTTCATCCACAGGATCAAACAGCAACACAACTTTTTCATCATTTTCAGCATTTGATCCAAATGTTTCAGCAACAAGGAATGGCAAGAAGCTTCAATGCAACATTGTATTCTGAAGAATTAGCAAAAAGCCATATGTCTTTGTTGGGAACTGTTTTAGAATCATATGGAAGTTTTGTTGCAGGTCGGATTGGGAATCCAATGCTTACTAAGGAGGATTACGATCAGATCGATGCTGAAGAGATGGAGTTAATGGATATAAAATGGTGTTTGGCAAGTGTATTGAGGAGAGCTGAGAAATTCAAGCAGATCACAGGAAGAGATGATCTTCGTGAGGCTAATGTTTCTATCAGAAGGCCATATATCATCAAGTTGCTCAACAACTAACTCAACATCAGGCACAAACAGCACATGGAAGAAATGTGATTGAAGATTCTTCAAAAAGAGCATGTGTGGTGAATCAAGATGAGAAGAAGTCATCAACAGGGTTTAACTGGGATAATTATATTTCATCTGATGCTAAAGCATGTGTGATTGATCAAGATGATGAAAAATTACCTGAAGGGTTTAGCTTGGAGAATTTCAATTGGGATGATTATGATCCTAACAAAGTTCCAGTTCACACAGCTTTTGTTGCTCGAATTGAAGAAGATAGTGATGATGACACTAAATACTATGCTAAAAAGATGAGAGATCATTTGAAAATGATGGCTGAAAGCGACAGTGAAGATGAGAAAGCTAAGCAGAAAAAGAAAAAGGTAAAAACACCAGTCAGTAGTGATGATGAAGATGTTCCGGTGGTCAGAAGAAAAGTTAAGGAAGTTCCAGCTTTCAAGATTGATGAAGAAGCTGTTGCAAAGAAGAGTCCAATGATTTGTGAAAATTGTGAAGCAATGAAGAAACAAAACAGTTCATTGATTCACAACATGAATAGGTTGAAAGAGTCTTATGATGTGCTGAACAAAGCCATGAACATGTACAATGACACAACTGAAGAGCAGGCAACAGCAATGAAAACACTTCAAGGAGCATTTATGATTAAACAGAAAGTTGTGAACAACTACATTGAGAAGTGTGCTGCTCTTGAACAGAAACTGGAGTTGCAAAGAACTGAAACTGAAAGAATAAATCTTTTGTTGAAAAGTTACTCATGTACTTCTTATGTCATTGACAGGATTTATCCAACTGTTGAAAGCATGAAGGCATTTGAAGATGATGAAGTAACTGAAGACCAAAAGGCTTCTGAAGCAAAGATTCCAGAAAAGAAGACTGACAAAAAGAATTCTGGTAAGAAACAAGGTGTCAGTTACAACAAGTGTCCACCCCCGCTGGAAAATGGATATTTGCCCAGAAATCCAAATTCTGAAAGAGTTCAAAAGGCTACATGTTAGTACACGGAATGTCTGTTGACTTCGTCTACATCAAGTCTTAGGTCAAGATAGGTCAACATAGGGTCGAGAACGTCAAAATCATGAAATTATGTTATAGGTTCGCTTTTGTGAACATGTTAGATGTAGGTCCGCTCATAGGGTCTTATACAGGTTTGCTTATGTGTCAATTCAGGTAGGTTCGCTCTTGTGTCAACCTGGTAGGTTCGCTTTTATGTCAGTCCGTATAAGCGAACCTCTAGCACTCTATATACCTGATGTTTGTGATTCATTTGTAACGTTGGAGCGGATCTAGACCATTGCTTGTGGAACGGAACTCTGTCAAACTGTAATCAGAAAGCAATAAAAGAGAAGAAATTAGAAAGGAATAGCTATTGTAACTTCACATATACTGATTCCGCCTTTATATATGAAGATGAACTGTCTCGGCTGACTTTTTAGGGTCAAAAAACGGTCCAACAAGTGGTATCAGAGCTCAGGACGAGGAGTTCATACTACTACAGCTTGATTCTATCAAATTCTCTGATTTCTACTCTCTTTCTTTCATACTTTTTCGATTTGAAGTGGTTCCTACGGTTGAAATGGTCTGAAAATTGAGTATAACGTGTAAAACTTACTAGTAACAAACCCTAGGAAGTTTCAGGCTAAAACTCGGATTGAAAATGGATAAAATTGGGTAAAAACCTAGATCCGCTTTTACGAACATTCGTAGGTTCGCTCGAAATTACCTATCAGGTTCGCTTGAAATTACATATTAGGTCCGCTTTTTCAAACACTTTAGCAGGTAGGTCCGCTCGAACAAACCTTGTAGATCCGCTCGAACGGACATTATAGTTCTGCTTATTGGACAATACCTGGTTCGCTCATCCGGACAAAACTTGATTCGCTTATTTGGTTAATAATCAGGTTCGCTCAAAGAGACATTGTCAGATAGATTCGCTTATTTGGTCAAATCTGTTTCGCTTATTTGTCAAAATTGCTAATAGATTTGATTTCGCTTGAGTGTTCATTGTGATTGTTCTTTTAAGTGATCGTGTTTGATTATACAAAGTGTGGGAAAAATGTTTGATGAACAAGAAAACAAGAAATTTAAAAGTTTAAATAACTGGACCAAGGAAGCTTGGTATGAGATGAAATATGGTGAGGATGTTTATGTAAAAAGATACGAAAATTTCTTGTGTATGGAGAATGAATCAATGGAGATGTTGAAAGAAAGGTTTTATGAATTAATCATCAAGTTAGAAAAACATAAGATATATCATTCAAGTGAGGAAAGAATTTTGAAATTTGTTGAGGCTTTACCTTTGGAGTGGGATAAATTTGTGAATGGATTGAAACGGGATTCTAGTCTATCACGTTTTGATTTAAGAAGTTTCATCAATACAATAACAAATCCTCAGTTTCATGAAAATGCAGATAAAAGGAAGTTATTGGATGAAATAAAAGAAGAATCAGGAAAGATAGATTTGAATGTAATCATTGAAATGAGAAAACGAATTGATGTGTGTCTTGCAGCATAAAAGAATATGAGATACGATATTAAGAGGGGTTGTTATATTGATAAAAATTCAAATCCTCTTGATTTTGTTAAAATTTTTTGTGCAGGTACATACATGATGGAAACAAAGAAAGAAGCCGAATGTGGTAAAATGAATGAAAATTGCTTGAAATGCGAAAAATCAGAAGCAGACAGTGTGAAACTCTTGAAGGATGTGGAGAGTTTGACATTGGAAAACAATACTCTGAAGATTGAGAAGAAGGCTGATGAAGATCAGATTTTGAGTTTGCGCCTGAACTGTGAAAAATTGAGATCTGATAATGACAAACTTTTAAAGATTATTGAAAGTTTATCATCAGAAAACAAAATTTTGAAAGAAAATGAAAAAGATTTTGAAAGTAAAAGAAAATCTTCAGAAGATGAAGATTTCTGGATTAAACTGGAAAACAAAAATCTAAAAGAGAATGAAACAAGATTTCAAGAACAGTTAAAAGTCTTGGAAAATGAAAAATCTGTTCTTGAAAATCTTAAAATTGAAAATGAAAAATCAATCAAGTCTCATCTTGAAAGAATATCTCAGCTTGAAAATGAAGCTGAGAATTCAAGGATCAAGATTGATGAACTTGAAAAGAAGTTGAAAGGTTTTGTGACTTCATCAGATAGGTTGAATTTTCACTGTCCAAAACCGATCAACTCTGTTCCAATAAGTGACAATGTCACAAATTTTGACAAGGTCAAAATTGAAGATTGTGATGACAAATCTGATGATGAAAAAGAAAAAGAAGAAAAAAGAAAAACATTTTTGAAATTAAATGAAATGTTTAAAAATACTGTTTTACATTCTACTGAGAAAGGTGAATGCTCAACGCAAAAACCTGTAAAGAAGAGTGTGGAACAGAAACAAAAAGATAAAAAATCGAAAAATTTTCAAAAAGAAAATAAAAGTTCATCAGATAAGTCATCCAATCATTATGAAAAAACACAAAAATTTAAAAATAAAAACTTACAAAATGTTGGTAATAAGTGGTGCAGGTTTGACCACAGTTCTCAAAAGCCAAATCCAGCTTACAGGAGAAGATGGGATGAAGATTCTTCAAGGATAAATCATTACAATGATAGAAAACATAGAAATGGTGATTACCACAAGGCAACTCAATGCTATGATCTAAGTGTGTGGTATGAAAATGGGGTACAATATGAAAGAGAGAAGAGGTATGATAACAGAGTGTGTTATTCTTGTGGCTATCAAGGACACATTGCTGTTAACTGCCAAAGTCAAAGATTTGAAAAGGTGTTATGAATGTCATATCAGAGGACACATTGCCAGAGATTGCCCAAGGAGATCGATGGGAAGATCGAGGGATGAATCTCAAAGAATGACAAAGAAACCAGTCAGTGTCAAGCCCAAAGAATAGAAGGTTCAAGAACCTAAAGTTCAGGAAATAAAAGTAAAGCTTTCTCAGGGGCAAAAAGACAGACTGCGAAAGAAGAGGAAGAAGGCCAGAGAATATCTGGAAAGGATTTTGTCCTCGGGTTCACCAGTTGGTTCAAATAAAAGTTCTGATGAAACGATTCACTCGATTGCAAAGTAAAGCAAGACGGTTTCATCAGATACAAATTTGAGGACAAAAGAGAAAAAGGAGAAAAAGAAAAGTGTCGGCGATGAATCTGACAGGTCAAAGTCAGACAAGCCACACTCAGGAAATGATTCTGGTGTGTCAAAACCAGAAGAGCCTTTTGTTGAGGTAAAAACCGTCAAACCCAAGGCTGGTCAGGCTTGGGTGGATCTTTTCAAATGAAAAACCCTGACTTGCCGGAGTTCCCAGGTTGGTAAGTGTGGAACAGGTATCGGCATCTTTCTTGAGAAATTCATAGGTTGGTAACTGTGATATTTCGAATTACAAAAGACTAATCAAGGACATTAAGTTGTACTTGATTTCTCTTTCTGTCAAGTAATTAAAGGAAAACAATGTGATGAAAGAACCCCGAATTTGTGAAATGACACACAAAACTAATTTTCTGGAAAAACCATTTTGATTAAAACAAACTTAAGTGTTTTGAAATCTAAATGGGAAAATAGTTTGTTGTCAGGGGGAGTTCTGATTGTTTATGCCAAATGGATGGCGAATTGAAGTGATTCGATATCAGTTTGTCATTTTATTTGTACAGTTTTCAAATTTTCCTTGAAAATCAAAATTGAAACATATTTTGATTTTAGGGGGAGAAAAATTTTTAAAAAAATAGAAAATTTGAAAGTACCAAAAACATTGAAAAATTAAAAATGAGTTTTGGTGCAAATAGGGGAAATGATAGTACATCAGCTAGACTGGCATAGTACGCTAAAGATTTGTAATGTATAAATGCAATTAAGCAGTCTCGCTAAAGATGTGTCGATAGGTTTCACAGAATTAGTAGATCAGTTTGGGATATAAACATAAATTTCACTTGCGTCTACGTGGGTAACACCTCCAGGATATATAGGTAACCCCTGAAATCCTGTTTGAAGGGTCCCGTATTCTGAGATACTAGGTCTTTATGCTCAGTGATATCTAGGGTATTGAAGGGGTATGGTCCCAGATCTTGCGTCAGCATCGACCGCGAGTGACAATTACCCTTATCAAAACCCCCACTAGCTAAACAACCTACTTATGCCCGTACGGGAATGCATCGACACAATGGTTAAATCCAATCTGTCCAGTGATGGAGGACTTACCTGGAATATTAGAACGGTAGAGTGATGCGGCATAGCATCACATCTGGTGTATGAAAACGGAAGTATTCACAGCGATGCGGCCTCGCACCGCATCCAGTGAACACTTCTATCAATACAAGGAAGCTGGATAACAGCAACAGTCACCACAGGCGACGACGCGGCTAGCACCGCATCTCGCGTGTTTCTTGATCACAAGCAAGAGACGCGATAACATCAGATGTTACCGCAGGCAGCGATGCGGCTCGCACCGCATCCTATACGCTCATCAAGTGGGACTGACACCACAGTGCAAGTGGCACCAATGGCAGTCACCTGTCAGGGCTACGTAAGCAACGGACTGACGTGGCGTAACATCCATAACCGACAAGCCTGACACACCTGCAAAGGTGCAGCACGTCGTCAGTCCGTCCATCATCCTCCTCCTTCACTCCTCGGCAATAAATACCAACCCCAAACCAGGTTTGAGGTATCTCTTCACAACTCTCTCACTACTACTACTATCACACTTTGCTTCCCAAGGAGATTACTGATTCTTACGCCGGAGAGTGGTAACAAGGAGCACCCCCCACCCCATCCTCCTTGTTACGAGTCACGGTTTGTTTCCTTGGGCAGGAGATCAACCCACCGGTGATCCAGCCAGCGATCCTCGAGAGGAAGGGATTAACCCTTCTTGACGAGACCAGTGAGTTAACCCTGCCCGGTTAACCATTGTTTCATCATTGACGCCCACCGCTACTATTAGCACTTTTCAAACCATCCTTTTCCCTCTCTTACGATCATGACTGATCACCAAAACAAGACTTGGGATAACCAACATCCCACAAATCTAAGTCCGGTAGGGGTCAATCCCTCAACATCGCAACCCGGACACATCGGCACGTCCACACAAAGGGGTCCCTCCCTTACGTTTGGACATGACTTATCACAATACGCATCTGTGATCCCACCAGGCATGGACGTTCATGCCTGGTACGACCAGCAGGCAGCCTTGCTGACAGCAACATACAACCGCGCTTGTGCGGAAGCGCAGATACAAGCTGGCCCCACCCCGGCACCGCACACCCCTACCGATCGTGTTTTACAATACGAAGGCAGGGCACATTCACGTCCAGCTTCGAGAAGCAGACGTGAAGACCGCGGATCATCTTACTGTTCGATCCACACAATCAACGAGGATGATTCCGCATACGGGTCCCACACCAGGGGACCAGTGCATACCCGCCTAGGTCCTTACGTTGAGGACAGGCAACGATCCGCATCCCGACATGGCTCTGGAATTCAGAGCCGGTTGGGCCCACAGCCATACACCGAAGGGTATGGTCGTACCGACCCGGACGACCATACATATCACGGGGATTCGCATGACACTAGCAGCAGACCAGGAGGACGCAACTATGTTCCTCCCACTCACCCCCGCAATACATACCTCAGGGCTGCAAAGCGCCCTGAGAATAAACCCTACAGACCAAAGGCAGCGGCCGAAAATTCCAAATTCGCCCCGCGGATTGCCCGCGCCCATGTCACTACAACAAAATTCCCATTCAATGTTGGGAAATACAGTGGTTCGACCGACCCGGACGACCACATGAACATTTTCATGGGTGCGGGGTGCAATGGCCAGTGGGATGAACCCACTTGGTGTAATTTTTTCCCCCAGACCCTCACGGGCCTGGCCAGGGCATGGTTCGATTCTTTGCCAGTAGGATCACTGGAATCATTCGAGGACTTGCACACCAAGTTCCTCGCCCATTTTAGCCAGCAACGACGCCACGAACGAGATTCGATGGACGTCATGAATATCTGGCGTAGGGACGACGAATCTATCGAAGCATTCGTCGTCCGTTACAACAAAGAGTGCCTGGAGATAGGTGACGTGGCAGACCAAATGGCACGGAACCACTTCATCAAGGCCGTCAGGGACAAGCAGATGGTCATGACCATCTCTGGCAAGGAGGGCTTGCCTAAAAAATGGGAAGATGTCATGACCGCGGTCAAGACATATGCCCAAACGCAGCGGTCTCTTGAACCGCATCTGGCAAAGGCACAGCCCCAAGCCGAAACCTCCCACCAAGGGTCCAAGCGCAACAACAAACGCAACAGGGACGCGGGAAATCGCGACAGTATTTCCAAACCATACTTCCCGCGAACCAACCCGTTCGACCCAAGGAACTATAACGCCCAACGGGACAACCGGGCGTCAAAGAAAGATTCTCGGGACCGCAACTGGACCGAGATCACTATGTCGCCAAGCGAGGTCCTTCTTGCAGACCCGCAATTCCTGCGACCGGCCCAACCAATGAAGTCCAAGAAAAATCAGGATCTCACACTCTACTGTGAGTATCACAAGGACTCGGGCCACACCACCAACAACTGCATCAGTCTCCGGCTGGAGATTGAGCGAGCCTTAAAAGAGGGGAAACTGCAACATCTTTTGCCAGGTGGACAAAAACCCACCAAGCGCATCACCCCTCATGGCGAAGGTACCTCCTCCGGAAAGAAAACCATGTACGTGGCCTCCACCCACATGATCAACGGAGGCAAAGGTAGGCCGCGCAAAGCGGCGAGAAGGCCGGACAATGACTGGAAAGACGAGCAAGTCGTCTTCCCAAAAGTCCGAGGCGGACCGCGCGATAGGCGCACTTTCGTTATTACAGGCCAACTGGCACATTACTGCACCGAGCGTCTATTCATCGACCCGGGCAGTACTTCTGATATAATCTACGAACAATGCTTCAATCAGTTTGACCAGGAGGACAAAGATCGGTTGCAAGCAGTAGATTACCCATTGGCCGGGTTCGCAGGGGAAACTGTCTTTCCCCTGGGCCAGATTACCTTTCCTGTGCGTCTGACCAGCGGCAGACACACAAGAACAGAAGAGGTAAACTTCATGGTTTTACCTCACACCTCCAGATATGACGTACTCCTTGGGAGAGAATCCCAGGGAGATTTCAATATGATTACATCCGTCCCCCACTTTGCTGTCGGTTTTCCAACCGAATCGGGGGTCGCGATAATCTACGCACGAAGAGACGTCATGATGTCGGACGAGCTAGGTCCGACCAAGGTCGCAAGGCCCACCCCCAACAACCAACCAGAGATATGGGTTCTCAACGCGAGATACCCAGAACAAAAGGTTACATTGGGTCACGCCTTGTCCCCGACCACAAAAGCGCACCTGAAGCAGCTTCTCTTCAGGAACCAAGACATTTTCGCATGGACACCCGCAGACATGACAGGGGTCCCGCGTGACATTGCGCAACATCACTTGAATACCTTGCCAGGTATCAAGCCGGTGATCCAAGGCCAACGCCACCTTGGATCCGCTAAAAACCAGGCGATGCAAGAGTAGGTCGAAGAACTGCTCTCCGCAGGCATCCTGCGGGAAGTTAAATACCAGACTTAGTTATCCAACCCAGTCATGGTAGAGAAACCATCCGGGGGCTGGCGCATGTGCGTCGATTACAAGGACCTCAACAAAGCCTGCCCCAAGGATTGTTACACACTTCCGGAAATCGACGAAAAAGTCGATAATCTCGCACCATTCAGATGGAAGTGTTTCCTCGATTGCTACAAAGGGTACCATCAGGTACAAATGGCAATCGCGGATGAAGACAAAACGGCATTCCGCACTCCCACCGGGAATTACTGTTATACAAAAATGCCGTTTGGGTTGCGCAACGCGGGCGCAACCTATCAAAACTGATGAACGACACTTTACGCGGCCAAATAAGCAAAAGTGTCGAAATCTACATGGACGACCTAGTCGTCATGAGCATGGAAGAGGATACCATGCTCACAGATATTGACAGAACATTCCAGACTCTGCGAAGCGTTAACATAAAGCTTAATCCAGGGTAATGCTCGTTTGGAATGGAAGAAGGCAAATTCCTTGGATTCATCGTGACTAAAGATGGATTCAAGGTAAACCCGGAGAAAGTTCAGGCGATCGAGCGCATGCCATCGCCTTCAACGATGAAAGATATGCAACGACTGGCCGGCAGGCTAGCAGCACTCAATAGATTCTTAGCCAACCATGCAGCTAAGTCTTATCCTTTCATCAAGACCCTGCGGAACTGTTTAAAGAAAGAACAATTCCAGTGGACCGCAGAGGCTGAAAACGCTTTCCGAGAAATGAAGGAGTGTTTGATACAACTCCCAACCTTAACCGCACCACGCAAGGATGAGCCACTCATATTATACCTATCCGCCGCGGACAACGCGGTAGGTGCGGTATTGATAGTGGAGCGGGAGGGGGTTCAAACACCCATCTATTACATCAGCAAGATGCTCAACGACCCAGAAACAAGGTACTCAATAATGGAAAAATTGGTATTAGCACTAGTGCACGCATCAAGACGGTTGCGACGCTACTTCGCGAACCATGTCATCACGGTGCTAACCAATTACAGGATCGGCCCGATCCTATCCAAACCTGACATTTCTCGGAGATTAGCAAAATGGGCAATAGAGCTGGGCGCGCACACGCTGAACTATAAACCGCGCCCCGCAATTAAAGGCCAAATCTTAGCTGATTTCGCCGTCGAAGTACCGGCGAATCGCATCCAAGAATGCGAAGAAGCACAAAACCCTGCACCCACACCATCTTCCTCAGAAATATGGGCACTATTTACCGATGGGGCCTCCAACGAAGAAGGTGCGGGCGCAGGTCTGCGACTCGTCAGCCCTGACGGCCAAGAACTTACATATGCAATCCGCCTCGATTTCAAAAGCACAAATAACGAGGCCGAATATGAAGCCCTACTGGCAGGACTACGTTTAGCAGTCAAACTCGGCGTGCAACATCTGGAAGCACACGTCGACTCTTTGTTAGTTGCAGGACAGATACGCGGCGACTATGCCGCAAAGGGGGATATCATGATCCTCTACCTCGAGCAAGCCCTGCAACTAACATCAAAGTTCACTTCATTTAATATCCGACATATTAACAGAAGTGAAAACAAATCCGCAGATGCACTCTCCAAACTTGCATCCACCAGCTTCCAACACCTGGCAAAGGAGATACGTATCGAAATTCTACAAAATCCTTCAGTACCCCTGCGCCAGGTCAACGTCATCCAATACGGCACAACATCTTGGATGACACCAATTATTGCATATATGCAATCAGGTGTGACTCCCGAAAGCAAGTCAGAGGCACGCAAGGTACAATACAAAGCGTGCCACTACCAAATGGGAGACGGTATCTTATACCGCAAATCATACCTAGGGCCACTCCTACGATGCGTCAACCCCCAGGATGCCACATACCTCATCAGAGAGATACACGAGGGTATGTGCGGCATACACGCAGGACCACGCATGGTAGTGGCTAAAATCATGAATGCTGGGTATTACTCGCCCGGCATGCACCTGGACGCCATCAAAGAGTTGTGCAAATGTATCAACTGTCAACGACATGCTCCAAAAACTTTGCGCCCCAAGAACAACTTGGTCCTGGTCACCACCGCATGGCCCTTCCAGAAATGGGCAATCGACGTTGTGGGACCTTTCCCTGATGCACCAGGTGCAGTCAAATTTATCATAGTTGCGGTTGATTACTTCACAAAATGGGTAGAGGCAAAACCGCTCGCCTCGACCACTGCTATGATAACAAGAAAATTCATATTGGAACACATCATCTGCCGTTTCGGTCTACCAATGTGCATCGTTACCGATAATGGCACCAACTTTGCTGCTGACGAATTTCAAAAATGGCTAGAAGAACTACGCATTGAACATATATTTTCATCCGTGGCACATCCGCAAGGAAACGGCCAAGTTGAGAGTATCAATAAAAGTCTAGTCGAAGGCATCAAAGCACGGTTGGGAACAGCCAGGCGTGGCTGGGTCGATGAACTCCCAAGTATTCTATGGGCTCACCGCACAAGCCCAAAAACAAGCAATGGGGAAACACCCTTCAGCCTAGTCAATGGCTCAGAAGCGGTGATCCCCGCGGAAGTAGGCCTCCCTTCACCCAGAATGTTGGCTATTGAAAAAATAGACAACAGTATGGAACACAGGATCGACTTAGACCTTTTGGAAGAAAGGCGTGAAAACGCTGCCATCAATGAGGCTAAGTATAAATCAAAACTAGAAAAGTACTACAACTCGCGTGTCCGCGTTTGTACTTTCAACCCGGGAGACTACGTCCTCCGTGACAATGAAGCATCTAATGCTGAACGCCCAGGGAAACTTGCCCCCAAGTGGGAAGGACCCTACCTCATCCATGAGGTCTTGGGAAAAGGCGCGTACAAATTGCAAACGTTAGAAGGCGAACCTATCGCACGTACATGGAACGCACAATAGCTCAGACGCTGTTACATGTAAGCCATGTTTTTACATTTTCATGTAACCTATCGGGCCGCATGCCATTTGCAAATAAATAAACGAACGATTCAATGCAATATTGTTTGTTACTACTATTACAAATGCTTGTTCCACTTTGCGGTATCCGCAAAAACAGATTGGCAAAATCTTCATTCGCGATACCCACACAAAGTGTCAACCACACACAAATATTGTAATAGGCCAGCAAAAGGCAGAATATCAAGTGTCTATCCGGCTGGATAGACAAGTTTTTACAAAACTTACACAATTCCTAAACCCTAAATAGGTAAACAATGGAATTAACGCGTACTCATACGATAAAGGTATGGAATATACTTGACCCCATTCACAAATGGGTAAAGTTCCGCATATATACGTTCAAACATGCATGAATTAAAAACACTTGTACAAATTGAACAACAAACTTTATATTCAAAAAATTCAAGCACCCACGCGATGCTTAATGGATTTACATAGAGTTTCCCACATTTACAAAAGGAAAGCAAAAAAGGGGGCACACTAGCCAACCTAAACCCTATTTTGTACCACTGGTACCCGCGTCATCTTGGCCGCCGCCAGCGGGATTTTCCTCTTCTGCATCGGCATACAGCATCCGCAACCGGTCAACATAATCCGCAGCCTCTAAACATTCGTCCAACTTCTCCACACAAGAGAGGGACGTATCATAAAAGGAGGCTACAGTCGCGTTAAGGCGACCTTCGGTGTCCACGTCACGAAACCCGGATCGCTCTTCGGTAAAACCGCCTTCAGACATGACGTTCATATGACCGACACAGCGGCTATAACCAGCTTTAAAACCGGCATCGCGGCCACGTTCCTGGACCAACTCCAGACCAGTTGCGGTTTTAGGAGCATCCATGATGGCCTGAACAATCTGCAACAAAAGGATAACAAGGTCATCATATGGTCAACCTTTGATACAAAGTCAGATAATACTTACATGTGCGATGCCGTGAACCCGCATCCACTCACGGTCAGCCTCAAGCTGGTTAAACGAAGAGGTCAGAGCATCTCTGGCCTCAACAGCAGCGTTAGCCCGCTCTTCCGCAACAGTCGCGCGGGCTGTAAGGTCCGTAACCGCGACCTCCCGGGCCTGAACTTCAGCCTTTCAAATAGCAGAAAACAGTTTACTCAGTAAACATTCTCAAAAGGCAGAGAAATATACAACAGAGGTAACGAATCATACCTGAAGGTTGGCAACAACTTTATCCAAACGGATGCGCTCAGCATTCGCCTCTTCAAGAGCCTTAGAAGAGCGGCTCTCCCTCTCTTTGGCCTCCTCAAGGGCCTTTGCAACACGAGCCCCCGCTTCCTTGGCCTCTTCAAGCGCCTTTACGGCCCCGGCCTCTGCGCTTCACTGCAATCGCCTCAGCTGCAGCTTTCTCTTTGCCCAAAGCAGCGTTCGCCGCCTTGGCATTCGTCAACTCCTGACGAGCACGAAACAGATTGTCATTCTGCTTAGCCCAAGATTCATTCCACTTCTTGCGCTCATTGGAAAACTTTTCATTCCAACTCTTGCGTTCATCAGAAAGGAGCTTGGCAAGAGTACGAACCTGTTTTAGCTCAGCAGTGGCAGCCCACTCTACAGTCTGTTTCTGCTTGTCAAAAGCAGCCCTATCTCTTTCAAGCTGCTCCGCACCCGCACGAGCAGCTTTCACCAACTCTTCTGCTTCAGCCCGCAGACGAGCAGCTTCTTCTTCCCTGCGGCCCAGCATTTTGTAGTCTTCCAAAATGGCATTTGCCACAATGGAACTTCCTACTAGCATTGTAGAAAGTTGGTTGATGCGCAGCTCACGGGGTGCGGCACGGGCACGTTCAACTTCAAAAGGGGTGCCCAGACCACCCAAAATCTCCTTGCACGCGGAAGGATCGTTAGAAATATCATCCCCCTGCATAACAGTCCAGGGGGGTCGATGATACGCGGTACTTCGATCCTGCGTGTAGGTGCGGTAATAGTACTCCAATTCAGACTCCCCAGGCTGAATAGGAGGCCCATCATAACCCGTACCACCAGAAGAAGAACCGGTAACCTTCTCACCAGCAGCAGCTTTCTGCGGCTCAGCACCATGCTGCCGCACCTCAGCATCTGACTTCTGTCTCCCAGCATCTGAAAACCTCAAGTCCAATCCATCACCCTCATTGGGAGAGATCAGATTGTTGGAGGAATCCACAGTATCAAAAATCTGGGAAGCAGTCTTCTCCACCGTCTTCTCCACCTGCACGGTGGGATCGCGAACCGGCCCAACAAAAGGTGTCGCAGGCTCCTTGGGCATCACAGGTTCCTTCGGCACCTCCGCGTCCGCAGCAGCGGTATACACGGGAGACGAAGGAAAATCAAAAAAGGAAAAACCTGCATCTTCGGATTCTGCAATACAAAGAACAATAACTGTTAATCTAACACATTGTGCATGAAAAACAATGCAAAAAGTTATACTTACCAACAGCAACCGCAGGTTTCTTTTGCGCCGGAACAGCCCTTTTAGACTGCAGCTTCCGACGTTTCGGTTCACTACCACCAGCAGCCTTTTGCTCTGGTTCTCTCTTCTCACCAGCAACAGGGGGACCCGCAACAGTTCCACTTGCAGCCGCACCACTACCTAGAACACCCAAACCCTCAAGGGTATCAGATACTACCACATAATCGGTATATCTGCGATAACAGGATCGATAGGTACCTGCGGCCTGGGACACCGAAGGAGGGACAACTGAGCCTTCAGCCCTCCCCTTACCACGACCCCGCGTGGTTTTCTTCACCTGCTTCTTCTCTACGTGCTTCTTGGGGATGCACTTTTCAAACTTCCCCAAGTCCGCAAGAATAGCTGCATGGGAGAAATCAAGCAAACAAATTACAAAGACGAACTGGGAAAACAAGTACAACTTAGAAAATACCTTTTGCGCCTTCTGGCACGGGTGCCTGCACCACATCACGTTTGGGTACACGAAAGTTACCAACAATTTCTAAATTGAAACCTTCCCGTAACTCAACCGGAATCAAATCAACTTGGCCCTTGAAATCGGGCTCAAACATCCTCCACAAGCCAACCGCATCCACTGATACAACACATGCATGCATATTACTACAAAGATAACGAAGCAAGAAAAACACTAGAGAGCAACAGGCTTACCACCACTCTTTTCCCGCAGAACGGGTCTTGCCTTCCTATCCGGCCTAGTAAGCATCATCCGCAACATCCACATCTGGTTGTTATCTTACTTCTTAAGTTCAATAGGCCGCAGCCTAGAGAACCAATCCACAGTCTTTGCGGTGGCGACAGGAATATCCTCCTCAGTAACGCCAACATTGACATTCCGGAAGGACATATTGGCATAGACCGCACAGGCCTTAACATAGAAGAATTTCTTCTTCCAGCCGGTCACACCCTTAGGAGGCGTCATCAACTTTAAAATCCCATGCCGTTGAGTAAAAGAGAAAAAACCAGTGTTCACCGTGAACTGGTAGAATCGCCGGAAATTTTCAACAGTAATGGGCAAGCCATGGGCACGGAACGTATATTCAAAGTTCCTGATTCGGAACATCCCAAAGGGACTCAGTTGGGAGATATGGAGATGGTAGTATTCCAACACCTCCGCAGCGAACACCGTCACCGGCAACCTAAGGTTGCCTTCGGTGAAAAAATCAGCCCACAAAGTAATATAACCGGCCGGAGCATCAGCACCGGTATCCCCTTCTTGTGGGTAAGTAGCATCCCACTCGTCGGCCATATAAACGGTGGTTATCAGGTTTTTGAAACTACCCTTCGACCATTTCAACACCGGTAAGCCACCACCGGCAACATCCACGTCGTCCTCGTCATCTTCATCAGCATCCACTACCGGTTGTTCAGGGTTCTCACCCTCCACATTATGTGGATTTGATGGTTCAGCCATCAAGAATATTGAAGATGAACACTACAAAACTCAAAAAACCTCACCGGAAGTTCAAGAAATATCGTCGGAGAGGACAAAGAAAATATTTCTCTCACCGGCAAATTTTTGAAATTTTGAACAAGTGAGGGGAAACCACGAACGGTTTCCCCTTATATACCCATCGCAATTAATGCGGAGGGAGAAAACGAATCATCACGTTCAAAAAGAACGAATTACGCGACACCACGTGTCAAGCGCCGTTTCCATTGACGGTTATCACGCGCGCGTGGCCGCCCACGCGCCTGACATAGGAGACGTTTACACTCCTTGCTACAGTGCATTTAATGGCTCGGGCAGTGCAAATGTCCTTTCATTTCAGCACATGCCAGAATGATCTCACCAACTTCCACCAACTCACACGTGAGATCAGCCACGTATGCAACAAAAAGCGACTACATTATCCAACTATAAGCGGCATGCGGTTTCTCTGGTTCCCGCAACATAACCCATACCGCATGTCGTTTTTTACATACCCCTAAAAATAGGCAAAAATATATATCTCCACACTATAAGGGGATATAATACCTGACCGCACTACCCACGAGCACACGTGGAATATGCGGAAATGACACACACGAGCCCGTTCAGGTGTGTCAGATACTCAGAACCAGCGTTGTTCTTTGGACTGAACCGCATCTCAGAAACAGGTAAACCGCATTGCCTACATTCTCTTCAAGCTTCAAATCCCTCATGTCCGGTTCACAACCACAGAGGGTGCATGAACAACTTCTTTAACAAAAAGAAGGAAGGGAATGTACGTGCACGCACATCAGCAACCCTGACTCCTGATCCTTCAAGGGCCACATCCGAGCAACAAACCCGTTTCAAGCGAATATGGGGTGACAAAACCGCAGACACTCACGAGTCGCTGCGGACATAACCATAGCTTCCGCAAACGGTTGCTACGGAAGAGCCACAACTAACTTCACATCGAGGAACGAAACCACTTCAAGGAAAACTCCTCGGTATTGGAGCGTGAAGGAAGGTGCATAAGGAAGAGATGCGGACGAGATACCCAATGATCATACGAGCCCTTGTCGAACAACAAGCGATCGAACAAGCGGTAACAAGTCTGCTTATGACTTTGTTACCCTACTTGTAAGTTGGATAGAATAAACAATGATAGGCATTACCATGCCTATGACCATGTTTATTTGACGATTATCCAGAATCACATTGTTCGACCAAACATGGCCAACAATGACGCAAGTACCCAACGTTGTTCCACAACCGTGGCCAACAATTTCAAGCAACGAGGTAACCGCAAAGGACCTGCGGTTACTTGAGAGCTAATTGGAAGAACATGAACACCCCACGAAAGGAATCATCATTAGATATCTAATCAAGGGAGTAGCACGCTCTTTTCTTCATTCACCACCTCAAAGGTTGGTTCGAAGTTTGTGCACACCTTCAACCACCATCTCAGAGATTGGTTCGAAGTTTGTACACTTCCTCCGACTAATTCCCACAATTGGTTTGACACACCAACAGGTGGCATCCAGCCAAAGGCTGAAAATTTCGCATCAGACGAAACATTTTCACCGGTACGGAAGAGGCGTCAAATGACTCTTCCAGACCTCCAACTTGATTTACAAAAAGCAAAGACCATCCACTTGGTCTAGGATCTTCTCCAGACTCCAAACTACCTTCTAGACACCATAGTCCAGTACTCCTCCCACATGCAACTTGCATATGGCAGCACCACTAGACTGGGAAGACTTGAAGGGGTATGGTCCCAGATCTCGCGTCAGCATCGACCGCGAGTGACCATCACCCTTATCAAAACCCCCACTAGCTAAACAACCTACTTTTGCCCGTGCGGGAACGCATCGACACAATGGTTAAATCCAATCTGTCCAGTGATGGAGGACTTACCTGGAATATTAGAACGGTAGAGTGATGCGGCATAGCATCACATCTGGTGTATGAAAACGAAAGTATTCACAGCGATGCGGCCTCGCACCGCATCCAGTGAACACTTCTATCAATTCAAGGAAGCTGGATAACAGCAACAGTCACCACAGGCGACGATGCGGCCAGCACTGCATCTCGCGTGTTTCTTGATCACAAGCAAGAGACGCGATAACATCAGATGTTACCGCAGGCAGCGATGCGGCTCGCACCGCATCCTATACGCTCATCAAGTGGGACTGACACCACAGTGCAAGTGGCACCAATGGCAGTCACCTGTCAGGGCTACGTAAGCAACGGACTGACGTGGCGTAACATCCATAACCGACAAGCCTGACACACCTGCAAAGGTGCAGCACGTCGTCAGTCCGTCCATCATCCTCCTCCTTCACTCCTCGGCTATAAATACCAATCCCAAACCAGGTTTGAGGTATCTCTTCACAACTCTCTCACTACTACTACTATCACACTTTGCTTCCCAAGCAGATTACTGATTCTTACGCTGGAGAGTGGTAACAAGGAGCACCCCCCACCCCATCCTCCTTGTTACGAGTCACGGTTTGTTTCCTTGTGCAGGAGATCAACCCACCGGTGATCCAGCCATCGATCCTCGAGAGGAAGGGATTAACCCTTCTTGACGAGACCAGTGAGTTAACCCTGCCCGGTTAACCATTGTTTCATCAGGTATTATCCCGGGACTTCTGCTGTATGGAAGTACTGACCTAGTCCCCGGATAATACTTTCTGCAAAAAGCTTTGAAATACAAGCTCGCCCTCAGCAATTTGATTAAACAATAAAATTGATAATCTTTGCTGTTGTAACAAAAGATCCTCTAAAGGGGACACACTTAAAGTCGAAGCCGTCATCTCTCTGCGTATACGGAAGTATCGACCTGAGCTCTCACGGCCCTCGCACATAACCCCTTAACAGATATCAGCTGTGGTATACTCACCTGTAAGACTGAATACTGGGGTCTGGATACGGGAGTATATACTGAGGTGGGACACATGTAGATGTTTAAGTTCTAAAACACTAAATCTGTATCTCGAACAGGTTGAACAATTTGTGAGAATTTAAGTGGATCAATATATCGACAATCAACGCGAACTGTTTAAAAGCTTAAAATGAAATAACAGCTTAACGGTGCTAGTGTCTAGTCGATAGCTGATATGATCCTCTTGCACAAACTCACAAAAATATTATCTGTATATATTTGTTTACTGCATTACATTCATAAAAAAAATCCAAAAAGATTTTCGACCAACTGATGTTGAAGAGCTGATATTCAAAATTCGAGTGCTAAACATGATGAACAGGATTGGGAAATTTTGTTGAAAATTCTTTGAATGACATATATAAATGGTTTGTAAGATTGTGTGACTAGTTAATCAAGGTCATTTATTTGAACTTGATGTAACTAATATGTTTGTTGAAAATGATGTCTATCAGTAAGTTTAATAAATTCAATTGTCATAAATTTGTGAAACTTATGATAAGGTAGAGAATGTGTAGGTTAAAAAGGTTTGGACTTTATCATTCCCAACGGAAGCTAACTGTCAAAGCTTGAACCAGATATCTCAGATTCTAGCATATTGAGAGGGGGAGTCAATGAAAGGGGGAGTCTGGATCAACAGTCAAAGGGAAGATGGAAGTCAGAGTCAGGTAATGATCCTAAAACCTGTGAAGAAAGATTGAATGATGTGAAGACAGAGAGTTGAAGAAAAGACTAAGACCGAAGACTCAGGAGCTGAAAACTGCTGAAGACTACGTCAACATCCAAGGGGGAGTCTGTTAGTACACAGAATGTTTGTTGACTTCGTCTACATCAAGTCTTAGGTCAAGATAGGTCAACATAGGGTCGAGAACGTCAAAATCATGAAATTATGTTATAGGTTCGCTTTTGTGAACATGTTAGATGTAGGTCCGCTCATAGGGTCTTATACAGGTTCGCTTATGTGTCAATTCAGGTAGGTTCGCTCTTGTGTCAACCTGGTAGGTTCGCTTTTATGTCAGTCCGTATAAGCGAACCTCTAGCACTATATATACCTGATGTTTGTGATTCATTTGTAACGTTGGAGCGGATCTAGACCATTGCTTGTGGAACGGAACTCTGTCAAACTGTAATCAGAAAGCAATAAAAGAGAAGCAATTAGAAAGGAATAGCTGTTGTAACTTCACATATACTGATTCCGCCTTTATACGTGAAGATGAACTGTCTCGGCTGACTTTTCAGGGTCAAACAACGGTCCAACACTACAAACTTACAGTGGGAGTTGGAGTCTAAAGTCAATTTGCCTAAAAGTATTGATGTCACGTTTACATCGTCTGACACTGATCAACAATCTCAATTGATGAAGAAAGTGGTAGATCATGTGTTAGATAACGATGAAACAGAAGAGTCAAAGTCGGAGTCTAGTTCAGAGTCAAAGTCTGAGTCCCGCACTCCGGGTCAAAATGAAAAACAGGGCAAAAGAGTGTATGATAAAGAATTCTTGTTATCAAAATCTAATTTGAATGATGAAACATTTAAAGTGGCATATACTTTGAATGATTCAGACAAATTATATTCTGATGAGGAATTTCCAATAAGAGGTGTCAAACCTGAAATGATCAAAAAGGTTTTCAAATTAACAGGAATTAATATTTCTGAAATAAAAGATTTAAATCTTACTGATAAACCTAAAAAATACAACTCAAGAGTTCAACAAAGATTAAACAAGAAAAAGGGTTACAGTTCTGGTTCAGGTTTTCAAAAGAAACCGAACCATAACGGTAATTTCAAAAAGAAAGGTTTAGGATTTATTCCAACAGAAAAACAGAAAAATGAAAAATATGTTCGAGATTTTAAATCAAAAATGACATTTCTTTCAGGTACTTCAGCAGACGAAGAAGAAAAGAAAGAATTTTGGAGACAATCAAACAAAGAGTTCCTTGCAATGAAGCAAGATGAAATGAAGACTGTTGATCAGAAGAAGAAAACTCGAACCAGTTTCAAGTGTGGAAAAACTGGTCATATTGCCATGAATTGTTCATAGGCAGTTCAAACCAAACAGGGAGTTTTTAAACTGAAAGAGAAAGTGATTGAGTTTGAACCACCAATTGATAGAACAAAATTATTCAAAAATTCAAAATTTGAAATTGGTGAATGTTCAAACAGGTTTTACAAAACGAGAGCTAAATCTGACAACGAGAAATGGGTTGTTAAGAAGTCTGTTGCTAGTTCTAGCGATGATTCTGATAGGTCAAAATCAGAGGAGCTATCTTCGGGCTATGAATCTGATTCCACAAAATCAGAGGAGCCACAGGTTGAGGAAAATGGTGAAAAATCAGTTCCGACTGTGGATGATGAAAATTTTCCACCACTTCAGGCTGAAAATTTTAAGAAGAAAATTGGTAAAATTCAGATTTCAAATGAATTTTATTCTGACAAAAGGGTTTTTGATGTGGAAAAGGCCTTTAACCCCAAAGTGAAACACATCTTTGGAAAAATGATTGATCGAAAAGTCAAAGGGGTTAAAGAATTCTATGAGAAGAAAATGGGAAGTAAGAAACCGAGTGTTGGTAGCTCGGTAACACCCAAGGCTGGTCAGGCTTGGGTGGATATATTCTTTGAATAGAAAAACCTGACTTGCCGGAGCTCCCAGGATGGTAAGCGAGGAGCAGGAATCGACATATTTCTTGAGAAATAAACGAAAAGTGTTTTCGTTGTACAAGTGGTACAGAAGTTTATTTCTGACAAAGTGATTACTCAAGGTCATTAATTTGAACATTGATGTAATCCTTATACAAGTGGTTGAAAAGCAAAATGATAATCCCCGAACCTACAAGTGATAAAATCAACTAAACTTATTTTCCGGAAAAACCATTTTGATTAAAACAAACTTAAGTGTTTTGAAATCTTAATGGGAAAATAGTTTGCTGAAAGGGTGAGTTCTGATTGTTTATGCCTAGTGGATGGCGAATTGAAGCTATTCGACAACGGTTGTCAATTCCTGTATAGTTAGTTTTAAATTTTCTTTAAATGTGTTTGCATTTTAGGGGGAGTAAAATTTCAGAAAATTTCAAAAACATTAGAAAATTTAAGAAAAAAATTTAAAAACATGATAAAATAAAAAATGAGTATTGTTGTAAAAAGAGGAAATGATAGTACATCAGTGGACTGTCAGAACACGCTAAAGAAATGGAAAGTTAAAAATGTGATAAACAATCTTACCGATGATATGCCAGTAGGTTTTTACACATTTAGTAGATTGTGACGAGATATAAACCTAAAATTTCAAACTTGATTATCTCGTGGGGAAACATTTCTTGGATATATGGGTAACCCCCGAAATCTTGTTTGAAAGGTCCCTCTTTCTGAGATACTAGGTCTTTATACTCAGTGATATCTGGGGTATTATCCCGGGACTTCTGCTGAATGGAAATTCTGACCTAGTCCCCGTATAATACTTTCTGCAAATGCTTGAAATATAGCTCCGCCCTCAACATAAAAATGATGAAACATTGAAAAATGCCTAATCATTGCTGTTGAAGAAAAGATCCTCTAAAGGAGACACACCTAAAGTCGAGCCGTCATCTCTCTGCTGAACGAAAGTTCTGACCTGAGCTCTCACGGTTTCGCATCTAACCCTTTTACAGATATCATCTAGGTATACTCACCTGTAAGACTGAATATTGGGATCTGGATACGGGAGTATATTCAAGTAGTGGGACACGCGAATAAGTTTAAGTTCTTAAGACACTAATTCGTATCTCGGAACAGTTGAACTTTGTGTGAATATTTAAGTGAATCAGTATACTGACAATCTAGGTGAATTGTTTAAAACTTAAAATGAAATCAAGCTTAACGGTGTTGGTGATTTGTCTCAAATACTGATATGATCCTGATACACAAACTCATAAAAACATTGTATGTAAATATTTCTTTACTGCATTTCATATTGTTTAAAAATCCAAAAATATTTTAGTGTGTTTTAGCATAAATTTTGAAAAATTCAAAAAGATTTTCGACATCTGGTGTTGAAAAGCTGATTTTCAAAATCTCAAAGTGCTAAACATGACGAACAGGTTTGGGAAGATTGTGTTTATAAAGTTTTAACAATCTATCTTACAAGTGATCATAAGAAGTTTAAAAAAAATATTATTCTTGCAAGTGAGTCATCAGAAATTCTAAATAATAAATCATTCTAAGATTTATTCTACATGTGGTAAGTAGAGTGGAAATTTATTAAAGAAAAACTTATTTGGGTAGAGATTTGTGCAGGATAAGAGCTAGGTGATCTTGGGATAAAAGATTGAGAGCTAGGTTAATCGATCCTGAGAAGCTTGTGATTGAAGAAAGCCAGGATTTCGATTCAGAGCAAAGTATAAGCCAGGCAATGATCTTGAACCTGTGAAAGTCAGACTACGATCCTAGCTTACTGAAAGGGGGAGTTTGAATGACAAAGTGGCAGGTTCTGATTCTGAGATTGCTAATGCTGATAATTTTAAAGATTTAAAATTCGAGGAGGAGTGTATTTGCTCGATGGGAGTTTGTTGGTGATAGAATGAGAAGAGAGAAAGATTTGAATGATACTTACAGCGTCAGATACTTCAAAGTCAAGCCCAAAGACTGATAAAGATTGAAGATGTGAAGACTCGACACTGAAGACTCCGTCAACATCCGAGGGGGAGTTTGTTGGTGCATTTGTCTGTCGTCTTCGTCTTGTATCGAGTCTTGTATAGAGTTAGTAAGATCAGGGCACGAAAAACGAGAAACTGAATTAGTAGAGATTCCGCTTGAAATGACATCTGCACATTTCAAGCGAAACCTCAATGTTCTAATTCCGCTCGAGTTGTTTAGTTCTGATTTCGCTTGAATGTAACATGATGATTTCGCTTGAGACATGTTCAAGAGAAATCTATCTGTCTACATATAGGGGCAGTTCAAGCGAAATCAGTATTATTCTTTCCAGTTTTGCCACGAAGTGCTGACGAAGTGTCGACTCGCTGTAAAAGTGATTTTATCAATATAATCGACAGTTTAAAGTGAATACATTGCTGAATTGATCTCAGTTTGTCTGTTTCCGCCGTTCAAACTGAGCAAAACTCTTCTGATCGACTCGTTCGGGTCCGAAAACGATCCTACACACATTTGCCGCTGCATGAACTTAATTTATGAGGCTGAAGACGGGACAGTTAGCTTCCAAAGAGTCCAAGGGCATGAATGGAACCCGCAAGAGGCACACCTCCTTCACGCCCCACAGCATCATCAGTACCAGTACCAACCCCACGGTGATCCGGGCCAATCCTCCTCACAAGGAGGCAGTTTTCCTAACTTCCAAAGTTTACATGATTTGTTGCAGGAAACCTCATGTGCACCAGGACCAACTATAACATGGCGAGCAATACGTACGCCCGGGTCAGAGCAATTGAAAGAAACATCTCTGACATACAAGATGACATAGGAAGCATCCGGGGATACATGGCGGGGCACGGTGGAGGTAGTGATGACGATGATGACGAGGACATGGACTAGGCGGGAGGAGCGGAGTTAGGAGCAGCTGGTTGGTGATCCCACAGGTTAACCCCTCTTTTCTATCGAACAATTTCCGGCCTGCGTGCCTAGTGTTGAACAATTTACTTTCCCTTTAACTCTTTTTATTTTCTGCTTTTGTCTTTATTATTTTTTTTCAACTTGGTGGTTTGGATGTTGAACTTGGTAATCTAGGATGCTTGCTATGGTTTGGTGTAGTGTTTATTGATAAAACAGGTACATATGAGGCTTAGGGTACTAAATATTAGTACTACTAAAGCCGAGACAGGAAAACCGAAGCCAGAAAACCTGTTTTTCACCACTGCAGATTGTCTACACGGGGTCGTGTCCGGCCGACACGCCCCCGTGCCCACCTCCCAGACCTGCTGTTTGTCTGATTCTGCAAACTTTTTGCCCGACACGGGGTCGTGCCCAGTGGACACGCACCCGTGTTCACCTTCTGTAAGTTTTCGTTACTGGCACCGAACACGGGGTCGTGTCCAGACGCCCAGTAACATAACATTTTGCTTTTTCACACCTTTTTACACATTCAATCAACCTAAAAAACTTATTTTTGGGACACATTGAGGACAATGTGTAATTTAAGTGTGGGGGGGGGGATGCTAAAACTTTGAATCATGCAAGTCCTAATTAACAAGCCCTACACAAAACTCTATTGGAACCGCTAATCACCCCAAATTTTTTTCAAAAATTTTCCATTTTTTTACTTGTCTAGGTTTAACTCTGAAATTTCAAAATTCTAAAACGGTAATATTTTTACAAATTTACAACCATTAGCGTCGTGATAAAAAGAACCAACATAAGAAAATTATGAAACGGCATGACAAACTTAGTTAAAATTTGATTATATATACTTGATCACATAAAAACCCATTCCCACAAAAGTGAGTTTTGAGCCTTTATTGAGCATACAAATACATATCTTTAAACTAAATGCTCATTTTTCGTTTCTTGTGTGAATAGCCGCTTGTTTCTTACGACTCTAGAACTTGCCACGATGCATTCCCGGTCCTTACCAACTTAAACCCGAGTAAGTAAATGATGGAGGCATTAGGACTAATCCTTTTATTTCTACACCACTATTTTTCTTTTTTTTACCACCTACCCAAAATCCCCCTAGTTAACCCTTTTGAGCCTAAACCTTTTCATTTCATAACCCAAACGAAACACCCTTTACCCACCTAAACCCTTTTTCATTTTAAACCCTTTATTTTAGTAACAAATCTCGGTTTTTAGTATGACTTGATTAAAAAAAAGGATGAAGTCAAAGAAATAAACAAACAAGTTTATCATAAACAACTTTGTTTGAAGGAAATGCTTCATCAAAATAAAAAAGTTTTGAAAAATATCGAGTCATACGAAAACCGACGCTTTTTACGCTTTTCGCCCTTTTACTAACTACTAACCCAACCACCCACCTTTAGCCCAAGCCTAACCCTTCACCCAAAAAGTCTTCTTGATATTTACAAAGGTGTATAGTTAAAAAAAAGGAGGAGGATTCATTGCTTGACAAGCTTATGGTAGAAGTAAGTTCCATGCCGCTCTCGAGTGATTCACTAAAAATACACCTTCGGCCGAGTGTTGAGTGATCCCCCGTGAGGTATGTGAACTCGTATATAAATGGAATTTTAAAAAGGCATGTTATGCCCTAATAAGTAATTTATCTTATGAAACATTTTTAATAAATCATGACTAATAGGATTGTAAATAAATAAAAATAAAACTTAATAAAGAATCTTGGAAATCCCGACACTCTATGGCAAGCCCAAAAACCTTCTCTTCTACCGATTCCATTTGGGAGTGTAAAGCCACATTATAAAGAGTTTTGATTGAGGACAAGCAAAGATTCAAGTGTGGGGGTGTTTGATGTGCACAAAATGCAACATATAAATTACATCAATTGTGGCGTAAAACTAACCCCTTTTTAGTACTAATGTTGGAAAAAGTGTGTTTTTGTCTTCCTTTTGTATTTTCTGGATTAAATGAGCTCAAATGAACAAAAGAAACAAAAAAGCAACTAAATCTAACATAAATACAAGAAAAGGAACAAACGTGGCATGCCCGACCCCCGACAGCATCTTCCCAAGAAAAACAAGAGGACAGAAGGCTGAACACGCCCCGTGCTCAGTGAGCACGGGGGCGTGCCCAAGTGTCAGCAGAAAAGAAAAAGTTGTAGAAGCTTCTATCGCCCACCACGGGGCCGTGCTCAGCGGACACGGGGCCGTGGTCAACTATAAGATTCGCATGAATCCAGGCAAATCTTGATAGTACAGATACTCTTCTGCACACGGGGTCGTGCTCAGCGGACACGGGGGCGTGGTCAACTAATGTAGACAAACTGAAATTAATGAAGAAAGAGAGAAGGATGGACACGGGGTCATGCCCGAGCTTCTGTTCAGCCTATAAATAGGAGTGCTTGGATCACTTGCAACTCATCCCTTGGCACACCACCTCTCTCACACTTCACCTACCACCCACCACCATCACAACACCATCATCCACCACCATCATCCATTGTCCATCAAAGAGTGTGTGAGTCGTCTCGGGATCCAAGATTGATCGTAAGAGTTCTTGACAATCAAAGGCCATGTTTGCCTAAGTCTCTTACATCACTTGGTGAAGACAAGTGTCTAGTGTAATACTTTTTATTTTTAATCTTTTCGCACTTTTTACTTGGTTATGTATTAATGACTTTAATAACTAGTTTCTTATATTGAAGGTGATTCTTCCTTATCGTTTGTCCGTGGTGTCTTGACATTATTTTACTATCTCTATAAAATAAAAGATTTTCACCATTCATATCTCCACGGTCTATATGGAGGTATGTTGGCTACCTGGTCGGGGGTTAAGGGAACGGTTTTGTAAGAGTCTTGCCTTGTTCAGTGTATAGATCCTGCAAGGACCTGGGTCAAATTTAGTAGGACCTCTTTCAATACCCACCGGTATTGGATGGCGGGGGTCCAAACTCTTTGATCCCCAGATATGTAAGCTACTATTAATACTTTAACCCGGCTACTTAGGACTGTATCCCTGCTGACTCAGACTACTTAGCCGAGGGTAACGTCACCTTCAAAAGATGGGCCTACCACAATATGCATTAATAACTTAATTAATTATCTTTCAATAATCCGACCCTTTAGGATTGTATCCTTGCTGACTCAAACTACTGGGTTGAGGGTAACGTCACCTTCAAAAGAGGGGCCTACTACAATAACTAAGATAATCTCATAAAAAGTGCAAAAGTGCAGAAATAATCAAAGGTTACACTAAACACGCGTCGGAGCCAAGTGATTCATCTTGTCTATCTGTTTTTATTTTTATTTTTTAGCATTTTAGTTAGTTTTTATTTTTCTAGTTTAAAACCTTTTTCTAAACTTTTGATTTGATGAGACGTTCAGGATAAACCGGTAATAAAAGCTCTTGTGTCCTTGGACGACCTCGGTATCTTGCCAACACTATACTACGCTCACGATGGGTGCACTTGCCCATATGTGTGTTTGGTGTTAGTAAAATATCGTGTTTTATAAATTTAAAACTTGACTAACGTGTAAAAAGGGCTTAAAATATACTTAATTCCATATACACACCAACCCGCATCAGTAATCACCCCAATTTTCAATATGGTAGCACTACTAATCAATCTAACCCAAACTTTCAGGTACCAAATCAGGGAAGTTAGCCATATAAGAATAGGCAGTCTTATTACAATAACCAGAACGACAACCAGGGTGGTTAAAACATGGGATATCAAAGAAACTATCAGAAAGGATCTGATCAACGGAGAGCAAACAACCAGAATGATGGTTCAAATAATGAAGTTACGGTGATCTTGGAGCAGATTCGGAAAGACCAAGAATTGCAGTCTAAGCCTCACCAAGCCTTAGAAAAGCAAGTTGCTCAACTTGCAACTAAGATGGCTCAAGGAAGAAGACCCAGGAAAGCTACAGAGTGACACCACAAAGAGTCCTCAGCATCAGAGCTTTTCCCATTCCAGAGTTAAATCGATATGTTTCACTCCTAGATCTATATTTATTGAAACATGCATAAGCTCTTCGTCTCAAGTGGGTGCACGTTTAGTAGAGGAGATAGATGGAGGAGAGGAAAGTGAGCTAGGAGCACCACTTGTTCCCATTACAGTGGAAAGTTGAAGACCCATAGAGCTTTGTTGGACTATGGAGCAGACATGAGTGCTCTGCCAGGAAGGTTATATAATTAGTATGAGTTTGGCCCTTTGTATGCCATTGATAAGAAGGTAATTTTGGTAGATGATACCTGGAAACAACCCCGTGGGGTTGTTAAGGATGTGATGATCCAGTTGAGTGAGTTCCTTTACCCGGTGATTTTATAGTGATGGATCATGCACCAACGAGGATGAACGAGCAACAAAAGGTGATTTTGGGTCATCCATTCTTACACATTGTAAAGCTCAAATCAATTGCAGAGATGGATTGATCATGATGAACTATCAGAATCATAAGTTAACTTTTTAATGTTTTCTCACATCCCATTACTTATGATGTTGTTGATGATTTGAGAGCATCAATTGCTACTAATGAGTTTGTTTCTTGGTACACTTCAAATGTGTGTGAGGACACACTAGATGAGAAAGGATTAAGCTATACAAGTTTGCAGTTGAGAAGAAGAGACAGCCGGTGAAGAAGGCGAATGAGCCAAAGAGAAAAAAAACAGGAAAACCACTTAATGGTTTCAACGCATGGGGCAATAGGGCCCCGTTTGACCCTAAGGGGTATGCAGCTAAAAATCGACCAGACTATTGGAAGCCAAGTTATTTAGAGAAGTCCGAAGGTAAGCATGATTTTAAACTGCCTTGAGCATATCAGGTACGATCTGGCTAAAGATCTAAAACTTACCCTAAGGTTTCTTTCTTTTCTCTTTTCTTTTGTTTTTCAGTTTTTGTGTTTTACGTGCAATCAAACAAGTGTAGGAAAGTCAGAGGATGTTTTTCTAAGCTTTGGTGCAATTAAGGACATTGCCCAGTTTCAGGGTGTAATTGTAGATTTTTGTAGAGTTTTGTAATTTGAGTTGTGTCTTTCGATTTAGGTCAGTCTTTATATATTGAGCCAGTTTAATTTGTTTGTGAGTGTTTTGATCAATACTTTGCAGATTTCGATTGCTCCATCTGTTCTCAATCTCACTTTGAACTGAAGTGATTCGAATATCTCACTTTCTGATGTTTCAGATATGTTATGTTTGAAATCTTTCCTGGAAGAAGAAACTTGTCAATGATGCTTGAAACCGAGATGGATTCATCCATCTTCATGCCACGTTGGGCAAACTACCCCAAAATTCGTAACAGTTCATTGTACTATTCAATGATAGGCCTCGAATCAACCATTTTGTAATTGTTGAAAATACTAACAAGAAACTTCTTACTAAATGAATCTTCTGCCATGTACTTGGATTCCAAAGTGTTCCACTGTAACTTTGCAATTTCTACGTTTTGGTAAACATCAAATAGGGAATCGGACATACTGTTTAGGATGTGGCCAAGACAAATGTAATTGTAGTTTTTCCACTTTGATCGCTTCCTGATTTGTTCCAGATTCCCATGGTTAGTATTTCTAGTATGGGAGAGATCAGCGCATACACCACTTTCAGGGCTGTGAGAAGAAAATGCATCTTCTTCTGCCATGGATGGAAATTCGTCCCTTCGAATTTACCTAGTTTTCTACTTCGGCGTCCTCGTATTTATTGCTAGGCATCTCAAACTTTCCGAAACGCTTTAACCAATTTCTCGTTCACGACCAGAAGATGTTGCCTCGCGTTTCACCTTGTCCCTTCCAATCGGGCATAGTAGGATTGATGTGGTAATTAATCCACGTCTGAAGCTCCACTGCGCGTATATCCGACGTTGTCCTTTTCGCATTTCGGGTATACAGAAACTTTGAGCAATCATTAACCACATGGATAAATGTTTAAAAACGTGATGCTCTAAGACCGAGGGGTGTGGGGATCGTGTCCCCCACCCCCCACCCCCCCCCCCCCCCCCCCCCCCCCCGCGGCTTTGGGTCGTCGGCCTCGTCCCACACCGCCCCCCTCCGGGTCGTCACGGCGCAAACGACATCACCAGGCCATTGGAGACGTGCCATTTGATTGGCTTGTTATCTGACTTCTCTCTCTCCCTCTCCCTCTCTCTCTCTCTCTCCTTTATTATATATTATTATATATTGGTTTTTATTATAAGTTGGGTAGTTCTCCACACCATTGGGTAGTCCACAAAGGGATGATCCCCACCCAATGTGACGTGACGCCTATGCGGCGGATAATCTCAAAGGGACTACCCAAACCACACCGTATGGTATAAGATACCCGAGACTAGCACATGTATACATTTTTCATTTGTGATCATGCTTTTGTCAATGTCTGTCTATTTTCATTTGGAGTAATGGAGTATAGCTAAAATTACATTAGGCTATTAATTATTAGTTAAAATATTTAAAGTATCTATTGAAGATAAATTAACAAAATAATTTAGTCGACATGAGTAAATTATCTAGATTTTTTTTTGTACTAGAAGCCAATTAGCAGTCAGTCTGCTAGATAATCTTTTATTTATTTATTTATTTATTTTTTTCCAATCCTTCAATTTTTGCAAGGTAAACTAATAATAAGAATAAATAAACTTGGTGGTGTCAATTACTACTGGTGGAGTGGTTGGGGAAAGACTTGGTATTTCTTGTGACACAGGTTCGACTCTCATCCTCCTCATTATTTTCTGCGGCATCCAGGTGAAAGGCGAATACGGGTGGCGCCGGATCGTCTTGGATGGGAGGCGAGGTTTTACCTATTATTCCACTGTCGTGCCTTCGGGCGGGTGAAGGTCGGGTTTCTGCGCATCTGGAAGAACCAAGGTGCTGGGGGTATGTCACGAAGTGGACATTTTGCCTTTTATATATGCTCGTCCTCTGCTATAAACGGGCAACCATCCAATACAATTACCTACACTTTGTCCTAAATTAATCTCAAATCGCTACTTTAAAATCTTTGTTCTAAAAACTTTAACGTCTGAATGAATCTAAGATTGTCATCACTTAGTCTCTGTGTTCCCGTAAAAAAGTGGGGTAAATCCTAGCCGCCGGCTAGTTTACCCCTCGCTTTACATGCGTTTCTATCTGGCTGACTATTATGTGGACCCCTTTGCATTTCATCATGACCTTTTGTGTTGGCTAAGCCCTAGCCGTGTTAGCTAACGGATCCTGTTTGACATCTACAAATTAGTATTTTTATGTGTGTCTATTTTGTTAACGGCTAAATATCTACCTTCCTAGCCAACATGTTAATTTTGGTGAATTTGCCAAAATTTTTATTTGTTTTTCAATATCATCTGTTTGATTCAGAATTAGAATTAGATTGATGACATGACACTCACTTTACAATATTTTAATTGACAAGTGTGTTGTCACTAGAAGTTTCCGTAAAAGATTCAAGTGATATTTGTTGATACACAATCAACCTCACAAAACACTC
The DNA here is from genome assembly GCF_002127325.2 of Helianthus annuus. NCBI lineage: Eukaryota > Viridiplantae > Streptophyta > Magnoliopsida > Asterales > Asteraceae > Helianthus > Helianthus annuus. The sequence continues at coordinate 50,041,376 of NC_035434.2, read as the reverse complement.
AAGAAAACTGTAAATAAAAGAGAGAGAAGTTGCTTTTCAAATGAAACTCAATTGATTCAAAAGTTGCAAATACAAAGGAAATAAATAAGTAGAAAAACACAGAAAACTAGGGACCATGACTAGCACTACTCAACATGACTAACACTACTCAACTACCACCGATAGACTAGGTAAACACTAACAGCTTCCTACATATTGGCATGAACTAAAACCAATTAAAACAAAAGACAAATAACTAAGCCAATGCACATGCACGTGCATGACCAGATACCCATGTGAAGTTGCAAACTTTAACATTCCCACTCAATCTTCACCTGGGATAGACCCAACTTGCTGCAGAAACCAGAAAGCATCACAACTAAAAGACTTTTTGTAAACATATCAGCCACTTGGTTATCACTATCAACCCACTCAATTTCAATCTCTCCTTTTAGTACCTTTTCTCTAATAAAATGATAGTGTATTTCAATATGCTTCGTTCGAGCATGGAAGACCGGATTTTCAGCTAGTTTTATAGCTGACCGGTTGTCACACAACAACTTTATTCCATACGAAACAGAATGGTTCAGGTCCTTCAACAACTGGGTCAGCTTTATGCATTCCTAGGCAGCCATAGCTGTTCTATACTCAGCTTCCGTGGTCGAAAGAGACACGGTTGGCTGTCGTTTGCTGCACCACGAGATAGGATTCGACACCTACATAAACACATACACGATAGTTGACCGCCTTTCATTCAAGTCACCCGCATAATCCGAGTCACACAGACCCATTAGCATTGGATGTTGTTCCCTCTTAAACATTACACCATTGCCCATTGTACCTTTCATATACCGAAGCACACGCAAAATTGCTAAGTAATGTGGCTTTCGTGGGTCTTGCATATACCGACTCAGAACCCCGACAGCGAATGCTACATCGGGTCTTGTGAGAGTGAGATATATTAGACTGCCAACGATCTTTCTATACACCGTTGGATCTTCTAGTTCCCTTCCAACATGTGAGTACAACTTTACTCGAGATTCAATTGGAGTTGGTGCAGCTTTGCAAGAAATCATACCAAATTTGTGTAACATGTCACTTGCATATTTTGTCTGATGCAAAATTACCTCATTCCCATTATAGGCTAGCTCCAAACCAAGGAACCTTACCAGCTTGCCCAGATCTTTCATTCGGAAGCGCACACAGAGATTAGCCTTGAGCTGGGCGATCTCGTCATCTAAGTCCCCTGTGATGATCAAGTCCCCGGTGATTGCATCTGCATGGGTTAAAACAAAGCCATTTAACTCCAAAAATTCAGCAATCTTACCGAACTAAGCTCGCGGTGATTGCTTCAATCTGTAAATAGCTTTCTTCAATTTGCACACGTATTCATGGTGTTTTTTGCTTTCGAAACCTCTTGGTTGATCCATGAAAATCACATGATCAAGTTCACCGTAAAGGAATGCATTTTTGACGTCCATTTGTGTCAACTGTCATCCTTTATTCACTATAATAGCTAACAAAACTCGAACCATTGTTAACTTGGCCACAGGACTAAACGTCCATTTGTGAAAAACCACGAGCTACCAGCGTCACTTTTAATCATTCTACAGACCCATCAGCTTCCTGTTTCAGTTTGTAAACCTATTTGCAACTCACGGGTTTCACATCAGCCGATTTCGGGACCAACTCCCAAGTCTCATTTCATTACAAAACAGCCATTTCTTCTTGCATTGCTTGGCACCATTCTTGTTTTACACAGGCTTCTTCAAAGTTACTAGGTTCTGCCCAAACATCTACAACAATAGCTACATTAGCACGCTTTGGATTAGGTTTACATACCCGATTTGATCGCCTCAGACCGAGATCAGCTTTATTATTCAGTTCACTATTTGTATCAGCTTGCTCACTACAGTTTTGACTTGTATCATTTTCTTCGTGCAAATCATGATCAGATAACTCCAAAGTAACCTTTGAATTTTCAAGATCTTCTTTGAGTTGCTGACTATCTGGGAGTATTTTATTTTCAGAAGACCACCATGATGATTGTTCATAAAAAATAACATTTCGTGATACATAAAGTTTGCCACTATTGGGATCACAGCACCACCAACCTATTCTCTGTGAATCATACCCTACAAACACACATTGAATGGCCTTTTTCTCCATCTTGTGACGGAGATGAGCGGGTACAAATATATAGCATATGCATCTAAAAACAGGGAAGTAACTTACATTGGGTTTAGTTCGAGTCAACTTCTCATATGGTGAGACGTAACCAAGGAATTGGGATGGCACTCGATTAATCACATAACCTGCTACACACATCGCCTCAGCCCAGAAACGACCAAGTAGGTTTTTGCCATTAATTAAGCTTTTTATTACTTCACCCAAATGTCTATTCTTCCTTTCCAAAATTCCGTTTTGTTGAGGCGTATTAGGGCACGTCAATTACCGCCTAACCAGTTTCTTCCTCAGATAGTCATTGAATTCGGTGGACAAATACTCTCCTCCATTGTCCGATCACAAACACTTGACTTTGCACTCGGTCATTAGTTCTGCATCAATCTCTAATTCTTTGTATTTTGAAAACACTTCAGCCTTCTCTTTCATAAAGTAGGTCCATACAAATCGAGAAAAGTCATCAATGAAAGTAACCATATGTCGCATACCTTGCATTGAAGACTGCTTGACTGGACCGAACATGTCTGAATGAACAAATTCAAGACGTCCATTCGTGCGATGATCTGAACTTTTAAACGTCGCTTTTCCGTACTAGCACCCTGAACACACAACATCAGTTTTTACTTCCAACTTAGGGAGCCCACATACAAGTTCCTTTTAACCATTAGGCCAAATTTGTCAAATCCAACGTGACCCAAACGCTGGTGCCACAAATCAGCCGTCTGCTTTCCCTTTTTTTCTCTACATACGGTGATTCGGTATTAAGAACATGCGTTCTCTCCATCTTACGTACTTGAAGCACATGTATGGATGACGTCTCAAACTCTTTAAACACCTTGACATCCTTTGGACCAAATAGAACATGTCACACCCTGACTTTTGCGGAAGCGTGGGTTATTTGGTGTGACTTCTTAATACCATAGCAATCAATCATAACAATGCTATATGATAAAACCAAAAGATTTTCATTCATTAATAAAGTTTAGAAAATACCACAATACCATTATCTTGAAAATATAGACGCCAATTAGTTACAAACCATAATACGTTCAAATGAGTTCCCATGAACTCAACAGAAGACTTTAAATAATACTGAGCTTAGAAACATGTATCCCGTCCAGGAATAGGATACATCTTTTAAACTCTATGACCACGAATGACATCCTTTATTAAACACGCAGCTTGTAGACACATGCATACACCTGCCAGATCCGTTTAGTTCCCTGAAATAGATGTAGTTTGAAAAATCAACAAAAGTTGAGCAAGTTCATGTGTGAGTGTGTTTGTATAAACCTTTGTAATGTGTCTGTATGTATGTATAAACTTTTGAAATGTGTCTGTACGTATGTAAGTCCCTGGTATGTAGCAATAAGGAAAAAGAGATCACCAATGGTTTGCAAGGCCATTGATATGTGTGAAGTGATGCAGGAAGACTCAAACCTAGCAGATTTGTGCGTCGGGCACATAGTCACCACATGGTCTACTCGGCAGACTCAGGAGTGGGGCTCGCTACACCCGAATAGATCTATCACTCATGTCCCTCGGTCCTACAACGAGGATTAATGGCCTTAAGTTCTACCTACTCATTCACAAGATCTAAGAGTCTAAACCCTCCTTAAGCTAACCATACATTTATAAAAGCGTCTGTAAATTTGTAACATGTATTTCACCCCGAAGTTGTAAAACTGAAAACAGTTAAAAGAAAAGGGGGACATGAACTCACGGTGTTGCGTCTTCTGGGCTTGTAACTCAAGTCTCCTCAGCAAACACGACTTCCTACAATGTACTATGGTCTATTAGACGAACGGGCCGAGCCTTGCCTTGCCTTTGTATTTACGTTTTTGAGTTACGTTTCTGGTATTATTCCAAGTTATAATAATTATATTTAGCTTTGGAATAATTGTTTATACAATAATTCTGTATTAATACTTGTATTTTGTGATTAAAGTATTGACATTATACATTCCTAAATCTCACTTTAGAAAAATATACAACAGCTTATTCCTCCAAGAATAACACATCCATGATATATATTTCCTTGTCTGCTAAGAAAAATATATCATAGCTTTCAAAATAATATATTTCTACTTGTTTCATAAATACGTTATATGTTGTGATAAATCACATTTATCAAAATGTTATCCATCCAAAATATACTAGTAACGGTATTTTGTTACAAAAATTATGGCGAGCTTTATATATGAAAAACATAGTCGAAAATATACTAGTAAACTCTTGTCTAGAAAATATTTACTAAGTGTTAGGATTTTTGGAAAATTTCGCCATGGTCTCCTTTGTAAATGGAGGTGTCCATGCTTCATAGCATATCATTTTCTTTTACATATATCCCATAGATCGTTCTCAAATAACCAACCCGACATTTAGACATGCAATATACTACTTATGTCATTTCAGCTTTATTAATCAGAACTGGACTGTTTTCGAGCAATTTAATAAAATAGTTAACTCATTCCAAAAATTCCCAAATTTTTACAGAAGATCATATACGATCCAAATTTTATTGTGTAAAAATATCGGGGTCCAGTTCATTACCAATATTTTATAGAAATTCATTTACTGGACTGCAATCAGATTTGTCACTTTCTGATTGCAGTCTACAGAATAATTCACTAAAAATTAATCGTAAGTCCGATTGATGAAATTCCTGTTGGAGGATCACCGTGACCACAGTGACCATCTACAATAAAAATTCCATGAGTGGTTTCTACTCCGTTTTTAAGTTATGACTCTGATTACAACACACTTTTTCTGCAGTAAAAACACAGCTTGAGGTGCTGTCAAAAACAGTCATTTAAAAATAGTAAACAACCTCGAAAAATTACGATTCCAATGCCATTAGATTGGTTTTTCAAAATACATAATTTGGACTTCAGAAAATCAGTTTTTCAATTTATAATGATCCAGTTACATCGTGTTGAAGTTGGCTGAAAATACCAATCAGCATGCTTTTTAGAGTGTATATGTTATTAAAACGCGTCAACAATTGTTCTAACAACGGGTTTATCGAGAAATCAATGATCAAACATCATGCATGCTTATACCAACATAATCCAACCAGATTTATCATTATATAAGTTCATGTTTAGGTTCCTTGTTCATTCTCTTTTATGTTCTTGTGTTAAACATTAACTACAATCTTTCGAACAATCAACGTAGAAGTGATTCAAGAGTTAAATCGAAGACTTACAACTAGCACAAGGGCTAGGGATGAACTATTGAACAAGAAATGATGATGAAGATGGCGTGAGAGTGCAAGGTGTGATGTTTCTTCAAGACTCCAAGCTCCAAGCTTCACAAGACTCCTTCTAGCACTTGTTTTGGACTTGATAGTGGATCAAATGAGTGAGTGTTGGTGTGATCATGGTGGTGGCGGATGTGGCCAGCCGAGAGGGAGAGGGAGAGAGGTGGTGAAGATGGTGAAGTTAACTAGTGAAGATGAAATGATGAGATTCTTCTACTTGTAATGTTTTCAAATTTCTTGGCAATTGTAGCAAATAAAGGAGGTCCAATCACAATAGAAGGAATATTTTATGGAGGATCTTGCAATGATTAAGGGTGGGTCCCATATGTGGGCCGAAAATTTGTTGGGGGGGGGTTAAGTGTAAGTTTTTATTATAAGTAGTTGATGATTTAGAAGGTTTAGGGTATTTTCTAAAGTAGTAAGTGTATGACATATTTTTATAGTGTGTGGGGATTTTTGGAACCATAATTAGTTAAAAATAATAAAATAATGTTTCTGACAAAATTTTGGTGTCCACGGTAATGTCCGGTTGTTCGGTTAAGTACCGTTCCGTTAAAGTGTTAAATTGTACTGTATAGTGTCTTTTATGCATCTTTTCGTATCACAATTTATTTCCCCACACTTAGGAAAGCATTTAGGACCATTTAGTCAATTCTCTGCATAATACGAGTGTGTTAAAAGCTGAAGTGTTGCTGAAAATGCAGAATTCTGCACTTAATATGAGTTTTAGTCTCTTTCCGACACTCAAACTATCACCTAGTGACACAGTCTTGTGGTCCTCACTTCCCTACACACCATACTAGTGTAGTACCTTGTCCCTGGCCCACACTGGCTCTCAAAACACTATCTGTCTATGTACTGGCACTGTCAGTATATTTCTGAGTTATCCACTAACTGTGTTATGTGCACCAAGTATGTCACTAAGGTTTGTATGTAATGAGTGGAGTGACAGTATGAAATGTGATGCATATGTATGTAAGATACAGAAATCAGAAAACAGTTTACGTCATCAGTTGTAATCAAGCACAGTCATTAAGCACGTAATTAAGATTAATTAATTGTACGGATACATGCAAATTTGACGGTTGTCATATTCTCCCCCCGTTAAGAAAATTTCGTCCTCGAAATTTGTACTACCATATCTCCTTAGGGTTTCATTATGCGTGAATGTATATGAATAATACTGAGGTAGGTAATCACCAAACCGAATCAAACCTTATTCACATCAAGTCAGTCCAAGAATATATAACAACACGAATCCAAAGGTTTAAAAGGTATGTGCTTTTAGCATTTAATGTCGAAGGCATAAGTCGTATTGACGTGTAGTCTAGTGTAATCCAGTTACAGGGGTTCCACAAAAGAGGAGTTTTGTCCAATAGGATTCTCAAGCGATTGGTCAAAGTATGCAAATTTTCACAAATAATAGCATCCGCTATATGAACTCAAAATCAACAACTTGGAGATGAAAATGACCTGTCAACTTCCGAATAAGTTAATGATAAGGATTTGTCTGTTGACATTCTCGAATTGCGAGAATACACCGATTGGGGTACAAGCGAATCTGGTGTATCATTGTTTTAATTCGTAGTTGCATCAGAAATGTTTATATGACAAGTTGACAGAAGTGTATGTAGTTTTGTGTGACATAGTTGACCCTGAATAGCACAAGCTAATGACACCACAAGGTGTTGTAATGACGAGATTCAATAATAGTGGTGACTGAACAAGTTCACCGTGCCTGAAATCAAATGAAAGTGTACTGAGACAACCTGAAGATTTGATTTACACATTGTCATAAAGTTTCCAGTTGAATATGAAATATCAAAGAGCCACTGTTTTTGATCGAAGGTGAAAAGTATTAAGTACCACAAGGTATTCGATTGACAATGAAAGTATCGTTAGGAGGTACATTGGACTTATGAAATGAATCTATGTACCATTGCCTTAACACACAATCGTGTTGAGACTGCTTTAATTGTGATAAACGAGACGGATTTAGAGCAAATAAATAATTTAAATCCGTATATGAAGTGAGTAGCCTAATTAGCACAAGCATCAATTCTGTCAAAATATCACCTCAAGTTGTCGAAGTCAATCAAACGATTTAGTGGAGTTGTAGATCAACCGAATCTACTACGACTCCTAATGAAAGAATCTTTGCAAAAATGTTTGAATATGACGCTCCCAATACATCATATGACGTCTTAAACCGAATATGCGAAATGGATAAGTTCAAGCAATTGAGCTTATTTTCAGCGTAACCCGACAATAAACGTATGCACCCATAAAGGAAATCTCAGCATGGTTAAAAAAATAAACCATGAATGTATCTTGAAACAAAAGAAGTTTTCGAGAAAGTGTGTTGACTTGATAGCAAAAGAGTCAAGCATTACAATAATGTAGGCCATTCGAATCACAAACCAGTAGTTAGAATTAGCAACATAATATTCGAATTTCAATGAAGCGTTCGAAATGAGACCGTATGCGTAGCAGATGGTGCACACGTAACATGTGAGTTTTCAAATGATGAGACAATGAGTTATGGGGTAATGACCAAGTATCGAAGCAAATGTGTGTTCGCTCTTAGATAAGAAAATCAAAGCGATGCGACTACATTAAGGGGAGTAGAGATGCAAATATCTACTCGGCCAGAAGCAAAAGTGAAGACTTCAACGAAAGAATTTCGAGTACTTTCTGTTTTGCTAACTGAAATGGCATATGTCAGGTTAATGGTGTTCGATTGAGTTAACATATATGGTGTCTAAGTAACAACCTTTACAAGTTTGGACCTGGGTTCCCAAGGGTCCTAAGCATATGTTTTCTAGATCCTCAAGGTTTCGTATTCTGTGTATCTCGGTTTTGTGCATTGTGTAGGAAGCACCATCTTTGTGTACGTTTAAAAAAAAGTTATTGTCCCACAATTCCCCGGTATGCTTTCTTCCTAAATTCACAGCTAATGACTCTCGATTGTCGATCAGTCGTGCAATAGTAGTCGGATCCTCACAGTTAGTTAAATAAGAAATTCGTTAATTCTCAGCAAGAGTTACAGACTCTTGTGGGTTAGCTCGTTCGGCTCCTGATAGTTGATGCCTATTTGAAAATTTACGTCCTCCTTCTTGACGAGCAGAATTTGGGTTACCCAAAAGGGAATTTTGGTCTGTTATCTTCCTTCTCTATCAACTTCTAAGGTTGCACTAACAATCCTTGCATCTCCGAAGGTGTAAGTCGCTAACGTGCATTAATTGTAGGTGCGACGCCTGGAGCCATATCAATGCAAAATTCGACTTGTTGTTGAGGGGATAATTCTGGTAAGTCTTCGGGAAGACTTCAGGATATTTTCCTTTTCACACGAATATCTTCGAGTTTAGGTTCTTCGGCTCCCTTGTCCCCGACGTGAGCCAAGAAAACAACACATCCTTTACGCAACAACTTTTGTGCCTCCCCGCCAATAGTAATTTATAGGGGCATATCCTACTTCATGAGCCACGGTCGTTTCTTCGTTTGCCATTTTGACGCGGTTATCAATCTCCGCTCGAACACTCGGCAGTTGATCCTTCTCAATTACCTTGTCGAAGCTTTCCAACTCAACTGGCAGTAGATCAAGCGTAAATTCACGCTTTCCGGGTTCTATCTTGCCGTTTCTAGTCACTGCGTTGACTTCCACTAGCTTTACCTAGCTAGTCCCATCGAGTGCAAGTTATCTAACTTACGTGCTACTATATCAGTACACTCTCGAACTCTAGAGATGCTAAACCGAAAATTTGCAACAGTATTTGGCAACACAGATGCATAACGTTGAGTGATATGGAACGTACCGATATCCATGCTTGGATTCCTGGTGTGCTCCCCTAGCTCTGCTACTGAGCTTTTATCCTCATGCCTGATTCTTCTTAGGGCAGTATTTTCTAAAATTCTTCTTGCTCCCACAGTTAAGACAACCTTGAGCACGTTTCTGTCTGTCACTTGTCCTGCCTGGATAATCGTCACTGTCGTTGTTCCCTCTGTGATTCTTGCTATCATCTTGGCCTCCATTCCTACTTTCAGTATCTTGCCTACAAGTTTCCTTCAGATGCCCTCTCTTGCCAAAGTTATCACATTTCCCATATTTACAGCGCCCGACATGATAGGGTAGACAATTGTCGCACTTAGGTAGAATACCCATGTAGTTCTTTCCCTTTTTGGCCTTCTTCTTATTACCCGCCTGAGTAATCTTTTTGAAATTTGCGATCTTTCTCTTATTATCCCCAGATGACTCTATTGGAGTCTCCTTTTTCCCGTCCGTAGTGGAAAATTTTCCTAGTCTAACCGCTTCTTCAGTGAGCGCCACGCTTGTGTTGATAGCCTCGGTGATCGTTGAAGGTTTAGATGTTGTTACCAGGCTTAGAATCTGAGGTGCTAATACCCCTATGAAACATTCAACCTTCCTAGGTTCCGGTTCCACCAAACGTGAAGCAACTTGTGATAATTCACCAAATCTCTGCACATATTCGGCTATCTTTGGACCTTCCATTTTCAAGTTCCAAAATTCCGTCTCCAACTTCTGGACTTCTGCCCTCGAGCAATATCTTTTTCGCATTAGTTCTTTCAGTTCGTCCCACGTCAAAGCGTTCATAGCGGTCTCGCCCATTGTCTGAACCTGAAGGTTCCACCATGACAGAGCCCCATCTACAAATAGTCCAGCTATGTATGTGACCTGGTGCCCTGGGGCACATTTGCTCAATCTTAAGACAGAATCCGTTTTCTCAACCCAGCGTACAAAGGCTAAGGCACCCCCAGTGCCGTCGAATTCCCGAGGTTTGTGGTCTAAGAATTGCTTGTAGGTGCAGCCTTCGTTATGTTCAGAGCGAAGGGCCTCGAGCTGTGCAATGGCCCGTGAGATGCGCACTTGTAGTTCTGCCACTGTTGTTGGTGGAGGGTTGTTGGTAGCGGTGTTCCCTTGTATTGACATCTTCCAAGAAGAAGACTGGTTAAGTCAGGTTATATTTGTTCAGGGGACACGTTTAGTTGTTTAGTGGCCATATGTACATACACATAATAGGTTATCATACCAACCAATCAAGCAATAGCATAATCATAGCATAACCAAGCAATTTGGTAATTATGTTTATTGAGAGCATAGCAAGTAAGCACGTAGCGTTAAAATTATAGCACACACATATAGATCAATAACGTGGTTAACGAAGGCATAGCGTCTGAGCTTTCGCTGGTCATTGGCCACAAAGTATTGTCGCATGTTTTATGATGGTTGGGCTCTCATTATTCTCCGACCACAATTGTATCGTCTTTTAAAATGTATCACATCAAGGGGGACACAGGGTCACCCTACCCTTGTCCAACAAGTATATCAGTGTATCAAAATCACGTAGTCTAAAGTGGTCTTTAAAAGTCTCCACAATCCCGACTTATTATTAGTGTCTTTACCCAAATGTAATGCAGTCCGCATAATCCAGAAACCAATTATACTGGTGACTGAGGTGGAGGAGGAAAGAAAAGTAAACTATTAACATGCGTGGACTTCCTCCTCGGGCTTGTGTACATGTCGAAGTAATTATTTGCTCTGTCGCTCGACAGTAAAGAAATGGGCATTAGAATCCCGGGAAAGGTGTAATAGCAACGGTTCAGAGCGCAAAAGGACCCTTGATATATGTTGGGGATCAAAGTATGCTGGCAATAGACAGGGTGGAGGACGTGGTATCGGCTTAAGCTCCAACATTCTGCGACTCATATCCTCAAACTGTAGCTGATGTTACCGGAGCAACTTATCCCGTGTGTAGCCTCCATTATGTAAGGGTCTAATTTCAGCGTGGTGTATGATAGGAACCATCGAAATGGCTCGTCCGGCGATGTAGAGGTGAAAGCAGCAAGCGGTGCGGCCTGTGAGGTCGTAGGAAATGCTGCAGCAACAATAGGGATCGTTACGCGAGTGCCGTCCTGGAGTACCTTTCCGGGGTGCGGGTAAGTCCTAAGAGAAAGCGATAGGCATGCCAGTGCAATGGACGTCGGTCTCAATAGGAGAGAAAGAGCAACATCAACGGTTACGGGTGCACGAACAAACGTCTCAACTGTTAGGAAGATCATTAGGTGCAGGTACTGGGTCGGGTATAAGGGATGCAATGTCTGGTACACCAAAAGGAACAGGGTCATAATCAAGCAAGGGTGCAGGATCAGCAAGTGCAACATCAAGCTGTCCCACAAAGGTGCAGAGGCTAGCTCAGGGGTTGTCTCTGGGCCGTGTAACGGTGTGGTGCCTCGTGCAAGTGATAGCGCAGCAGTTATAACGGCGTCGTCTGCGTCAGTAGTAGAAAGCTGTAATCCAGCTGTTTGTAAGGCTGCAGACGTTACAGACTCAAAAGCGTCTGAAATCGGATGCTTGCTAGAATCAGAGGATAACTTATTAATAGGGGTCTCAAAAAGTGAAGTTAGTAGTAACATTCTCTTCTAACTTTCCATCACCACGGATGTCGTCAGGAGGACCATCAATAGTTATGTCAACGTCATCGACTATTCGTCGAGTAGCCACCCTTTGGAAGGAAAGGTCCACATGAGGCGCATTGTCAAGAGGTGGAGCCATGGTGTGTTCGCTATCGGAATAACCAGTGATAAAGTGGTCATGGACTGAAACAAGAGTGACAGAGGATTTCCTGTCGGAGAAGCCATCAGTAGGGGTAATTCATCGCCAAAGTCTGACAGCGCGGCCGGTTGAGAGTCGTCCTCGTCCTTGGCAGCATGTCAGGGTCACTCTCAGTGTCTGACGTAAATATCTCCGGTGCAGGTACAGTCTCATCGTTTGTGGCGGTGGCCGTAGGGTCATCATCATCTAACAATTCGTTCCCTGAGGAAGGGGGCGTGTGTGCCGGTACATAATAGTCATATCATGCATATTACAGTAATCTTTAACACTTTGTGTATTGTAATTAAAGACAATTCATCATGTATCCACATATTTGTCTTAGTCTTTCAGACAAATCTCCCAGTCTCTCAGACTAACACATCTCGCACCTCAGACTAAACCTCCCCAGTCTCTAAGACAGAACTCCCAAGTCCCTAAGACTAATTCCCTGGTCTCCATGACCAGCCTCCCAGTCACTAAGACTGAATCCCTGGTCTCCATGACCAACCTCCCAGTCACTAAGACTGAATTCCTGGTCTCTATGACCAACCTCCCAGTCACTAAGACTGAATTATAAACATGAACCTTGAAATGTGTATTCGTGCCTTTTGTTTGTAAAAAAAAATGTTTTGTACCCTGAATCTGGACGTTTAGTGTATGCAATGTAAAAAACGTTTGAAAACATTTTCGTGAGAGCCCTGATGATCATAGTCTAGACTCGAGAAGGAATCCTAGTTCGCTATGATCGAGGCTCTGATACCAAACTGTCACACCCTGACTTTTGCGGAAGCGTGGGTTATTTGGTGTGACTTCTAAATACCATAGCAATCAATAATAACAATGCTATATGATAAAACCAAAAGATTTTCGTTCATTAATAAAGTTTAGAAAATACCACAATACCATTATCTTGAAAATATAGACGCTAATTAGTTACAAACCATAATACGTTCAAATGAGTTCCCATGGACTCAACAAAAGACTTTAAATAATCCTGAGCTTAGAAACATGTATCCCGTCCAGGAATAGGATACATCTTTTAAACTCTATGACCACGAATGACATCCTTTATTAAACACGCAGCTTGTAGACACATGCATACACCTGCCAGATCCGTTTAGTTCCCTGAAATACATGTAGTTTGAAAGATCAACAAAAGTTGAGCGAGTTCATGTGTGAGTGTGTCTGTATAAACCTTTGTAATGTGTTTGTATGTATGTATAAACTTTTGAAATGTGTATGTACGTATGTAAGTCCCTGGTATGTAGCAATAAGGAAAAAGAGATCACCAATGGTTTGCAAGGTCATTGATATGTGTGAAGTGATGCAGGAAGACTCAAACCTAGCAGATTTGTGCGTCGGACACATAGTCACCACATGGTCCACTCGGCGGACTCAGGAGTGGGGCTCGCTACACCCGAATAGATCTATCACTCATGTCCCTTAGTCCTACAACGAGGATTAATGGCCTTAAGTTCTACCTACTCATTCACATGATCTAAGCGTCTAAACCCTCCTTAAGCTAACCATACCATTTATAAAAGCGTCTGTAAATTTGTAACATGTATTTCACCCCCGAAGTTGTAAAACTGAAAACAATTAAAAGAAAAGGGGGATATGAACCCACGGTATTACGTCTTCTGGGCTTGTAACTCAAGTCTCCTCAGCAAACACGACTCCCTACAATGTACTATGGTCTATTAGACGAACGGGCCGTGCCTTGCCTTTGTATTTACGTTTTTGAGTTACGTTTCTAGTATTATTCCAAGTTATAATAATTATATTTAGCTTTGGAATAATTGTTTATACAATAATTCTGTATTAATACTTGTATTTTGTGATTAAAGTATTGACATTATACATTCCTAAATCACACTTTAGAAAAATATACAACAGCTTATTCCTCCAAGAATAACACATCCATAATATATATTTCCTTGTCTGCTAAGAAAAATATATCATAGCTTTCAAAATAATATATTTCTACTTGTTTCATAAATACGTTATATGTTGTGATAAACCACATTTATCAAAATGTTATCCATCCAAAATATACAAGTAACGGTATTTTGTTACAAAAATTATGGCGAGCTTTATATTTGAAAAACATAGTCGAAAATATACTAGTAAACTCTTGTCTAGAAAATATTTAGTAAGTGTTAGGATTTTCAGAAAATTTCGCCATGGTCTCCTTTGTAAATGGAGGTGTCCATGCTTAATAGCATATCATTTTCTTTTACATATATCCCGTAGATCGTTATCAAATAAGCAACCCGACATTTAGACATGCAAGATACTACTTATGTCATTTCAGCTTTATTAATCAGAACTGGACTGTTTTCCAGCAATTTAATAAAATAGTTAACTCATTCCAAAAATTCTCAAATTTTTACAGAAGGTCATATAGGATCCAAATTTTCTTGTGTAAAAATATCGGGATCCAGTTCATTACCAATATTTTAAAGATATTAATTTACCGGATTGCAATCAGATTTGTCACTTTCTGATTGCAGTCTACAGAATAATTCACTAAAAATTAATCGTAAGTCTGATTGACGAAATTCCAGTTGGAGGATCACCGTGACCACAGTGACCATCTACAATAAAAATTCCATGAGCTGTTTCTACTCAGTTTTTAAGTTATGACTCCGATTACAACACACTTTTTCTGCAGTAAAAACACAGCTTGAGCTGCTGTCCAACAACAGTCCTTTAGAAATAGTAAACGACTTCGAAAAATTACGATTCCAGTGCCATTTGATTGGTTTTTCAAAAATACATAATTTGGGCTTCAGAAAATCAGTTTTTCGATTTATAATGATCCAGTTACATCCTGTTGAAGTTGGCTGAAAATACCAACCAGCATGCTTTTTAGAGTGTATATGTTATTAAAACGCGTCAACAATTGTTCTAGCAATGAGTTTATCGAGAAATCAATGATCAAACATCATGCATGCTTATACCAAAATAATCCAACTAGATTTTATCATTATATAAGTTCATGTTTAGGTTCCTTGTTCATTCTCTTTTATGTTTTTGTGTTAAACATTAACTACAATCTTTCGAACAATCAACGTAGAAGTGATTCAAGAGTTAAATCAAAGACTTACAACTAGCACAAGGGCTAGGGATGAACTTGTGAACAAGAAATGATGATGAAGATGGTGTGAGAGTGCAAGGTGTGATGTTTCTTCAAGACTCCAAGCTCCAAGCTTCACAAGACTCCTTCTAGCACTTGTTTTGGACTTGATAGTGGATCAAATGAGTGAGTGTTGGTGTGATGATGGTAGTGGCGGATGTGGGCAGCCGAGAGGGAGAGGGAGAGAGGTGGTGAAGATGGTGAAGTTAACTAGTGAAGATGAAATGATGAGATTCTTCTACTTGTAATGATTTCAAATTTCTTGGCAATTGTAGCAAATAAAGGAGGTCCAATCACAATAGATGGAATATTTTATGGAGGATCTTGTAATGATTAAGGGTGGGTCCCATATGTGGGCTGAAAATTTTTGAGGGGGGGGGGGTTAAGTGTAAGTTTTTATTATAAGTAGGTGATGATTTAGAAGGTTTAGGGTGTTTTCTAAAGTAATAAGTGTATGACATATTTTTATAGTGTGTGGGGATTTTTGGAACCATAATTAGTTAAAAATAATAAAATAATGTTTCTGACAAAATTTTGGTGTCCCGGGTAATGTCCGGTTGTTCGGTTAAGTACCATTCGGTTAAAGTGTTAAATTGTACTGTATAGTGTCTTTTATGCATCTTTTCGTATCACAATTTATTTACCCACACTTAGGAAAGCATTCAGGACCATTTAGTCAATTCTCTGCATAATACGAGTGTGTTAAAAGTTGAAGTGTTGCTGAAAATGTAGAATTCTGCACTTAAAATGAGTTTTAGGCACTTTCCGGCACTCAAACTATCACCTAGTGACACAGTCTTGTGGTCCTCACTTCCCTACACACCATACTAGTGTAGTACCTTGTCCTTGGCCCACACTGGGTCTCAAAACACTGTCTGTCTATGTGCTGGCACTGTCAGTATATTTCTGAGTTATCCGCTAACTGTGCTAACTGTGCTATGTGCACCAAGTATGTCACTAAGGTTTGTATGTAATGAGTGGAGTGATAGTATGAGATGTGATGCATATGTATGTAAGATACAGAAATCAGAAAACAGTTTACGTCATCAGTTGTAATCAAGCACAGTCATTAAGCAC
This sequence comes from Helianthus annuus, assembly GCF_002127325.2. NCBI lineage: Eukaryota > Viridiplantae > Streptophyta > Magnoliopsida > Asterales > Asteraceae > Helianthus > Helianthus annuus. The sequence goes on along the minus strand of NC_035434.2, from coordinate 50,025,125 downwards.
GTAATTAAGATTAATTAATTGTACAGATACATGCAAATTTGACGGTTGTCACATGGCAGGCATCTCATAGTGTTAATTCTTTCTTGTTGCTCGTCGACTGAAACATGACGTCACCGATGTGAGCAATCGAGTGTTTAGAATTATCTGCAATTACCACTACCCTGCTACCACCATACTTAGTCTTTGCAACCGTTCCTTGTCTCCGGTCAGATGGTTTAAGGCACCCGAGTCCATGATCCATTCGTCCAACCAATTCCTTTTGTCTTCTGTAGTGGCGGTGAAAGCAGCAACATCTTTGGTGTGAGCTTCAAGGGCTTCCACATCCCACCCATCTTCATGTTCAATTGTGGCTGAGTTACCTTCGTCGCTCTTCTTCACTCGACAATTCTACGCCTTGTGGCCTTTGTTGCCACACTTGTAACATTTGAAAAGGAGAGCGTTTTCCATTGTTATGAGTTTTTCTTTCACTAGACGACTCACCTTGGTCCGTATCGGATGAATTTTTCTCATTGTGATCATGACGTTTGTTCTTGTCGCCAAACTGGTTTGAACCTCTATGGGTGTAACCTGACTTGAACTTCCTTCTACCTCTTTCAACATAAAGAACCGTATCTTCTTCTTTTGTTGCCGAACCAATTGTCACACTTCCCAATTGCTGGGCTAGAGCTTCTTGACTTGCCAAGAGATTCTCGAACTCACCTAACGAAGGTTGCGTTGGCCAACCATGTACAACAACAACGAAGCTCTTTTATTCGGGTTTCAATCCATGTATGATGATACGCTTCATTCAAGCATCACCAATAAAGGAATGCTGATCGAGATCGCCAATTTCTCGACATAAAGCTTTGACCTTGTGGAAGTATTGTGGGATTGTTAGATCACCTTGAGTTATACTAATAACTCATTCTCTAATAGTTGCAGCCTAGCATCATTTTTCTTGGACAAAACTTCGGCTAGGGTATCCCATGCTGCCTTAGGGTTCACCGCATCCTTGATATGATCAAGGAGTTCTACCTCTCTTGTTGTCTTAAGGATAAACATAGCTTTACCACTTTCCACTTCCGTAGAGCTCCATCTTGAGTCTCTCTCGGGGGTTGCACGGTGTCGTTTCCTTGCACCACTTCCCACAGATCTTGCCCCTGCAAATATGAAGAAAGATACGTAGCCCAGGTCTTGTAATTCTGGTTATTCAATTCCTTCACTCCACTGATCAATTGCAGGTCCAACATCTCGAATGTGGCTCTGATACCACTTGTAAAAGATTCAAGTGATATTTGTTGATACACAATCAACCTCACAAAATACTGAAGAAAACTATAAATGAAAGAGCGAGCAGTTGCTTTTCGAATGAAACTCAATTGATTCAAAAGTTGCAAATACAAAGGACATAAATAAGTAGAAAAACACTGAAAACTAGGGACCATGACTACCACTACTCAACATGACTACCACTGCTTTAACTTAAATAAGCTTAGCCAAACATGTCCTTTAACTACCATCGATAGACTAGGTAAACACTAACAAGTTCCTATGTATTGGCATGAATTAAAAACAATTAAAACAAAAGACAAGTAACTAAGCCAATGCACATGCACGTGCATGACCACAGCCATGTGAAGTTGCAAACTTTAACACTTTCAAACTGTCGCCATTCAACAACTTACAAACTAGTAAAAGCTAGCGGGGGTTCCCATGCTGGTTCACGAACCCGTGAATCAACATTCACATCTTCCCACAGAAACAAATATTATCATACACACATTAATTGGTTGTGTTATAGATAACATTCTAAATGCTCCTATATATATTCCCATAAACCACAACACATATACAACAGCACAATGTATTATTCACTCGAATTGGTTGTGCTATCTCTTCCTATCTTGTTACTCTTCTATGTCATCTTTATCAATCAAACAAAGTCGAAATCCAAGGAAAAAGAAGCTCCAGAACTCAGCGGTGACTGGCCAATCATCGGACACCTCCACTTACTTGGTGGTGGCGACAAACTTCTTTACCGTACACTAGGTTCAATGGCAGACAAATACGGTCCAGCATTCAACATTCGTTTAGGAGCCCATCATGCCTTGGTCGTCAGCAGTTGGGAAGTAGCCAAAGAATGCTTCACCGTCAATGATTTAGCACTTGCTTCTAGGCCAAAAACAGCAGCCGTGAAGCACATGTGCTACAACTATGCAATGTTTGGGATGGGTCCGTACACACCCTATTGGCGAGAAATGAGAAAGATCGCCACCCTTGAGCTCCTCTCCAACCGCCGCCTAGAGATGCTGAAACACATACGTTCCACGGAGATTACTTGTGGAATTAACGAGCTCTATGGGCGATGGAAAGAAAACTCACACCAGCCAGTGGTTGTGGAACTCAATAAATGGCTGGAACATACGATGTTAAACATAATTATGATGATGGTGGCTGGAAAACGGTATTTTGGTGTTGCAAGTGGAGGCGATGAGGCTGCAAAGTGCCACGAAGCCATTATCGATTTCTTTCGGTTGTGTGGTCTTTTCGTTGTGTCGGACGCAATACCTTCTCTTGGTTGGTTGGATCTACAAGGGTACGAAAAGCAGATGAAAAAGACTGGAAAAGATTTTGATTTGGTGCTAGGAGGGTGGCTTGAAGAGCATAGGCAAAAGAGGAAATTATGCTTAGAACGAAATAAAGTAGATGCAAAGGATTTTATAGATGTGATGTTGTCACTAGAAGATGAAAAGCAACTTCCCAATATTGAGCATGATTCAGATACTATCATCAAGTCCACGTGTTTGGTAAGTAATATGCATATAACAATTGTCTATAATAACTTATGTTTATATAGTAAGTGCTGAATGTTACTATATTTTATTTTTTATGTTATAGTCCATGATTCTAGGTGGTAGCGACACAACGGCTGTGACACTAACTTGGGCCATATCTTTATTGTTAAACCATCCTGAGGCACTAAAAAAGTTACAACAAGAACTAGACGACAATGTAGGTAAAGAACGACAAGTTGATGAATCTGACATCAAAAGCCTCGTGTTTCTTGAAGCTGTAATAAAGGAAACTTTGCGTCTATATCCGGCGGGCCCGCTTCTAGCACCGAGGGAGGCAAGAGAAGATTGTACGATTGCGGGATACAATGTCAAAGCTGGAACTAGGTTAATCATTAATGTTTGGAAGCTTCAAAGGGACGAGACTGTTTGGAGTGATCCATTTAGATTTCAACCCGAAAGGTTTATAGGCGTAGGCCATGAACACATCGATGTGAGAGGCCATCAGTTTGTCCTTGTGCCGTTTGGGTTAGGTCGACGTTCTTGCCCTGGGATCTCGTTTGCGCTCCAAGTGCTACATCTGACATTGGCCCGTCTTGTTCATTCTTTCGATTTGGGTCAACCTGGAGATCTTCCGGTCGATATGTCTGAAGGCCCTGGAATGACTCTTCCAAAAAAGCAGCCGTTAGAGGTCCTCTTTACGCCACGACTTCCATCTTCGATTTATGGTTGTTGAGCTAGAAATCTAATATTATGTTTGATGTTTTTAACGAATAATATGTATAATGTGATGTAATAAAAATAGTTCTAGCTTATAACGTGACAAGTTATTTCATTGAATATGTTCACAGATGATTCACCGTATTATCCCGTTAAATGATCCAGACTGAATTTAAATCATTTTGATCTTTTACATTCTTACTAGAACTAATCAGACACTATTCACTAATGTTGATTTCACATGTTATTCAGTTTTTAATATATTGTAAAAGTAAATTGGATATATCTATAATAATAATCCACTACATACTTGATTTTTAATTCAAATAATATATTCTGTTTTCTAAATACTTTTAGCATTTTGTAACATACAAAAATGAAAAATGTACTGTAAAGCAATATAAATAACATGTGTGTACAAACCGAAGTATATATATTACAATATCTTAGAATCTCGTGTATTAGGCTTATGGTTGTAAATGAGCCGAGCTGAGCCCGAACTCGATTAGGCTCGAGCTCGGCTCGTTATGTTTTTATGAAGCTCGAGCTCGAGCTCGGCTCGGTTGGAGCCTACTTCTTTGAGCTCGAGCTCGGCTCGCGAGTAAAACCTAAAACTCGAGCTCGGCTCGAACTATTTTAAGAACAACTTTAAACGAGCTAAAAGCCCAGCTCGAACTCACTTCAACATCGCTTAAATGAGCCGAAGCTCGGCTCATCAATATTATCATCATTATTAATATATTATATATAAAAAACCAAAATTTTGCCTGGGCTCGTTTAGGCTCGCGAGCCTGAAAGAGCTTTGTATTTGAGGCTCGAGCTCGGTCTCGATAACAAAACGAACTCTTTTTCAGGCTCGAGCTCGGGCTCGGGCTCGATAAGGCTCGACACGTTCGAGCTTTTAACCGAGCCGATCACGAGTAGCTCTCGAGCCTCTAGGCTTGTTTGCCAAAGGTAAGGTAGGGCACTACTAGAGAATAGAGTTTTTGTTACCGCATTTTCGGTCGCAAGACGGTGGCAATTGCCCTCTTGCTACCGTTTTGCCACCAAAAAGTCGGTAGAAAAAACACACTTAGCAATTTCCCTATTGCCACCTATTTTCTACCGCCTTTTTTTTGCTACCGTTTTGCCACCTTTTGTTTGCCACCATTTTGTTACTGCTTTTTGTCACCATTTTGCTACCGCTTTTTGTCACAAGTTCAGGTGTGGGGGTGAATGGTATAGCTTATATGTCGCTCAATTCAGTATCAACGTTGGTCTTTATAGCGAGGAGGATGCTCGGAATCAGAATTCACCGAAGCTATCAGAGAATTGAGAATTACAAGACAACCTACGACAAGCGGCATGGTCAACAATCGGAGATGGCCACTACAACCTGAGCTCAATAAAGAGCACCAAAATCAGGGACCCACTTATCCGCTACATCCATCGGGTCCATAGTGGTTCCTTGTGTCAAAGGAAGGACAGCGGTGGGGTGGTGAATTTACGAGAGCTTACCTGCCCTTACTGTCTCGTAACCCGCCAACCCATCGACGTCGCCCAAATGCTTCTACGGAACATGTCTACCAACGCCACCGTGGACACCCGAACACCCATCTTCTATGGAGGATGGATCGCCAAGCTATTCAAGAATTACATCCGGCGAACTCCAACGGTGTTTAACAAGGGTGTTGGTACAACAAAAGTTGATCTCACGGTGTGCCGAAGTATGAATCTAATCATCGATTGCCCTGACGGATTTATGCGCTTCAAGGATGCAAGTGATCGGGTTTGGAACCCAAATGACTCGGATGAGATCTTGGCAATCGAAGATGTCCCAAACCGTCCTCGTCCCGGACCATTCCCGAGATCCTCAACCCAAGGAGGGAGTAATTTTCCTAGCCTCATCAATTGATAAATTTACATGATATTATGCAGGAAACCCTCAAAGTCTCCAAGAATGCATATAGCTTGGGTCAAAGCTCGAGCTCCCGGATTGGTAGCATGGAACGCAACATCATTCCTATGCAAAACGACATCACATACATCCGGGACCATATGGTGATTCAAGACGAGGAGGAGGAAGAGGAGGAGGGACAAAATATAGATTCAGACTAGTTGATGGCGACAATAGGCGATGTGGTGGTCTTTTAGGTTATCTCTCTCTTTTGAACTTGATGGTATTCCTCGAGCTGTGTCCCATTTAGACAATTTACTTTCCTTGAACTATTTACTTTTTTGCACTTTATTTTCTTTTCTTTTGTGATGTGGTGGTGAACAACTTAAAACAATCATAATTTAGGTTGTATTATGTTTATGTTGTATTGTGTTATGTTGTGTTGTCGTAGTATTGTAGCTCACACGTATCATGAGAGGCTTGGACACACTAAGCATGGTGGTCCCCAAGCCCGGAAAACAGAAGCCAAACGACAAAACCTGCATTTTTACCTGAAACAGACAAACAACACGGGGCCGTGTTCACCCAACATGCTGTCGTGCCCAGTCTACTGATTGAAAAAAAATTTCTCAAGAAAGTGACACGAGCCGTATCCGCCAGACACACGACCCCGTGCTCATTTCACTGTAAGTTATCTAAAAACCCTGTTACTGGCACTTTGACCACATGTCGTGTTCATTCAACACGCCCCCATGTCCAGAACCTAATAACTGAAAAATTTTGTTATTTTTACGCACTTTTTACACATTCAACCAAAATAAATCCTTTTTGGGACACACTGAGGGCAATGTGTAATTTAAGTGTGGGGGATACTAAAACCTTGAATCATTTGTCCTAAAAACCAAGCCTTACACAAAACTCGCCTTGGAACAGCTAATCACCCCAAACTTTAAAAAAAAATATTTTTCTTTTACTTATCTTGGTTTAGTTTGGTAAATAATTTCTAAAAATTATGTTTTTACTAATTTACACCTGATAACCTGATAGCGTCTGCGTCTGATAAAAATAACCAATTAAGAAAATTATAAAAACAAGCCTAACAAATCTTTGTAAAATTTGATTATTTATATACAATTTTTACACTACAACCCTTTTCCCACAAAAGTGAGTTTTTGAGCTTTTATCGAGCATAAATACACATATATACTAGTTGCTCAAATTTTCGTTTCTTGTGTGAGTAGCCCGTTTGGTTCTTACAAATCTAGAACTTGCCAAAGCAATAAGTTCCAAGTCCTTACCGGCAACAATCCAAGTAAGTAAATGACAGAGGCATTAGGATTAAACCCGTCTTTCATTTAAAACCTTTATTTTTCTTGCTTTTTTAAAAATATTTCCCCTAGATAAACCCTGTTGAGCCTTAAACCTTTTCGTTTCTTAAACCCGCAAACATATATTTTTGCAAAAACAACCACCCATCACCCCAAAACCAAACATTTTTATTTTTACACTCCTTATTTTTAGTAAATGCGACACTTTTATAAAATATAAAAAGAAATGGATTAGTTTCATTCTTTATCTCTAATAAAAAAAATCCAGCTACTCAATATAAAAAAGCAAAAATTATTGCTTATATGTAGCCTTTAACCAAGTCACAAGCAAATAAATTTACAAAAGAAAAAGTCGACATTTTACAACTTTTAGCCACTTTCAATAAAACACACCTACCCGAGCCACAGCCTACCCTTTAAAAGTCCTCACGATACGTAGAAGGATTAAAATGTCAAAAAGGAGGAGGTTTGATTGCTTTTCAAGCCTATTGTAACATCCACCAAAAATGGATCCTAGAAACCCTATTTGTTTTGTAAACTGAATCGAACCCTAATAAATAAAAATGTATATTATATTTGACCATACTTTGATTTTTATGAAACTTAGGTAATATTATAGAGAAAATTTCGCTCATCCCAACACTATATTCGTATTTTTTTTATAGAACAATATACGTTTCAAGTTATACTAGAAAAACAAGTTAACCAGCTAAATTAATTATATATAATAATAATAACTAAATCCCATTTCACAAATTTGTGTTCGTCAATTGGACATCAATTGATGTTGATGTCCTAGTTTGGTGGTTTGTTTGACTTTTCTTCTAATAGTGCAGGTCATCCATCTATCATCAGTCATACATGCTAAAAAAAACAATGATTATCAAGAGTCTGAGTGTTCTTTTTCTTTGAATAAATAGGATTTGTTAAATGAAATATGTGAAATGTCGGAAACAGTCTCTGAAACTTTCAATAATAGTATCATCCCATCAAGGAAAACTGCTTTTAGTTTTCTATTACTTCTAAATAAACCCCATTTCACACATTCGTTAATTGTAAGTATTGCATTTGCGTTAATGAGATGTTAAATGTTTTATTTCAAATTTTCAACCTCAGTTTCCAACATAACACGCCTCATTTCATCTTTTTTTATCTATCATGTCATCGACCAACAACTCATCATTAAGAAGTAATGACTGCTGACTAATTAGTGAAAGAATCTCGTTCCGTATTTTCTCCTTTTGCTAGTTCTTGAAGAATCTCATTCGGTATTTTCTCCTTTTCTAGTTCTCGAAAAATCTCGTTCCGTATTTTCTCCTTTTGCTAGTTCTCGAAGAATCTCGTTCCATATTTTCTACTTTTCTAGTTCTCGAAGAATCTCGTTCCGTATTTTCCCCTTTTCTTGTTTTTGAAGAATCTCATTCCGTATATAGATGTCAATGATGGATGTCAATCTAAGTTACACGAGGTAATTAAACCTTACAAACACCAACTAAAAAGTTATATAATATGCTTCAAGCATTCTGAACTCTAGCTATAAACAACCCAACAAACCCTAACTTTCACATGGACAGTTGTTAGAAATTGTCTGAGAATAATTAGCATGAAAGTTGTTACAAACCTTACAAACACCATCTAAAAACTTATACTGAATAGTTGATATGATGATTAGACACAACGGTTCTCCAATTCCAGATCAGTGATATTGTTGAATCTGTTGTTGCAGCTCTATACATTGATTGTGGATTTAACTTGCAACATACATGGATGGAGAAGGTGCCAAACAAAAACTAAATGAATTATGCAACGGAGATTGAAGGTTCCAAACAGAAACTAAATGAATTATGCAACGGAGATTGAAGGTGCCAACTAGAAACTAAACGAATTATGCAAAAGAGATTGAACTTGTCAAACAGAAACTAAATCAATGCTTCAAGCATTCTTCTGAAGCCTAGCTACAAACAACCCAACAAACCCTAACTTTCACATGGACAGTTGTTAGGAATTGTTTAAGAATAATTTAAAGGCTCACAAATTTCAATATAAAATATGTATTCGGTCATCTTTCCAAACTGCAACACATGAATATGTGGTTCCCATCACAAAGCCACTATGTTTAAATGGAGTGTACAGTGTTCTAATATCACCATACTCAAGCATTCTGAATCCTAGCTACAAACAACCCAACAAACCATTATCTGCTCCATGTAGTGAATACTTGATATATGATTAGATCACGAAAGTACTCCATCCGGTAGTTAACCGACGATCATCGGGTGTAAAACCGAACAACCGGAATCATATAGGGTTTATGTATCAGCCTGCGATTTCTTCAAGAGAGTTCACCTGTGGTAGTGTAATTCCATTTTCTAATATCACCATATTCAAGCAATTCAAGCATTCTGAACCCTAGCTACGAACAGACCCGCAAAACCCATCAACAATTGCGTGTTGTGTGCATTGAGACAACAACAAATGATAAACGAATTGTTGGACTTCTTGTTCCAAGTGCAGCTGTAGGATCTGTACTTAAACATATATACCGCATCCGAAGATCCTTGCATCACAAAGCCATTGTGTTTACATGCAGTGTACAGTGTTTTAATCACAATATTCAACCATTCTGAACCCTTGCTACAAACAAACCAACAATCTCTAGATGCTGAAAACGTTATCTAAAGAATTACTAAAATTTATTAAACGGTTGTTTGGTTTTGCACAAAAAAAAAATTAAATATATACTGGTCGTATCTTAAAACCCAAAAACTTATCAAGCCTAAAAAATAAACATATTTGGCCGTATAACATTATATTGCTCGTATAATGTTATACGGCCCATATACATGTAAAACAAATAAAAAAGATTCCACTACATTTATTTCGGTGAAAAAACATTCTATACGGGCCGTATAACCTTTTACGGCCCGTATAAACTAAGGGATGTGAAAATAAAATTATAGGGGTATGTGTTAAATGTTTAGAAACGTGATGCTCTAAGATCCCCGACACTAGCACATGTATACATGTTTCATTTCTGATCATGCTTTTGTCAATATCTATCTACTTTCATTTGGAGTATAGCCAAAATTACATTAGACTATTAATTATTAGTTAAAATACCTAAAGTAGCTTTTGAAGATAAACTAGTTTTAAAGAAATTAGCTGCGTTGCGCGTGTATCCGATGTTGATGTGGAATTGATGTGGTAATGAATCCACGTCCGAAGCTCCACTGCGCGTGTATCCGACGTTGTCCTTTTTCCGTTTCGGGTATTACCGGAAACTTTGAGCAATCAGTAACCACATGGATAAATGTTTAAAAACGTGATGCTCTAAGATACCCGACACTAGCACATGTATACATTTTTCATTTCTGATCATGCTTTTGTCAATGTCTGTATTAGACATTATAAACATAATTCGCATATATATATATATATATATATATATATATATATATATATATATATATATATATATATATATATATATATATATATATATATATATATATATATATATATGTATTAAACTTAGATTATATTATTCATGATTATGTATGTATGTAACGGTATGATTGAATGGGTGCGTCGGTTGGTTGGCCTCATTTCAAATGGCAGTTATTCCCGCCAACGTCAACCACCTTCATAACCGTTCTTCTTCATGTATATATTACTGTTGCCAGGAACATTTCTGGGTACCAAGACAATTACATTAACTGTCCAATTGTCCTCTTATTCATTATCACATATCATTGTCGATTCATTGTTATCATGGAACCAATACACTATGATAAATCCGCTGCAAATCAATTCGATGATTATCAAAGTGGTATCAGAGCGCCAGGCAATTCTGATCTTAGGCCAACTTCTACAACATTACCATGCAAACATTGCTCAGATGAAAGACATGAACGGAGGTGGTTGGTAAGGCGATGTTACTACTGTAACAATCCAGGACACCAAATCTCAAACTGCAAGAAGAAGGAAGATTGTCACACCCCCAAAATCCACCTGCGGAGTATCACCGCTTGGGAGCGTGACTGACCAGGATCAAGCCACCAATCATATTGAACATATAAATAAATAGTAAATGTTATCCATCAATACGAAAGGTGTTTATCAAAACCAATGTAAGTAAGTGTAGCGGAAGCATTAATGTAAAACCCAACATACGTATTAATGTTTGAAACGTCATAAGTGTTTAATAAGTAATCACGATCCATTTGCCCACAACGATCTGCTCCTCCTTGTGCAAGCTCCATTAGTACCTAAGGTCCTGCAAGGCATGCAGCAGAGAGTCAACAACTAGTTGAGCGAGTTCACAGAAAGTAAATGCGTAATAGTAAGTTCATGAGTATCAGGTGGCTCTACTGGGCCAATACAGGTTGCTATTGGTGGGGGCTTCCCATGTTATAAATCCACTAGACTATGCGTAACCATAAGTGTTCTTCACAACCGAGAACAGTAGCGCGTATGGGGTTTACGTAGGTTTTACGTAAGTATCCTTCACAACCAAGGATAGGAGTACGCGGGGATTTACGTAGGTTTTACGTAAGTGCCTGACACAACCGAGGCAGTAGTGAGTACAAGTTCACGTAGGTTTTACGTGAGTATCCTTCACAACCGAGGATAGCGAGTAGCATAAGTATACGTAGGTTTTACGTATGTATCCTGCACAACCGAGGACGATGGTATGGTAGTCTAGTAATGGTATCCGTATGAATCTATTCAACCTTATCCTTTCAATCCCATTCCCAACACCCCGGGAATCCCATGCCTTGGTAAGAGTGTGAACTCACCTTGGGTTTGCTCGGTATGCTAAGTATGTGCTTGTAATTAATCAATCGAGTCCTAAAGTACGCACGTATTCATAATCAGTTTGAATTCATACAGTTCACGTATAAGCATAGTCAATGATCACCAAGTAGTACACATCACTAATCAACATCACACAAGTCTTGCATAGTGTTTAACATCAGTTAGCTAACTCAGTTAACACTTAACAGAATTAAACCAGTTTACTATGCAGGTTTTCCAAGTTGGCGAAACAGAGGTTGGCGAAACACATAAATTGGCGAAACACAGGTTGACGAAACACTATGTGTTTCGTCAACTACCCTTTGACGAATAGTAATTCTATTTCGTTAAGGACCTTTGGCGAATCACACTTTCTATTTCGTCAAACATCCTTTGGCGAAACACAACTTCTAATTCGCCAAACATCCTGTTTCGTTGACAAGTCTGTTACTTCATTAGTCAGTTACGTCAATCACGCTAATCAGTTACAGTTTTGCAGGAAAACCCTAATCATTCTAGGACAGCCGTCACAGTCATGCAATCATCATCAGTCACCGAATCAACAAACCCTTGTACAAGAAACGTAACTCAGCAATCATAATCAATAACGTTTAACAACACCAAACCGACACGAGCATCGATAATTCTAGTTCTACCAAATCACGTAATCACATCAACTCGATCAGTTTATCATAAGTCCCCAACCCACATCGTGTTTCGCATAAATCTATTGCAACTGATCATTCATGTACATATGAAATCAAGATCACTGTATTCAATCATTCACAACCGTTTATGATCCTAAACATGCCTACACAAGACTCGGTCAAACAAGCAAATCATGGTATCAAACATAGCACGAATATAAATCGAAAATCATGAACACATAACGACTAACCGAGTAAGTGGAGAGATGAGTTAATTGCTAGCGGGTTTCGGGAACACACACACAATTGTCGTCTGCGCACAGGAGCTCTAGGGTTTCTGTTTTGCTAAAGTGTGGTGAAAGTGGTTCTTCCGTCTAACATATACGTGTTTTAATGGTACTGGGCCCTTAATGGGCTTCACGAATCATATGGGCCGGCGAATCAGACCTATTTCGCCGAAACTGAAGTTGACGAAACACACTTCTGTTTCGTCGGTGGGTTATTTGGCGAATCAACTTCTGTTTCGTCGAGTGATTCAGTTTCTAAACAACTTATGCAACTTAAATTTCTAACACATAACAAGCAAACACAATTCGTTTCATAATAACACAACGTGTGCAGTTACAAGTCAACCAAGTCAAACAGTCAAAGTCAAAAGGTCAAAGTCAACGTGCATTAAATACAAAATGAAAGTCAAAAGTTCGAGTTGTCACATTATCCCCAACTTGAAAGAAATTTCGTCCCGAAATTTGGTACGTACTTACTGAGGAAGCTAGATAGGTTGCATCGTTCACTGGTTTTCCTGGGGTGTCACATCCTCCCCCCGTTGATCTGGAATTTCGTCCAGAAATTCCGTGGTAGTAGCTTCAGCCTCAGCAGTGGTTGTATTGGTTCCGAATAACTGGGGATACTTTTCTGTCATCTGATCTTCACGTTCCCAGGTGTACTCTGGGCCACGACGGGAGTTCCAACGAACTCGAACAAGAGGGATTCTCTTGTTTTTGAGGACCTTAACATCCCGGTCCGTGATTTCAACTGGCTCCTCGACGAACTGCAACCGCTCGTCGATAGTGAGTTCCTTAAAAGGAACTATGAGGGTCTCATCTGACAGGCACTTCTTCAGATTCGACACGTGAAATACATTGTGAACTGCACCGAGTTCAGCTGGTAAGTTTAGCTTGTAGGCTACTTTGCCAATCTTCTCTATGATCTCGAACGGTCCGACATACCGCGGATTTAGTTTGCCCCGTTTGCCAAAACGAACCACACCCTTCCAGGGTGAGACTTTAAGTAAAACCCGGTCCCCGACCTGAAATTCCAAAGGCTTTCTACGCTTGTCCGCATAGGCTTTCTGACGGTCGCGTGCTGCCGCCATGCGTTGTCGTATCTGTGCTATCTTTTCTGTGGCGTCCACTACAATCTCTGGACCCGTAATCTGACTATCCCCCACCTCTGCCCAACAGAGAGGTGACCGGAATTTACGTTCGTACAATGCCTCGAATGGAGCGGCTTGTATGCTGGTGTGATAACTGTTATTATATGAGAACTCCACCAAAGGGAGGTGCTTTTCCCAGCCGTTGCCGAAATCAATAACGCATGCCCGAAGCATGTCTTCAAGAGTTTGAATCGTTCGCTCAGACTGCCCATCCGTCTGAGGATGATATGCTGTGCTCATGTCTAACCGTGAGCCGAAAGATTTGTGCATCGCTTGCCATAGTTCTGACGTGAATCGTGCATCCCGATCCGAAATGATGGAGGTGGGCACCCCGTGCCTCGAAACAACTTCTTTAAGATAAACGTCTGCGAGAGTGGAGAACTTATTCGTTTCTTTAATAGCCAGGAAGTGTGCAGACTTGGTGAGTCGATCCACGATCACCCATATAGTGTCATTCCCACGCTGGGATCTGGGTAAGCCTGTAACAAAATCCATGGAAATTTCTTCCCATTTCCATTGCGGTATCTTAGGTTGTTGAAGTAGGCCCGCTGGTTTCTGATACTCCACTTTGACTTTTGCACAAGTCAAACACTTGCCGACGTAAGTAGCGATGTGGGCCTTCATACTAGGCCACCAGTATGTAGTTCTGATGTCGTGGTACATTTTATCCGACCCTGGATGTACCAAGTAGCGGGACTTGTGAGCTTCATCCATTACCAGCTCGCGTAAACCGCCAAAAAGTGGGACCCAAATACGCCCCGTTACAAAGTAGGCGCCGTCTTCCTTTTGTTCCATTCGTTGCCTTGAGCCGCGTAAGGCTTCAGCCTTGACGTTTTCGGGTTTTAAAGCTTCTATCTGAGCATTTCGTATCTGTGCAGGAAGACTAGACTGAATCGTAAGCTGTAGCGCTCGCACACGCTTAGGTAGGGTGTCCTTTCGACTGAGGGCATCAGCCATAACATTGGCCTTGCCTGGATGGTACTTGATGGCGCATTCGTAATCGTTCAGTAGTTCGACCCGTCTTCGTTGACGCATGTTCAAATCCTTTTGCTTAAGGATATGCTCGAGACTCCTGTGATCGGTGTAAATCGTGCACCTGGTACCGTACAGGTAGTGTCGCCATATCTTAAGCGCGAAAACAACAGCTCCCAGCTCTAAATCGTGTGTCGTGTAGTTCCGTTCATGAACCTTGAGTTGTCGTGAAGCGTAAGCAATAACTTTATCCCGTTGCATCAATACACACCCAAGTCCATGTATCGATGCGTCACAATAAACCACAAAATCTTCCGTGCCCTCTGGCAGTGAGAGAATAGGTGCGCTGCAAAGCCTATCCTTTTGGTACTGAAAAGCGGTCTCCTAGGGCTCTCCCCAGCAATAGGTGACACCCTTCTGTGTCAGTAGCGTAAGCGGCTGTGCGATCTTGGAGAAGTCTTTGATAAATCGTTTGTAATAACCCGCCAAACCCAAGAATTGGCGTATTTCCGTTGGTGTACGCGGTGCAGGCCAGTTCCTGATCGAATCTACCTTGGATGGATCGACATGAATCCCATCCCTGTTCACCACATGGCCTAGAAAGTGGACTTCACGAAGCCAGAAGTCGCATTTAGAAAACTTGGCGTACAATTGCTCCTTTCGAAGGAGTTCCAAAATCAATCGTAGGTGATGTTCGTGCTCCTCTTGACTCTTGGAGTAAATCAGAATGTCGTCGATGAAGACAATCACAAACTTGTCTAAGTACGGCTTGCACACCCTGTTCATCAGATCCATAAATACGGCAGGCGCATTTGTTAACCCAAATGGCATGACAAGAAACTCGTAGTGACCGTAACGAGTTCTGAATGCGGTTTTGGAGACGTCCTCAAGTCTATCTTGGAGTAGTAACTCGACCCCTGCAACTGGTCGAATAAGTCGTCTATACGCGGAAGAGGATAACGGTTCTTCACCGTCACCTTGTTCAGTTCACGGTAGTCGATGCACATCCTGAAAGTGCCATCCTTCTTTTTCAGAAAAAGTACTGGAGCTCCCCAAGGCGATGAGCTTGGACGAATAAAGCCCTTTTCCAAGAGCTCTTGTAACTGCTTTGACAACTCTTCCAGTTCGGTTGGAGCTAAACTATACGGTGCGCGGGCTATAGGTGCTGCTCCAGGAGCCAACTCAACCTGGAACTTGACTTGGCGATGAGGCGGTAAACCGGGTAAATCTTCAGGAAACACCTGAGGGAAGTCACGTACAACTGTAATATCCTCCAGCTTCTTTTCCTTCGCTGATGCGTCAGTAACGAGTGCCAAGACTGCGGTGTGACCCTTCCGCAGACATTTCTGAGCCTTCAAGAAAGAGATGATGCCGACCACTGCACCACTCTTGTCACCTTGAACTTCGAGAGGTTCTTGACCAGAACGGGGTATGCGAATAATCTTCTCACTGCATAAGATCTCAGCCTGATGCTGAGATAACCAATCCATCCCAATAACGATATCAAAACTTCCCAAGACTATGGGAATAAGGTCGATCGAGAATGTTTGACCGGATAAGACGATACTACAAACCCTGACTATTTGCGTGGCTTCTAAACTCTTACCATTAGCTAGTTCTATGACGTGTTTGGTGTTTAGAGGTGTTGATGTACGTTTTAACAATTTACCCATTTTCAAAGACATGTAACTTGTATCCGCACCCGAATCAAATAAAGCAGTAACATAAATGTTGTCGAGAAGAAACTTACCCATAACGACGTTGGGATCGTTCCTGGCATCACCCTGCCCCAACACAAACGCACGACCCCTTGCCTCGTTGTCGTTGTTGTTTCCCCTGTTGTTGTTGTTGCCATTACCCTGATTGTTGTGATTGTTGTTCTGATTCCTGTTTAGCTGAGGACAGTGCCTTTTGAAGTGACCTTCTACCCCACACTGAAAACATCCTTTGTTGCCCTGCTGCTGATTCTGCTGTGCTGGTGGCTGCTGCTGATTCTGGTTCGCAGGCCGAGGGCTTCTACAATCCTTAGCCTCATGACCCATCTTGAGGCATCTTTGACAGCGACCCTTGTTACACTGGCCACCGTGGTGCCTACCGCAGTTGTTGCACTTTGGGAGGTTCGCACGATATCCGCCCTGCCTGTGACTACCTGAAGAATGCTGGCTGGGACTCTGATAACTGTCAGTCTTTCGTTGCTGGGCCTGAGACTAAACTGAAGCTGATCCCTTGCTGGAATCCCCATCCCATTTTCTCTTGCTGTCACTGGGAGTAGTAGGAGTAGCTGAAGTAGTAGCGGTAGCAGTAGCGCTGATACGTTTAGGCAGTTTGTTCTGATCCACTGCCTAGTCTATGATGCGGTGAGCGAGGCGTTGAATATCCTAGATGTTATCAAGGTTAGCCGAAGTAACATGGCTCTGGATCTCTGGCGCCAACCCTTTAAGATACAACTCAATGCGCTTAATTGGAGGGTCCACCATAGTTGGACACAGCACGGCCAGTTCGTTTGACCTTTTGGTGTAAGCTTCGATTTCCGATCCAGTCATCTTCAGATGGTACAACTCATCTTCCAACTTATGAATGTCTTCCCGAGTGCAGTACTCTCTCTTGATCAGTTCCTTGAAATCATTCCAGGGTGTGGCGTTAGCAGCTGCCAACCCTAAGATCTGAACTTGGGCGTTCCACCAAGTTAGTGCTATTCCTTCTAGCGTGCCAGTGGCGTATTTCACCCTGTGAGCCTCAGGGCATTCACACATCTCGAACACAGACTCGAGCTTTTCAAACCAATGAAGGAGTCCCACTGCTCCTTCCGTGCCACTAAATGTACTTGGACGACAGTCCATGAAGTTCTTAAAAGTGCAGACAGGCTGCTGCGCTGGTTGACCTATTGTGTACGAATAGGACAAAGTTAAATACGAGAGTTAATGTAGGATCTAAAGATCCTAGTGTGAGTCTATACTGCAGGGTATACTACTTGCTTGAGCAGCTGCAAGTGCCGCAGCAACTTGAGCTTGAACGAGAGCCTCTAGCTGGGCTTGAGTCATGTTAATTCGTCCAGACATGATCTTCATAGCAAATGCAACGTGAGTTAGAGAGGTTCGCAAATAGGGCGATGACAGAAGAGTGTA
Organism: Helianthus annuus; assembly: GCF_002127325.2. Taxonomy (NCBI): domain Eukaryota; kingdom Viridiplantae; phylum Streptophyta; class Magnoliopsida; order Asterales; family Asteraceae; genus Helianthus; species Helianthus annuus. Next base: position 50,007,454 of record NC_035434.2, on the reverse strand, counting down.
AGCACATAGGGGTTCTCAAGTAAGAACGTATAGTAAGCAATGTAATCTAGCATACTACGAGCAAAGTTCTGAGCAGTTCTAGCAAGCAGGTAATAAACATAAACCTTATTACCTAGGATGTCGAGTCTTGCACGTGGAGCGAAGCGTCGTTGTGGATCGTTGAGAGCACTGTTCTGGTTATAGTCTGGTTTTAATAAAAACGTTTTCCCACATTAAAACCAAGTTCTCTATAACCAATGGCTCTGATACCAATCTGTCACACCCCCAAAATCCACCTGCGGAGTGTCACCGCTTGGGAGCGTGACTGACCAGGATCAAGCCACCAATCATATTGAACATATAAATAAATAGTAAATGTTATCCATCAATACGAAAGGTGTTTATCAAAACCAATGTAAGTAAGTGTAGCGGAAGCATTAATGTAAAACCCAACATAAGTATTAATGTTTGAAACGTCATAAGTGTTTAATAAGTAATCACGATCCATTTGCCCACAACGATCTGCTCCTCCTTGTGCAAGCTCCATTAGTACCTAAGGTCCTGCAAGGCATGCAGCAGAGAGTCAACAACTAGTTGAGCGAGTTCACAGAAAGTAAATGCGTAATAGTAAGTTCATGAGTATCAGGTGGCTCTACTGGGCCAATACAAGTTGCTATTGGTGGGGGCTTCCCATGTTATAAATCCACTAGACTATGCGTAACCATAAGTGTTCTTCACAACCGAGAATAGTAGCGCGTATGGGGTTTACGTAGGTTTTACGTAAGTATCCTTCACAACCGAGGATAGGAGTACGCGGGGGTCTACGTAGGTTTTACGTAAGTGCCTGACACAACCGAGGCAGTAGTGAGTACAAGTTCACGTAGGTTTTACGTGAGTATCCTTCACAACCGAGGATAGCGAGTAGCATAAGTATACGTAGGTTTTACGTATGTATCCTGCACAACCGAGGACGATGGTATGGTAGTCTAGTAATGGTATCCGTATGAATCTATTCAACCTTATCCTTTCAATCCCATTCCCAACACCCCGGGAATCCCATGCCTTGGTAAGAGTGTGAACTCACCTTGGGTTTGCTCGGTATGCTAAGTATGTGCTTGTAATTAATCAATCGAGTCCTAAAGTACGCACGTATTCATAATCAGTTTGAATTCACACAGTTCACGTATAAGCATAGTCAATGATCACCAAGTAGTACACATCACTAATCAACATCACACAAGTCTTGCATAGTGTTTAACATCAGTTAGCTAACTCAGTTAACACTTAACAGAATTAAACCAGTTTACTATGCAGGTTTTCCAAGTTGGCGAAACAGAGGTTGGCGAAACACATAAATTGGCGAAACACAGGTTGACGAAACACTATGTGTTTTGTCAACTACCCTTTGATGAATCATAATTCTATTTCGTTAAGGACCTTTGGCGAATCACACTTTCTATTTCGTCAAACATCCTTTGGCGAAACACAACTTCTAATTCGCCAAACATCCTGTTTCGTTGACAAGTCTGTTACTTCATTAGTCAGTTACGTCAATCACGCTAATCAGTTACAGTTTTGCAGGAAAACCCTAATCATTCTAGGACAGCCGTCACAGTCATGCAATCATCATCAGTCACCGAATCAACAAACCCTTGTACAAGAAACGTAACTCAGCAATCATAATCAATAACGTTTAACAACACCAAACCGACACGAGCATCGATAATTCTAGTTCTACCAAATCACGTAATCACATCAACTCGATCAGTTTATCATAAGTCCCCAACCCACATCGTGTTTCGCATAAGTCTATTGCAACTGATCATTCATGTACATATGAAATCAAGATCACTGTATTCAATCATTCACAACCGTTTATGATCCTAAACATGCCTACACAAGACTCGGTCAAACAAGCAAATCATGGTATCAAACATAGCACGAATATAAATCGAAAATCATGAACACATAATGACTAACCGAGTAAGTGGAGAGATGAGTTAATCGCTAGCGGGTTTCGGGAACACACACACAATTGTCGTCTGCGCACAGGAGCTCTAGGGTTTCTGTTTTGCTAAAGTGTGGTGAAAGTGGTTCTTCCGTCTAACATATACGTGTTTTAATGGTACTGGGCCCTTAATGGGCTTGACGAATCATATGGGCCGGCGAATCAGACCTATTTCGCCGAAACTGAAGTTGACGAAACACACTTCTGTTTCGTCGGTGGGTTATTTGGCGAATCAACTTCTGTTTCGTCGAGTGATTCAGTTTCTAAACAACTTATGCAACTTAAATTTCTAACACATAACAAGCAAACACAATTCGTTTCATAATAACACAACGTGTGCAGTTACAAGTCAACCAAGTCAAACAGTCAAAGTCAAAAGGTCAAAGTCAACGTGCATTAAATACAAAATGAAAGTCAAAAGTTCGAGTTGTCACATTATCCCCAACTTGAAAGAAATTTCGTCCCGAAATTTGGTACGTACTTACTGAGGAAGATAGATAGGTTGCATCGTTCACTGGTTTTCCTGGGGTGTCACATCCTCCCCCCGTTGATCTGGAATTTCGTCCCGAAATTCCGTGGTAGTAGCTTCAGCCTCAGCAGTGGTTGTATTGGTTCCGAATAACTGGGGATACTTTTCTGTCATCTGGTCTTCGCGTTCCCAGGTGTACTCTGGGCCACGACGGGAGTTCCAACGAACTCGAACAAGAGGGATTCAACTGGCTCCTCGACGAACTGCAACCGCTCGTCGATAGTGAGTTCCTTAAAAGGAACTATGAGGGTCTCATCTGACAGGCACTTCTTCAGATTCGACACGTGAAATACATTGTGAACTGCACCGAGTTCAGCTGGTAAGTTTAGCTTGTAGGCTACTTTGCCAATCTTCTCTATGATCTCGAACGGTCCGACATACCGCGGATTTAGTTTGCCCCGTTTGCCAAAACGAACCACACCCTTCCAGGGTGAGACTTTAAGTAAAACCCGGTCCCCGACCTGAAATTCCAAAGGCTTTCTACGCTTGTCCGCGTAGGCTTTCTGACGGTCGCGTGCTGCCGCCATGCGTTGTCGTATGTGTGCTATCTTTTCTGTGGCGTCCACTACAATCTCTGGACCCGTAATCTGACTATCCCCCACCTCTGCCCAACAGAGAGGTGACCGGCATTTACGTCCGTACAATGCCTCGAATGGAGCGGCTTGTATGCTGGTGTGATAACTGTTATTATATGAGAACTCCACCAAAGGGAGGTGCTTTTCCCAGCCGTTGCCGAAATCAATAACGCATGCCCGAAGCATGTCTTCAAGAGTTTGAATCGTTCGCTCAGACCGCCCATCCGTCTGAGGATGATATGCTGTGCTCATGTCTAACCGTGAGCCGAAAGATTTGTGCATCGCTTGCCATAGTTCTGACGTGAATCGTGCATCCCGATCCGAAATGATGGAGGTGGGCACCCCGTGCCTCGAAACAACTTCTTTAAGATAAACGTTTGCGAGAGTGGAGAACTTATTCGTTTCTTTAATAGCCAGGAAGTGTGCAGACTTGGTGAGTCGATCCACGATCACCCATATAGTGTCATTCCCACGCTGGGATCTGGGTAAGCCTGTAACAAAATCCATGGAAATTTCTTCCCATTTCCATTGCGGTATCTTAGGTTGTTGAAGTAGGCCCGCTGGTTTCTGATACTCCACTTTGACTTTTGCACAAGTCAAACACTTGCCGACGTAAGTAGCGATGTGGGCCTTCATACTAGGCCACCAGTATGTAGTTCTGATGTCGTGGTACATTTTATCCGACCCTGGATGTACCGAGTAGCGGGACTTGTGAGCTTCATCCATTACCAGCTCGCGTAAACCGCCAAAAAGTGGGACCCAAATACGCCCCGTTACAAAGTAGGCGCCGTCTTCCTTTTGTTCCATTCGTTGCCTTGAGCCGCGTAAGGCTTCAGCCTTGACGTTTTCGGGTTTTAAAGCTTCTATCTGAGCATTTCGTATCTGTGCAGGAAGACTAGACTGAATCGTAAGCTGTAGCGCTCGCACACGCTTAGGTAGGGTGTCCTTTCGACTGAGGGCATCAGCCACAACATTGGCCTTGCCTGGATGGTACTTGATGGCGCATTCGTAATCGTTCAGTAGTTCGACCCATCTTCGTTGACGCATGTTCAATTCCTTTTGCTTAAGGATATGCTCGAGACTCCTGTGATCGGTGTAAATCGTGCACCTGGTACCGTACAGGTAGTGTCGCCATATCTTAAGCGCGAAAACAACAGCTCCCAGCTCTAAATCGTGTGTTGTGTAGTTCCGTTCATGAACCTTGAGTTGTCGTGAAGCGTAAGCAATAACTTTATCCCGTTGCATCAATACACACCCAAGTCCATGTATCGATGCGTCACAATAAACCACAAAATCTTCCGTGCCCTCTGGCAGTGAGAGAATAGGTGCGCTGCAAAGCCTATCCTTTAGGTACTGAAAAGCGGTCTCCTGGGGCTCTCCCCAGCGATAGGTGACACCCTTCTGTGTCAGTAGCGTAAGCGGCTGTGTGATCTTGGAGAAGTCTTTGATAAATCGTCTATAATAACCCGCCAAACCCAAGAATTGGCGTATTTCCGTTGGTGTACGCGGTACAGGCCAGTTCCTGATCGAATCTACCTTGGATGGATCGACATGAATCCCATCCCTGTTCACCACATGGCCTAGAAAGTGGAATTCATGAAGCCAGAAGTCGAATTTAGAAAACTTGGCGTACAATTGCTCCTTTCGAAGGAGTTCCAAAATCAATCGTAGGTGATGTTCGCGCTCCTCTTGACTCTTGGAGTAAATCAAAATGTCGTCGATGAAGACAATCACAAACTTGTCTAAGTACGGCTTGCACACCCTGTTCATCAGATCCATAAATACGGCAGGCGCATTTGTTAACCCAAATAGCATGACAAGAAACTCGTAGTGACCGTAACGAGTTCTGAATGCGGTTTTGGAGACGTCCTCATCCCGGACTCTCAGCTGATGATACCCTGACCTCAAGTCTATCTTGGAGTAGTAACTCGACCCCTGCAACTGGTCGAATAAGTCGTCTATACGCGAAAGAGGATAACGGTTCTTCACCGTCACCTTGTTCAGTTCACGGTAGTCGATGCACATCCTGAAAGTGCCATCCTTCTTTTTCACAAAAAGTACTGGAGCTCCCCAAGGCGATGAGCTTGGACGAATAAAGCCCTTTTCCAAGAGCTCTTGTAACTGCTTTGACAACTCTTCCAGTTCGGTTGGAGCTAAACGATACGGTGCGCGGGCTATAGGTGCTGCTCCAGGAGCCAACTCAATCTGGAACTCGACTTGGCGATGAGGCGGTAAACCGGGTAAATCTTCAGGAAACACCTGAGGGAAGTCACGTACAACTGAAATATCCTCCAGCTTCTTTTCCTTCGCTGATGCGTCAGTAACGAGTGCCAAGATTGCGGTGTGACCCTTCCGCAGACATTTCTGAGCCTTCAAGAAAGAGATGATGCCGACCACTGCACCACTCTTGTCACCTTGAACTTCGAGAGGTTCTTGACCAGAACGGGGTATGCGAATAATCTTCTCACTGCATAAGATCTCAGCCTGATGCTGGGATAACCAATCCATCCCAATAACGATATCAAAACTTCCCAAGACTATGGGAATAAGGTCGATCGAGAATGTTTGACCGGCTAAGACGATACTACAACCCCTGACTATTTGCGTGGCTTCTAAACTCTTACCATTAGCTAGTTCTACGACGTGTTTGGTGTTTAGAGGTGTTGATGTACGTTTTAACAATTTACCCATTTTCAAAGACATGTAACTTGTATCCGCACCCGAATCAAATAAAGCAGTAACATAAATGTTGTCAAGAAGAAACTTACCCATAACGACATTGGGATCGTTCCTGGCATCACCCTGCCCCAACACAAACGCACGACCCCTTGCCTCGTTGCCGTTGTTGTTTCCCCCGTTGTTGTTGTTGCCATTACCCTGATTGTTGTGATTGTTGTTCTGATTCCTGTTTAGCTGAGGACAGTGCCTTTTGAAGTGACCTTCTACCCCACACTGAAAACATCCTTTGTTGCCCTGTTGCTGATTCTGTTGTGCTGGTGGCTGCTGCTGATTCTGGTTCGCAGGCCGAGGGCTTCTACAATCCTTAGCCTCATGACCCATCTTGAGGCATCTTTGACAGCGACCCTTGTTACACTGGCCACCGTGGTACCTACCGCAGTTGTTGCACTTTGGGAGGTTCCCACGATATCCGCCCTGCCAGTGACTACCTAAAGAATGCTGGTTGGGACTCTGATAACTGTCAGTCTTTCGCTGCTGGGCCTGAGACTGAACTGAAGCTGATCCTTTGCTGGAATCCCCATCCCATTTTCTCTTGCTGTCACTGGGAGTAGTAGGAGTAGCTGAAGTAGTAGCGGTAGCAGTAGCGCTGATACGTTTAGGCAGTTTGTTCTGATCCACTGCCTGGTCTGTGATGCGGTGAGCGAGGCGTTGAATATCCTGGATGTTATCAAGGTTTGCCGAAGTAACATGGCTCTGGATCTCTGGCGCCAACCCTTTGAGATACAACTCAATGCGCTTAATTGGAGGGTCCACCATAGTTGGACAAAGCACGGCCAGTTCGTTTGACCTTTTGGTGTAAGCTTCGATTTCCGATCCAGTTATCTTCAGATGGTACAACTCATCTTCCAACTTATGAATGTCTTCCCGAGTGCAGTACTCTCTCTTGATCAGTTCCTTGAAATCATTCCAGGGTGTGGCGTTAGCAGCTGCCAACCCTAAGATCTGAACTTGGGCGTTCAACCAAGTTAGTGCTATTCCTTCTAGCGTGCCAGTGGCGTATTTCACCCTGCGAGCCTCAGGGCATTCACACATCTCGAACACAGACTCGAGCTTTTCAAACCAATGAAGGAGTCCCACTGCTCCTTCCGTGCCACTAAATGTACTTGGACGACAGTCCATGAAGTTCTTAAAAGTGCAGACAGGCTGCTGCGCTGGTTGACCTATTGTGTACGAATAGGACAAAGTTAAATACGAGAGTTAATGTAGGATCTAAAGATCCTAGTGTGAGTCTATACTGCAGGGTATACTACCTGCTTGAGCAGCTGCAAGTGCCGCAGCAACTTGAGCTTGAACGAGAGCCTCTAGCTGGGCTTGAGTCATGTTAATTCGTCCAGACATGATCTTCATAGCAAATGCAACGTGAGTTAGAGAGGTTCGCAAATAGGGCGATGACAGAAGAGTGTAAGCACATAGGGGTTCTCATGTAACAACGTATAGTAAGCAATGTAATCTAGCATACTACGAGCAAAGTTCTGAGCAATTCTAGCAAGCAGGTAATAAACATAAACCTTATTACCTAGGATGTCGAGTCTTGCACGTGGAGCGAAGCGTCGTTGTGGATCGTTGAGAGCACTGTTCTGGTTATAGTATGGTTTTAATAAAAACGTTTTCCCACATTAAAACCAAGTTCTCTATAACCAATGGCTCTGATACCAATCTGTCACACCCCCAAAATCCACCTGCGGAGTATCACCGCTTGGGAGCGTGACTGACCAGGATCAAGCCACCAATCATATTAAACATATAAATAAATAGTAAATGTTATCCATCAAAACCAATGTAAGTAAGTGTAGCGGAAGCATTAATGTAAAACCCAACATAAGTATTAATGTTTGAAACGTCATAAGTGTTTAATAAGTAATCACGATCCATTTGCCCACAACGATCTGCTCCTCCTTGTGCAAGCTCCATTAGTACCTAAGGTCCTCCAAGGCATGCAGCAGAGAGTCAACAACTAGTTGAGCGAGTTCACAGAAAGTAAATGCGTAATAGTAAGTTCATGAGTATCAGGTGGCTCTACTGGGCCAATACAGGTTGCTATTGGTGGGGGCTTCCCATGTTATAAATCCACTAGACTATGCGTAACCATAAGTGTTCTTCACAACCGAGAACAGTAGCGCGTATGGGGTTTACGTAGGTTTTACGTAAGTATCCTTCACAACCGAGGATAGGAGTACGCGGGGGTTTACGTAGGTTTTACGTAAGTGCCTGACACAACCGAGGCAGTAGTGAGTACAAGTTCACGTAGGTTTTACGTGAGTATCCTTCACAACCGAGGATAGCGAGTAGTATACGTAGGTTTTACGTATGTATCCTGCACAACCGAGGACGATGGTATGGTAGTCTAGTAATGGTATCCGTATGAATCTATTCAACCTTATCCTTTCAATCCCATTCCCAACACCCCGGGAATCCCATGCCTTGGTAAGAGTGTGAACTCACCTTGGGTTTGCTCGGTATGCTAAGTATATGCTTGTAATTAATCAATCGAGTCCTAAAGTACGCACGTATTCATAATCAGTTTGAATTCATACAGTTCACGTATAAGCATAGTCAATGATCACCAAGTAGTACACATCACTAATCAACATCACACAAGTCTTGCATAGTGTTTAACATCAGTTAGCTAACTCAGTTAACACTTAACAGAATTAAACCAGTTTACTATGCAGGTTTTCCAAGTTGGCGAAACACAGGTTGACGAAACACTATGTGTTTCGTCAACTACCCTTTGACGAATCATAATTCTATTTCGTTAAGGACCTTTGGCGAATCACACTTTCTATTTCGTCAAACATCCTTTGGCGAAACACAACTTCTAATTCGCCAAACATCCTGTTTCGTTGACAAGTCTGTTACTTCATTAGTCAGTTACGCCAATCACGCTAATCAGTTACAGTTTTGCAGGAAAACCCTAATCATTCTAGGACAGCCGTCACAGTCATGCAATCATCATCAGTCACCGAATCAACAAACCCTTGTACAAGAAACGTAACTCAGCAATCATAATCAATAATGTTTAACAACACCAAACCGACACGAGCATCGATAATTCTAGTTCTACCAAATCACGTAATCACATCAACTCGATCAGTTTATCATAAGTCCCCAACCCACATCGTGTTTCGCATAAATCTATTGCAACTGATCATTCATGTACATATGAAATCAAGATCACTGTATTCAATCATTCACAACCGTTTATGATCCTAAACATGCCTACACAAGACTCGGTCAAACAAGCAAATCATGGTATCAAACATAGCACGAATATAAATCGAAAATCATGAACACATAACGACTAACCGAGTAAGTGGAGAGATGAGTTAATCGCTAGCGGGTTTCGGGAACACACACACAATTGTCGTCTGCGCACAGGAGCTCTAGGGTTTCTGTTTTGCTAAAGTGTGGTGAAAGTGGTTCTTCCGTCTAACATATACGTGTTTTAATGGTACTGGGCCCTTAATGGGCTTCACGAATCATATGGGCCGGCGAATCAGACCTATTTCGCCGAAACTGAAGTTGACGAAACACACTTCTGTTTCGTCGGTGGGTTATTTGGCAAATCAACTTCTGTTTCGTCGAGTGATTCAGTTTCTAAACAACTTATGCAACTTAAATTTCTAACACATAACAAGCAAACACAATTCGTTTCATAATAACACAACGTGTGCAGTTACAAGTCAACCAAGTCAAACAGTCAAAGTCAATGGTCAAAGTCAACGTGCATTAAATACAAAATGAAAGTCAAAAGTTCGAGTTGTCACATTATCCCCAACTTGAAAGAAATTTCGTCCCGAAATTTGGTACGTACTTACTGACGAAGCTAGATAGGTTGCATCGTTCACTGGTTTTCCTGGGGTGTCACAAAGATGATGAAGAATCTCAACTAATACGTCTCGCAATAAACACGGGAACACAACAACAACATAATGAAGATGAAGATCATAGAAGTGGTCAGAAAATGGAATGTCTTGTGGTCGGAACCGATGGAGGTTTCTCGTCGGAAATGTGGTATGTAAGCAAAACTCTGAAACACCATTTTTCTGGAAATCTAAATATGTTTAAACGCATTAAATGCATGTCTGATGTTGAAACGAAAACTGGTGAAAATCAGTTTTATTTCATAAGGGGTATAGGAGTTGTAGACGTAATTTCTAGAGCGGAGAAAATCCGTATTCAAAGTGTGTTTTACACACAAGATATAGACAGAAATATATTAAGTTTCGATCAATTAATCACACAAGGTTTCACGGTGAAATTCACCGGAGACAAGTGCCAATTGTTCCCAACTTTTAGTGTTCCCCTAAGCAATTACAGAAGTATAATATATGGAATGACTAAGGAAGAAGAGATTGGTGTTATGGAAAAACAAACAATGATGAACAAAGAGTCTGAATTTATGGAGTTCAAAACAAATTTCTTGAATGATTACTTCGAAATAAAGACTGGACGTATCATCCAACGAACCGGACTGGAACGTGATGATACTTCAGACAATGAAATTCAAGGAATTTTTAGACTGTAAACGTTACTCGATATGATGGATGATGATGAATACATCAGAAAGTATAAATTTATAATGCAAACAAAGTTTGATGAGATAGTGGATTGGTTATAACCAAGAAATTAGGAGTGACAACAAGGCCAATTCCGGCCTATGCCTCAAACAATCGCAAAGTGTGCTTGTTAGATCTGTATTTGGTTATAGAAAGAGAAGGAGGGCATCGACAAGTGACTGAAAATAACCTATGGCCTATGGTAGCCAAAGAAATAGGTTTTGAGTATAGTGATGGTGAATTAACGCGTTTAATGTACGCAATGTACTTGGATGTTCTTGTCTACTACCACAAATTTAAAATCATTCAATCAAACGTTCATGATAAGGAAGTGACAGAAGATAAAGAAATGCTGGGAAGTAAGATGGATCCAAAAAGCAGCCGAAGTGAAGGAGATCAAACTGAACGAGTTGCAGGTCAGGCTGAGATGGATGAAGGAAGTCAAGAGGTTGCTGGTAAACAGTCGGAGCATTATGCACTCTTTATCGGCAATGGCTGGCAGGAAATCAAGAGGTTCAATACAAGAAGGAAGTTTGATTCTAACAGGGCAAAAGCTGCCATGGATGATGCTAATGATAGTGTTCTAAGGCACTCTCGTAAACACAATTATGTTTAGGGGAGAGTATTAGACATTATAAACATAATTCGCATATATATATATATATATATATATATATATATATATATATATATATATATATATATATATATATATATATATATATATATATATGTATTAAAGTTAGGTTATATTATTCATGATTATGTATGTATGTTACGGTATGATTGAATGGGTGTGTCGGTTGGTTGGCCTCATTTCAAAGGGCGGTTATTCCCGCCAACTTCAACCACCTTCATAACCGTTCTTCTTCATGTATATATTACTGTTGCTGGGAACTTTTCTCGGTACCAAGACAATTACATTAACTGTCCAATTGTCCTCTTATTCATTATCACATATCATTGTCGATTCATTGTTATCATGGAATCAATACACTATGATAAATCTGCTACAAATCAATTCGATGATTATCAGTCTGTCTATTTCCATTTGGAGTATAGCCAAAATTACATTAGTTAAAATATCTAAAGTAGCTTTTGAAGATAAATTAACAAAATAATTTAGTCGACATGAGTAAATTATTTAGATTTTTTGTACTAGAAGTCAATTAGCAGTCAGTCTGCTAGATAATCTTTAATTTTTTTTTAATCCTTCAATTTTTGCAACGTAAACTAATAATAAGAATGGTGGTGCCAATAAGGTAGTGGTGGAGTTGTTGGGGAAAGACTACGTGTTCCTTTTGACCCAGGTTCGACTCTCACTTTCCCCATTATTTTCTGCGGCATCCAGGTGAAGGGCGAATACGGGTGGCGCCGGTTCGTCTTGGATGGGAGGCGAGGTTTTACCGATTATTCTACTATCGTGTGTTCGGGCGGGTGGAGGTCGAGTTTCCGCGCATCTGGGAGAGCCATTGGGCTGGCGACGGTCGAGTAGTCGACCTTGGCCACAGCGTCCGGTGTCACATATTCAAAAAAAAAAAAAAAACCTGGTGGTGCCAAAAAATAAACCTTCTAAATGCTCCTATATATATTCCCATAAACCACAACACATATACAACAGCACAATGTATTATTCACCCGAATTGGTTGTGCTATCTCTTCCTATCTTGTCACTCTTCTTCTATGTCCTCTTTATCAATCAAACCAAGTCGAAATCGAAGGAAAAAGAAGCTCCAGAACCCAGAGGTGACTGGCCAATCATCGGACACCTCCACTTACTTGGTGGTGGCGACAAACTTCTTTACCGTATGTTGGATTATTCGGGTGTGTTTACGGGACACGGGTCGGTGCGTTATCGGATCACGGGTACGGGTCAATTGGTTAGGATTCGAACGGGTCATGGGTTATGGTTATGGATCAGTTCGTTGCATTTTGTTTGGCTAAAGAAATGGTCAGTTTGACCGAGTATGTTGGATTTGAGATATGCACGTTGCATATTAGAATTAGTAGCATAGAATATTATTTTATTCTTTTTTATTCGCATGTGCATGTAATTGTAAGCCTATTTAAAGGCATTTGCTTTAATGAATAATTAACCTTTTCTGTGATATATCGAATACAGCAAGTTTTTATTCCTTATCTTCACACATATTTCACATACAGTGAATGTGTTGAGTGTGTGTTTGGGGCCTGTAACCAACATTTGGTATCAGAGCCTAGGCTCGTTGAGAAGCGGGTTTGAAGATCGGAGGAAGCCTCCGCCACCGGCGGGTGTGTCGGTCGGTGGAGGGTAGGCGTAAAAGAAGGGTTCGGGACTGTTATACAGCAGAAGACGGAGGCGTTATGGTGTTTTCAGTAGGCCGTTGTTGTGGTAGACGTACCGGTTAAGACGACGGGGGTGACCGGTGATAAACACTTGTGTTCCGTGGCTGTTAGCGATGTTTAAAGGAAGAACGGGGCTGTTCGGTTGTTAGTTGCAGGTTTGCGCGGCTGGTATACAACAGGTGATAACAGTAGATGGTGAGAATGGTTGCCTTGATCGGCTTGGTTCGTGATAAGAGGAGACCGGCGGATGTGCGTAAAAAGAGGGCAGAAAGGATCCGTCAAAGCAGGTGGCTTTAGATTCGTCTCGTTTGGCAAGTTGAGAAAACGGAAGAAGCGGGTGGCTTGTTTTCTTTGTCGGTGGAGAGCCTCTTGAACAAGGGTGATCGGAAAAAGGTAAAGAAAAAAATTACACGGTGTTAACATTATGGTGTTGGAGTTCAAATCGGGTGACTCGGATGTGACCGGGTGGGTCGTTGATCCGTGATGAGTCAAGATGTGAATGGAAGGTTCCAACGTTATGCCATGTTACATGTTACAGGCGTGGTGTTTTTTATTCGGGTTGAATCGAGACATTGGACGTGATCGAGGTGAAGATTGGGTGTCCGTTAGATGTCATAGTGGTTCGAAACCGAGGTGATTCGGTGCTGCGGTGAAGGCGTAAACAAACACCGATTAAGGGGTGATTGTTGGATTATTCGGGTGTGTTTACGGGACACGGGTCGGTGCGTTATCGGATCACGGGTACGGGTCAATTGGTTAGGATTCGAACGGGTCATGGGTTATGGTTATGGATCAGTTCGTTGCATTTTGTTTGGCTAAAGAAATGGTCAGTTTGACCGAGTATGTTGGATTTGAGATATGCACGTTGCATATTAGAATTAGTAGCATAGAATATTATTTTATTCTTTTTTATTCGCATGTGCATGTAATTGTAAGCCTATTTAAAGGCATTTGCTTTAATGAATAATTAACCCTTTTCTGTGATATATCGAATACAGCAAGTTTTCATTCCTTATCTTCATACATATTTCACATACAGTGAATGTGTTGAGTGTGTGTTTGGGGCCTGTAACCAACACCGTACACTAGGTTCATGTTGTCACTAGCTAGAAGATGAAAAGCAACTCCACAATATTGAGCATGATTCAGATACTATCATTAAGTCCACGTGTTTGGTAAGTAATATGCATATAACAATTGTCTATAATAACTTATGTTTATATAGTAAGTGCTGAATGTTACTATATTTTAATGTTCTATGCTATAGTCCATGATTCTAGGTGGTAGCGACACAACGGCTGTGACACTAACTTGGGCCATATCTTTATTGTTAAACCATCCTGAGCTACTAAAAAAGTTACAACAAGAACTAGACGATCATGTAGGTAAAGAACGACAAGTTGATGAATCTGACATCAAAAGCCTCGTGTTTCTTGAAGCTGTAATAAAGAAAACTTTGCGTCTATATCCGGCGGGCCCGCTTCTAGCACCGAGGGAGGCAAGAGAAGATTGTACGATTGCGGGATACAATGTCAAAGCTGGAACTAGGTTAATCATTAATGTCTGGAAGCTTCAAAGGGACGAGACTGTTTGGAGTGATCCTGCTAAATTTGAACCCGAAAGGTTTATAGGCGTAGGCCATGAACACATCGATGTGAGAGGCCATCAGTTTGTACTTGTGCCGTTTGGGTTAGGTCGACGTTCTTGCCCTGGGATCTCGTTTGCGCTCCAAGTGCTTCATCTAACATAGGCCCGTCTTGTTCATTCTTTCGATTTGGGTCAACCTGGTGGTCTTCCGGTCGATATGTCTGAAGGCCCTGGAATGACTCTTCCAAAAAAGAAGCCGTTAGAGGTCCTCTTAACCCCACGACTTCCATCTTCGATTTATGGTTGTTGAGCTAGAAATCTAATATTATGTTTGATGTTTCGTACGAATAATATGTATTATGTGAAGTAATAAAAATAGTTCTAGCTTATAACGTGGTCTTTCATTGAACATGTTCACAGATGATCCACCATATTATCCAGACCGAATTTAAATCATCTTGATCTTTTACATTCCCACTAGAACTAATCAGACACTGTTCACTAATGTTGATTTCACGTATTATTCAGTTTTAAATATAATGTAAATTGGATATATCTGTTGATACATATTATGTGGAGTTGTGGACGCGACTCGACTCGGTTCGGTGCGACTCGGTTCAACTCGGTTAGGTTCGGCTCAAGCCCGATATCACGACATTCCTCCGTCGTGCGCCCCAGAGTTCAGAGTTCGACACGCAAAGCACGGAGAGCCGCAACCAATTCCCGATGACACATCACCATGACATCATCATGATGATGTCATGATGATGTCACATGACTCTTACAATCAGAATGTTTGAGAATTCTTATACGTGCATGTAAATTGGTTTTGGGTCAATCAAATCACTTGAGCTTGATTGGTTTGGGCTGTTCATATGCGACGAAGACTGATCTGAGCCCAAGCCTATGTTTGACGAAATCACACATAGGACGAAAACAACAAGTGACGAAGACACCAGGGACGAAATCCAAGGGATTTCGTCGAGATATTGGTGTTCGTCGATGGGTTTTCGTCATGTTGTTAGTATAAATACCCAGACAACAGACAGAAACACTAACGAAGTCTGAATAGATTTCTTTGAGCGAACACACTATAAACACACACACACTGAGAGTTTATGAGAGCATCTTGAAAACATTGCTTTGTAACCGTTTTTTAGATTAATACATTGGAGTGTTAATCGGTGAATCTTATATGTTTTACATGTTCGTAACTTGGTTTAACTTACCCGTTTGGATTCCGCACTCTCGGGTTTGTCGGAAAACAGGGAATAGAGGTTACTCGATCCTCCGGGTGGACCTAGAATTGGTATCAGAGCATTGGCTCGATTCCTTGTTAAAACCAAGTAGATTTTCATAAGTGATTCGAAATTTGAAAATTAGAAAACATCTAAAAATTTCAAAACCCAAAAACAATAAAAAAACAAAAATGAGTTTCCTGGCGAGCAAAAGAGAAAATGATAGTACATCAGTGGTCTGTCTAAACCTATGAAACAATGAAAAAGAGAAAATGATAGTACCCAAAAACAATGAAAAATGTTAAGCAGCTCTATATAAGATGTATCGGTAGGCTCAAAATCATTTTAAAGTGTGCAGGGTGATATAAACCTAAATCGACTGAAGACTAGGTGGGAACCATTCATTGGCATATTGTCTTAGTACCGAAATTTCATTTGAGAGATTGTCGAGGTTCTGAGATATGTGGTCTTTATGCTGTTTATCATCTGGGTATCATGGTTGTTTCTTTTACCGAAAAACAAACGGAGACGAAGTCTAGATCTTCCATGATATCATACATACGTGTACATACTGCATACGACCTCAATAAGTGATCAACAATCACATGTCCACAAAACAAGTGATATTATATCACATTTATCCGGGAGTCAAGTTCGTCTCTTTGCTGTAAGAAAGTACTGACCTATTCACGGACTTGCTCTTGTTCCCTTCATGCATCTGAAAATCAAGTTTCTCATCAATAAGTGATTCTATCACATAGGGCTTGTTTTCAATCCAAAATAAGTGAGTATCTCACATTTTTCATATACGTCAAAACAAATGATAAATGGTATACTCACCAGTAAGATGAATCCTCGTGCATACCTTGATACGGGAATGTGTCGTGATGTGGATGAACACCGGTCGGTAAGTATAAATCATACACTAATCGTATCCCCTCGCCATGATTACATATGATAAGTTGAGCTTATGTGGATAACAATACCGATAATCGTTATAGGATGTTTATCTAAATGTTAACTAATTGAACAACAAGTTGTTTTAGCATGACCGTACACTGATATGATTCTCTTACCCTCGAAACTCGCAAAAAGAATGTTTGTATATATTTACCTTTCTTAGTTTTTGCATCTTTGTAAGTGTGTTTTAATATAAACATTATAAAAGCCAAAAAGATTTTATTTCTGCTTTAGTTTTGATTAACCGATGTTGGATCTCAAGTCTTCCTTACCTGAAACCTGAAACCTGAACGAAAACCAAAACGACTGAATCTTCATAAACGGTCGAAATTTGCAAGTTTTGAAAGTTAAGAACCAAAATTGAACAATTTGTTAAACTTTCAAATTGTCGGACGGTAGTTGATTGAAAAATGGTCACATGTGTGTCATTTGTTTAATTGTTAACTATATTCCAAGCGTTTGTCCTCATTACGTGTTTAGCTTTCTTGCATGTGCAGATGCTAAAGGCGAGGAGAACATGTTCGATGATAAGCTTCGGAATGAAGACACGACGTGAAGGCACTCAAATGATAAAGATGATCGAGTTGCCGCTGATCACTCATCAACACCACAAGGATCTAAAGCATTGAAGATCAAAAGATTCACAAGCATAATCAAAAGGACTTTTGAAGATCCTCCGACATGGAAGACATGGAAGATGAACCTCACGAGTAGCGTCCAAGGGTTGATACATATTATGTGGACGCGACTCGACTCGGTTTGGTTCGACTCGGTTCAACTCTGTTAGGTTCGGCTCAAGCCCGACGTCATGACATTCCTCCGTCGTGCGCCCCAGAGTTCGACACGCGAAGCACGGAGAGCCGCAACCAATTCTCAATGACACATCACCATGACATCATCATGATGATGTCATGATGATGTCACATGGTTGACTAACTCCTACAATCAGAATGTTTGAGAATTCTTATACGTGCATGTAAATTGGTTTTGGACCAATCAAATCACTTGGGCTTGATTGGTTTGGGCTGTTCATATGCGACGAAGACTTATCTGAGCCCAAGCCTATGTGTGACGAAATCACACATAGGACGTAAACAACAAGCGACGAAGACACCAGGGACGAAATCCATATTGGTGTTCGTCGATGGGTTTTCGTCTGGGACTGGATTTCGTCATGTTGTTAGTATAAATACCCAGACAACAAACAGAAACACTAACGAAGTCTGAATAGATTTCTTTGAGTGAGCACACTGTAAACACACACACACTGAGAGTTTATGAGAGCATCTTGTAAACATCGCTTTGTAACAGTCTTCTAGATTAATACATTGGAGTGTTAATCGGTGAATCTTGTGTTTTACGTGTTCGTAACTTGGTTTAACTTACCCGTTTGGATTCCGCACTCTCGGGTTTGTCGGAAAATAGGGATTAGAGGTTACTCGATCCTCCGGGTGGACCTACAATTGGTATCAGAGCATTGGCTCGATTCCTTGTTAAAACCAAGTAGATTTTTATGTGTTTCCAGATTTGTTCTTGATTTTTGATACAAAAAGTTTATATTTTCCGAAAAATCGGGTTTATATCTTTGAAAATCTTGTGTTTTTGCTGATTGTTCTTATAAAAATCTTGTTAGTTTTCATTTATACATGTTAAGAAAGGATTTTTATTGAACATTTGCGCAAAAAATTGTGTTCGGAAAGTTTTTCAGGTTGCCGGAAAACTCATATATTCATCGGAATTCATCAGACATTCAAAGTGTTCTTGAGTTGTTCCTATTATATATCTGAGTTTGATCTTTATTTGTGTCTGAATTATTGTATTTGTTGTGATTATAATATATTAAGTTGACAAATTGCACAAGTCATGATGTGTGTTGAAAAAGAAGTCTGATAAAGATAAGATAGTGTTTGAAAATTGGACATCTTGGGCAGGTTTGTGTCAGGATAAGATATCATGTGGTGGTGAAAATATCTTGCAACTTCCTTCTCACTTTTGTCAACAAAATCAGGCTTCAACGAAATCACCTCAGCCAGTCAACAAAATCACCTACATTCAGTCAACGAAATCACTTGCTGGACGAACTCACTTGCTGGACGAAATCACTTGCTGGACGAAATCAACACTTATTTTCGTCACACAAGTTCAGCAACGAAAACACTTATTTTCGTCGCTACAGTTCAGCAACGAAAACACTTATTTTCGTCAAAACAGTTCAGCGACAAACACCTGATTTCGTCAAACATCAGCGACGAAAACAAACTCTGATTTCGTCAAACATCAGCGACAAAATCAGAAGTGTCAGTCAAACATTTCAGTGACGAAATTAGAAGTGTCAACCAAGCATTTCAGCGACGAAATCAGAAGTGTCAATGATCATCCTACAGCGACGAAAACCCCTATATCAGCGACGAAAACCCCTTGATTTCGTCACATATCTTTTCATATTATTAACAGAAGCTTTTTAAAACATTCTTAACTGTTTGATTTGTGTGATTTATTCAGGTATTCGTCATTAAATATTCGAAATGAATCCGGATTGGTGGGGTACTCCATCTAATACAGAAAGTAAGTATAGAAGCACAGGATTATCTCCATCATGGGCCGAACCTCCTGTACAATCGTCGTCACTTCAAATTTCATCAACACAATCGGCGCTTGTTTCAAATCAAAATCAAAGTATTCAAAGTATACTTTTAAGCGAAAATGAAACCGGAAGCAATAATCGTCCACCAAAGCTAATGCACATGAATGAATATCCAGGATGGGAAGACAGATTTCATACGTATATTCTTGGGCAAAACACGGAGTTATGGTTACGATTCATTACAGACTTCGATCAAGTACTTGATGTTGCCGCTTCAACAGCCGCGTCTTTTGCAGATCTTTCTCCAGATGATAAGAAGATTTATGATTTAGAAAAGAAGGCTTTTTCTATTCTAACTCAAGCATTAAACAAAGAAATCTATCATCAGTTTGTAAGCTTCAAGACAACAAAGCGGTTATGGGATGCATTGAAGACGAGAGGTGAAGGAAACGAAGCGTCACTCAAATTACGACATGACTTACTCAAGAAAGAGTTTGATGGTTTCACATGTATGGAAAGAGAATCTTTGAGAGATTTGACAAGTAGATTTTATCACTTGTTGACTGAGTTAAATCATTATGGGGTAGTAACAACTCCTGCAGAGGTTGTCACAAAGTTGGTCGATGCGCTGCCATTTCAATGGAAGGGTTTCTTGGAAATTTTGAAGTACAATGGCACATTAGCTACAACCTCAATCAATGATTTCGTTCAGATGTTGGAGAATAAAGATCAGGAAGAAACTCTTAAAGCGAAAAAGGTTCCAGTACAACAAAATCCTGATATGTATTATGGAGCTTCTAGCACTTCTGCAAGACCTGCTCAACATGCTCCACTTCAAACGGCGTTTGTCACAAGCACAGATTTGTATTGCAATCAGATACAAGTTCCTTTAAAGCCAGCTCCAACCACGGACTTGTATGGAAATCCACTACAACCACCTCCACAACAGCCAAGCCAACGATCTATCGTAGCAACTGATATGTTCGGAAATCCATTACCTGTTCGATCTACCGGAGCAACAGATCTGTATGGAAATCCACTTCCAGCTTCCTCAAGACCAACAGTTGTTCTACCAACCACAGATTTGTACGACAATCCACTACCTGTGCAACAGCAAGCCTGTTATGGTAGCACGTCATCAGCTGGTCAGCCATCTAATACAGTAGGACTGGACACATCAAGTTTCTCCAAAGTTAGCGTTGAAGTAGCTAAGGATAACATGGAGATATTGAACACATTGGTGAGCGCGTATTGTGGGTTGATCGCAGGTAAGATCGGGAACATCAATCTGACTCAAGAAGATTACCAGCAGATAGATAAAGAGGAGATGGATATGATGGACATCAAGTGCGCTTTCGCTAGTGCTGTTAGGCGGGCTAAAGACTTTGTGGAACGAACAGGTAGAACCAGCTTCGAGAGCAAGAAAGACACCAAGTATGGGTTTGATAAGCAGTCTGTTAAGTACTTTAACTGTGGTGAACATGGTCATTTCAAGCGTGAATGCACAATGCCAGCTCAGCATGGGAACCAGAATCCTTTCAGAGGTCAAGGCAACTAGGCAAATTAGAATCAAGCCAGAAATGACGATCGCACCTTAGTCCCTACAAACAATCAAGCAGGACCATCGAACACCAATCATGCTCTTGTGGTGCAAAGAGATGAAGGTTGCGACTGGTCAATGCAATTAGGCATTGGTGATCAGGGAGGAGCAGCTTGTTTTGCTGAAACTGCTAAGGATTTGAAACACGCCAGTAGTGGAGAATCTTCCGCCAGTGGTGGTGAATCTTCAGATGAAGAGAGTTCTGGTGATTCAAGGAGTTCAGATGAGGAAACCTTAACCTCAGGTGAAGATTATTCTGATGATGTATCTAGTGGGAGAATCGATGCAGATATCGATGAATTGTTAGGAGAAGCTGCAGCAAGGAATGATAGAAGATCTATTCTGGTGGATCAAGCTGCTGCTTCTTCTTCTTCTTCTTCTCTTCATTCAGCCTTTATGGCTAATGGCGGCAGTTCATCAAGCCAGGTATGTGTCGATGAACCAACTGTCATTAATTGTGATAATTGTGCTAGCTTAAGTGATAAATGTGATGATTTAGATGCTAATATGTCTGAGTTGCAAAGCAAACATGATGCTTTAAATGCTGAATTGTTTGATTTGCAAAACAAACATGTTTCTTTAAATGCTAAGATGTCTGATTTGCAAAGCAAACATGAGGCTTTGCAAATCAAGTATGATGTGACATTTATCCACAACCAAAAGTTGATCGTGGATCTTGCCAAATGCACAGAAGCTAACATGTTTTATACAAACCATGAAAACGATTCTAAAACAATGATTGAAAATTTAAGAGAAAACAAATCCGAGCTAACGAAAATGGTTTCAAGAAAACAAACAACCATTAACTATTACATCAATAGGCTTGAGATAATGCAAAAAGAGATGGCTTGTGTAAAATCTGAAAGTGAGGCGATCAATCTTAAGCTAAATAGTTATTTGAACTCTAGCTATGTGTTGGATCACATCATTGATGTTCAGAAAGAGAAAAGAGATGTTACGTGCATTTGATATAAAAAATGTCCACCTCTTGTGAAACACAATTATGATGACATGCCTGATGAAGAAGATAGAACTTACTTTGAGCCATCTGTTTCTTTAAACATTGAGGAGTTTACAACTGGACTTGGATACAAACCGGAAGTATCATCAGATTTGGATGTATCAGCAGATACAAGTGTGTCTTCTTCTGAACAGAATCAGGATCCTCCAGTTATTGTTGAGGATGCTGATTCTTCAGATGATGAATCTAATGATACTGACTCAGCACAGTCAGATGCGGTAATCAAAGAAGATGACATACCTCTCGAGAATCATATTCTATGTGATCCTCCCGCAAAACCTGCTACGACTGTTCTGACCGAGTCCACGTCCACTTCCTCACAAGAGTCTGAGAGTGTGAATTTGCTGTACACTCTTGTTGGTGATGATAAAATCTATTCTGACAAAGATTTTCCTATTAAGAATGTTAATCAATCTTTAGTTAGTAAAATTTTTGAAGATTCAACAAGTAAGTTCTTGGGAAAGACAGGATCACATGTTGTGGTAACACAGTGTCCTCCGATTCCAAGAGCTGAAATTCAAAAACAAAATGGCAATCAAAGATTATCAACTGAGAAAGTTCAGCAAAATCGCACCAAACCAAAAGGTAAATCACCGACTCAAGGTCAAAAGAAACAGACCCAGAAAAACGACAAGAAGGTGAACTTGCTGAAGTCGAAGGGAACAGATAAACTTGTAACATTTGCCAATAAATCTAATTTAGATCATGTTAATCAAGTTAAAATGTTGAAAAGAAATGAGCCAAACAGTTCAAAACCAAGTACCTCGGGATCACAAAGTTCATCGACAAGACAATCACATGTTACTTCGAGGTTTGTTGAACGAAGATTATGTTTTGAGTGTGGTGAAATTGGACATATCATTCGAAACTCTCCATATCTTCATAAGTTAAAAGCCAAAGTTGGTGATCCCCGTGACCAAATTGACCGCAAGCGATCTGTCTCATCAAAACCAGATCCCCGTCTTGTAAAAGAAAAGGAAAAGAAACAGAAACGCCAACAGGTTAAGAAAATTGAAAAAGCAATCAAAACCGATTTGGTTAACAAAACATCTGTTTCTCTCAAACCGAACAATTCAAAAACTTCAGACAATCATGAAGTTAAGATTTTAAAGAATAAAACTGGTAAAACAAAACAGACCTGGAAACCAAAAACGGTTACTGAATCAGGGGGAACATCACAATTTCCACAACATCGAGAAGCTCAAGTAACTTACGTTGATGAAAATGGAAGACCCAAGACCACAAAGGCTTGGGTCCCCATCTCCAACTAATCATGTGAGTACATGTGTAGGGTGTTCCCGGAGGAACTTTCAGCAGTCATTGGGTTGTTGATAGTGGGGCATCTAGGCACATGACAGGCGACATGAAGCTTCTCTACGACGCTAAATCTATTAGAGGAGGTTATGTTGCTTTTGCTAGAGATAAAGGCGGATATATTACAGGAGAAGGAATGGTATCCAACGGGGTTGTAAGTTTTGACAAGATCAACTTTGTACAACAGCTTGATCACAATCTTCTCAGCATTTCACAAATATGTGATAAACAGTTTTCAGTACACTTTGATGCAAATGGATGTTATGTGCTGAAACCCGGCTTCACGATTCCAAAAGAATGGATTCTCTAATCAGCTCCAAGGATAAACGATTTATATGTCCTTGATATGAGCCAAGAAATAACAACGACTGCACAAGCAACTTGTTTCATTACAAAAGCCACTAAAAAAGACTCAATCTCTTGGCACAGACGTATGGGTTACATTCACTTACGGAAAATGCATCCTTTGGTGTAAAATGAATTAGTGAATGGTGTTCTTCTTAAAAATTTTCCATCTTCAAGACGTCTATGTTTCATGCCAAAAAGGAAAGCAAACTAAGAAGCGACATCCGACAAAGAAAATCAACACGGTGGCAGTTCTTCTTGAACGCTTGCGCATGGATTTATTCGGTCCTGTCAAGCACAAAAGCATCAGGAATGATCAATACTGCCTTGTGATAACTGATGATTATTCAAGATTTTCTTGGGTCACGTTTATGGCTCACAAGAGTGAAACTTTCGGTATTATCAAAAACTTGATCATTCATAAGAATTTGTATAAGTTGAAGGTTAGACGGATACCCAGCAACAATGGTACAAAATTTAAGAATCATGCTTTGGCGGAGTTTTGCACATCAAAAGGTATTCTTCACAAATTTATTGCGGCTTATACTCCTCAGCAGAACGGCGTCGCTGAATGTAAAAACCGTACATTGATCGAGACTGCTAGGACTATGTTGGTAGAGTCGCAGTTGCCCATTCCATTCTGGAGTGAAGCTGTGGCCTCCGCATGTTACACGTTGAATCGAGTCCTTACAGTCAAAAGACACAACAAGACCTGCTTTGAGCTCCTTCACAAACGGAAACCAGATTTGTCATATCTTGAACCGTTTGGAGCTCCTTGCACAATGATCGATCCTAATGGAAAGTTTGGGGCAAAAGCTATTGAAGGTCACTTTCTTGGTTATGCCACCCTTAACTTAAGAGTCTGGAATCTAGAGACTAAAAGGGTTAGGGAATGGTCTGAAGTCAGAGTACAAAGGCACACTTTACCAGTAAAAAATCCAGGTCAACCATGGATGTTTGAGTACGATGACTTTTTCAATTCGATCAATGTTGAAGAAGTTGAAGAAAATGTAGCGGCAAGGATGTTTTTTGAGAGTGACAATACAACAGATTCACCGTTGGTTCGTCCAATTGTTGTCAATCAAGAACCATCTTCAGTGAACAATAATGCTCTCGACAATGAGGATTTTCATGATGCAACCGAACTGAACGAATCTTCAGAGGATGAAGAATTTCTTGATGCAGATCAAGAAGCTCCTACATCAGCAGTACATGGTACTTCAGAGCCTACACCTCCAATGGACGCCCCTATAACAGCTGAAGCTACTGCATCATCCTCTTCGTCAATTCGGGTATTGAATTAGTTGTTGATCTCAATCTCAACAATCTGGGTACAAACATTCCGGTTCTAGATAATCCAAAAACAAGGATTCACAATACCCATCCTCAACAAAACATCATCGGTAATGTACAGAGTGGCATTCAAACAAGAAACATGTTGCGAAACAACAACGCATGCTTGTATGCGGCGATTCGAGAATCTGGTCAACAAAACGATTGGTCTTTCGCGTGTTATGTCTCACAGGAAGAGCCAAGAACTTGGAAAGAAGCTTTGAAAGATAACTCTTGGGTTGAAGCAATGCAGGAAGAACTGCAACAATTCCAGAAACTTGGTGTCTGGAAGCTCGTAGAGAAACCTGCTGAATACAAGAAGATTGGTACCCGTTGGGTGTATAAATGCAAAAAGGATGACCGTGGAATCGTTATTCGAAACAAAGCAATATTGGTCGTTCAAGGTTTTCGTCAGATTGAAGGTATAGACTACAACGAAGTGTATGCACCAGTTGCACGTCTGGAAGCAATTCGGATCTTTCTGGCTTATGCCTCATTCAAAGGATTCAAGGTTTACCAAATGGATGTCAAAAGTGCATTCTTACATGGTCTAGTCGAAGAAGAGGTGTATGTTGAATAGCCTCCAGGTTTTGAAGATCCTATTCATCCTGATCGGGTTTGGTTGCTGAACAAAGCTCTCTATGGTCTACATCAAGCACCTCGAGCTTGGTATGCAACCTTATCTAATTACCTGTTGGAGAATGGATTTCGCAGAGGTCTTATCGATTGCACTCTCTTCATAAAAGAACAAGATGGAGATCTTCTACTGGTACAGGTATATGTGGATGATATTAGATTTGGTTCTACTAACAATGTTATGTGTAGGGATTTCGAGCGTGTAATGCAGGATAAATTCGAGATGAGCGCTATGGGGGAGATGATTTTCTTTTTGGGCTTGCAAGTGCAACAAACGAAGTCTGGGATTTTCATCAATCAGACTAAGTATGTTCACGACATCTTGAGCCGATTCCAGATGTCCGACACATCGCCCATTGTACCCCACTGCAGCTAAATCACAGAATCAATCCAGACTTGAAGGGTGAACTCGTTACCTCCTCATATTACCGCGCGATGATTGGATCCCTTATGTACCTAACAACATCAATGTCACACCCCCAAAATACCACGTGCGGAAACCCCCGCAAGGCGTGTGACATACCAGGATCCAAGCCACCAATCACATTGAACTCATAATTATAATTAAATAAAACATTCATTTATTAACATAAAGCGTTACAAACGTTACATATCATTCATTGTATACAGCGGAAACATAACTCATTTGTAAGTGTCTCGTAAACCATGTGTACATAAACCATTATAAGCCTGTTTTGAGATTTCATGAATCTCGACACATGACCACTCCAGCATCCCAGACAACAAGTCCGAATGATGTAAATCTACAACCTGCAAGGCATGTAACAACGAGTCAACAACAAAGTTGAGCGAGTTCACAGTTGGGTGTTCATTTTAAGTTGCTTCAAAAACATAATTTTCGTTTAGCTGGCTTACTTGTCGTGGGGGTTACCCCATAGTTGAAAATATGATTAACCAATTCCTTCTTTCCCAAACCATAACCAGTGGGGGCTTCCCCATGTGAACCACTAGACCGTTACCATATCAACCACTGACTAAAGTAAGTTGGTGCCCTGACGTCAATGTCTATCATCATTGACTAGTGCCCAGTCCATTAGTTCACGCCTGTCCTCTGTGGCACGTGTGAGGCTTGTCAAACCTAAATAGCGCTATCTAACTAATGACCCGCTCACCATTGGCCCGGCGATTAAGTCGATATAAAAGGAGGGACTTCATGATAGAGAGTTTTGGTCTAGTATCTGTGTTGTCACCCTTCAATAAAGAGGGTGTGTACGCAATCCCCAAACCAGGAGATTACGCAGGTTCCGATTAAGTTCTTAGTACGTGTGGTTACCCTTCAATAAAGAGGGTGTGTACGTGTTCCAAACCAGGATATCATGCGGTTTTAGTTTAAATCCTTTACCCATTCCCAACCCTTGGGAATCCCATGCCTTGTAGAAAGTGTGTGAACTCACCTTAGGTTTGCTCGGTAAGACTAGTTACCTGTTTACGTTTAGAGTTGATCAACCAAATCCTAACATAGTTACCAATGATAATCATATTATATGTGCATAATTCATGTATTCAACATTCACATTACACAAACAACGGACACATAGCCACACATCCTTATACAAGTTGTAACAAGAGATCACGTATCACATTGGTCCTTAATAGCATGTAACAATCATTCAGGTCTCGTGCAAAGTTCACATCACATACTCGTGTTTCACAATAACACATATCAACAGTTTAATTCTTGTTCATGTATTATGCAAGTTCGAAATGATGAAACAGTACAGCACACGTGTGGCCCAAAGTAAGTGTGCGGCCCAGTTTCTGTTTGTATCCCAACGACATGCGCAACCCAATTAACCGCCCATTCAAAGACTTGTGCGACTCGATGCATTTTGTAAGATCCAAACCTAATCCAGTCCATTTCAAAGTGTGGCGCATTGTAATATGTGACTGGTCCAGCCATGAAGTGTGCGGCCCAAAGAATTCTAGGCCCACAGTTGTGCGTTCAAACTAATTTGTGCGGCCCATGTGTTTTGGTTGATTCAAAGGTAGTGTGTGACATATATTAAATGTGTGATTGACCAGGGAGTTGCCTGGTCAACATGTAACCGTCCCATACTATAGGGCCCCACCCCAATCTCATAACTGTTTTCCTTCCTTGCAACCTAAATTACATCCTCCATCATGGGTTTTTTTTTTATTATCAATCAGTAATAACTTTCCAATTAAAAATTTGACAATAAACAATTCAAGGGTTGACATAATGTATTGCGTCTAATCCCTTGCTGGATCATGGTTTCACAAATCAAACAATACATTAGTTATCATAAATCAGTAAATCATTAGGACCCTATTTACTATAATTCATTACTACAACTCCTATCATTATTCCCAGCTAAATCAGATCAAGCATCACCATAGTTACAAGGAATATTCATCTTCGTGCCATCCTAGTTTCGTTTACATATCATCCGAGTAACAATGCGAGTTGGTTCATTCAAAATAATCTAACATATTCATTATCCTAGACATCGAGTAACATCATGTTCAGGTTCTAATTTCATGAAAATCACTATCATCCTACAATATTAATTCATCCATTAACATCCTGAATAATTTCTGGTTCACAATCATATTGTCATAACACAATTAATCACTGAACAATTCTTGTTTCTCACCCATACAATTCGTGTAACACATACCAATGATTGGTCATATTAAATTCAGTTTACAACCCAAAACTCTAAATCATGTTCGGCCCTATTCTTGTAATTACCATTTAACATGTAAACACCCAACCACTACACAAGAAACAATCATATCAAAGGTGAAATCATACTAACCAAATTATGAGGTGTTGAGGAAGATGTTAGAGTCGAGAAGGGAGCTTCAATCACAAGGGAAAAACTGCCGTTGCTGATCAGAGAGAACTAGGGTTTGCAAATAATTAGAATAAGAATTGTACGCATATCCACCTGCATACCCGTACTTAAAAGGGAGCTGGGTTGGGCTCAGTTTGGGTTCGGAAGGGATTTGGGCCGAGATTTAAGAGAACCACATGTTAAGGAGTGTGTGCGACTCGACTAAAGTGTGCGACCAACTTGTCCTTTATGTTAATAAACTTACAATCCTTCAATCGTAACAATTTAACATACGCCCACTTATAACATTCACAACCATTCACTTTTAACAAACCTAGCAATCATTCAGAGAACGTATACATAAATTATTTCAGAACACAGAGCGTAACACGGAATTTGTACAAGGAAAGGCTCTTGAAATTACGAGTTGTCACATCATCCCCAACTTGAAAGAAATTTTGTCCCGAAATTTGACAAGTAGTTACTGAGGAAGCTAGTTAGGTTACGTGGTTTCCTGGTTCTCTTGGGGTGTCACATCATCCCCCCGTTGGTTTGGAATTTCGTCCCGAAATTCCACAGTAGCTTCAGCCTCAGTAGTGGTTTCATTGTTCACGAACTACTGGGGATATTTGTGTTTCATTTGGTCTTCTCGTTCCCAGGTAAACTCTGGGCCACGACGAGAGTTCCAACAAACTCGAGCAATAGGTATCCTGGGGCGTTTGAGAATCTTGACCTCCCGGTCCAAGATTTCTAATGGTTCTTTGACAAATCGCCACTGATCGTCGATGGTGAGCTCCTTGAAAGGAACTATGAGAGTTTCATCTGACAGACACTTCTTCAGATTTGACACATGGAATACGTTGTGAACTCTACCGAGTTCTTCAGGTAGATTCAATCTGTAGGCCACCTTGCCAATTCTCTCCGTGATTTTGAAAGGTTTAACATGTCGCGGGTTAAGTTTGCCTCATTTACCAAAACGAACTACACCTTTCCAAGGTAAGGCTTTAAGTAGCACTCGATCCCCAACCTGGAACTCGAGGGGTTTCTTATGCTTATCAGCGTAGCTTTTCTGAAGGTCACGAGCTACCGCCATTTGTTGTCATATCTGAGCAATTTTCTCTGTTGTGTCTACGACGAGCTCTGGGCCAGTGATTTGGCTGCTTCCAACTTCTGCCCAACAAAGAGGTAATCGGCACATCCGTCTGGAAAATGCCTAGAACGGAGCGGCCTGGATGCTGGTGGGGTGACTGTTGATATACGAAAACTCCACTAAAGGTAGATGCTGCTCCCAGCCGTTATCAAAGTCGATTACTCATACTCGAAGCATGTCTTCAAGAGTTTGGATGGTGCGTTCAGTCTGCCCATCCGTCTATGGATGATATGCTGTGCTCATGTCTACGACGTGAGCCAAAGGATTTGTGCATTGCTTGCCATAAATCAGATGCAAATCGTGAGTCGCGATCAAAGATAATGGAGGTTGGCACCCCGTGCCTAGCAACCGCTTCTTTCAGGTAGATGACTGCAAGTGTAGAAAACTTATCCGTTTCCTTGATGACTAGAAAGTGTGTTGGTTACGTGAGACCATCAACGATCATCCAGGTGATATTGTTTCCGTTTCAAGTTGTAAGTAAGCTAGCGACCAAATCCATGGCAGTCTGTTTTCGCTTTCCCCAAAAGGTGTTTCTGGTTGCTAACACTTCACCTTGACTTTCCCACTTGTCAAACATCATTCCCATACCTAGCTAGGTGGGCCTTCACGCCCGATTACCAGTACAAGGTTTATAAATCCTAACGCCTCTCATCAAAACCCAGACGACTAGAATGTCGAAGCTGGTGTGCTTTGCTCAACACGAGTTCCCTACAGTTGCCATATAATGATACCCACATTCGTTCCATGAGGTAATGAGTATCGTCCGACCTGTCAAAGGTGGCTTCTCCATGCCCCGCATGGGTTCAACTTGAAAATTCTCTTCCTTTAGTTCTCCAGTTTGAACGGAGCGAGTCTGGTCAGGTAAGTTAAAGTCGATAGTGAGCTACCAGGCTCGTGCACATTCAAGTTGCATAGCCGAAATCATCCAAAGGTTCCATCCAATGATGCCATTAACTGATTTAGCTCTTTCGAAACCAGGGTACACGGGAGGCCCTTGCGATCGGTCTATGCAACGCATCTGGTACCGTCCAAGTGATGCCTCCATCTAAAATCCCAATGCCACGGTTTTCACCGCCAGTTGTGTGTCGTGCGGTTCCTCTCTGTAACTCCATTACGTAAGTCATCACTCTCTCGCATTACGTCGATGTGTAACTGGGACTCTGGTTCGGTCCATCCTGGTATACCACTAAATCACCCGCACCCTTAGGTAAAGACAATGCGCAGTGTGTTGTAGAGTTGAGATTCGAAAGCTGAAAAGAGGTCCTCCTGTAACACAGCACCCTACTGTGCTAAAGAGATTTAAGTTGCGCGATCTTTAAAAATCCTGCGATGAATCTGTGATGGCGTATAGTGAGACCAAGGAATTGTTGTATCCTCTAAGGGATCTTTGGTGTCGACCAGTTTCTATCGGAACGCTAAGATAGGATACATATGCCACCCATGGTGTTCCTTTCTCCTGGTCAGGATTCAGAACATCGTCAACAAATACGGTCGATTCATGCGATCCCTGAAGCTGCTGGTGTGTTGATCAATTCAATGATCATGGTGTACAAAGTTGAAATGGCTGCATTGTGTTCGACATGTTGTTCTAAGAGCATTCTCCTCTTGGACTTCCATCTGATGATAGTTCGTTCACTAGCCAATCCTCGAATGGAAGCTTGTTCCTTGCAACTGGTTAACAGGGTGTTACTACATGGTCGAAGTGAATGGTTCTTGACTGTCACCTTGTTGAGTTCTCGATAGTTAGTACACATACGAAAAGGCTTCTCTTCATGGGTATAGCGAGGGCTCCTTAAAGCGAAAACTGTTGTCCGACTGTTCCTGTAGTTGGTTAAACAGCTCTTGCAACCCTCCTGGTGCAGGATAGTAAGAGTACGAGTAACCAGGGTTGCCTCTGACATGATACTGATCTGATATTCCATCGGACGATGTGAAAGTACACGTGATAGTTCTTCTGGTAGCACATAGGTAGAAATCACGAACAAAGGGTGGATCCTCGATCCTCTTTTCCTTAGCCTTAACATCAATAATAAGTGCTAACATAGCACGGTAATCCTTTCGTGGACACTTCTGGGCTTTCTTTGCAGAATTTATGCAATCCTTTGCACAAGTCCGGTACTTTGAAACAGATGACGATTCTCCACTAGGGAGAGGGATACACAAAGTTTTCTTCTCACAGGGTATATTTGCGCGATGTATGGGTTACCAATCCATTCTAACTACTGCTTCAAACCATCAAGGATAGCAGGAAGAATATCGATGTCGAACGCTTGTCCCACAAGGTCGAGTTTGCATCCCAACTAACATATGAAATTTCAATTGTCTTTCCGTCAGCCGATCCCAGAACAGGTTCAAATTCAAGGAGCATCAGGGTCAATCGGAACAGAGACGAAGCGATTAGCTACTCATACTAGCTACCATGTTGCTAAAGTCCTGGCGTCGCTCACGCCAATTCTAAATGCCCTCAGTGTTACTGTTGTCATTACAAGGATTTCAAGTACTGTCGTTGTTCCTTTGGTCGTTGTCTTCCTAACTTAACCACGGCCAATCCGTGTTGTAGGCACCTTTATTTCCTTAATGTAGGCTAGGGTTACGAATACCTTGTTGTCGCAGTGACTGCTGCCCCCAATGTTGTTGCTCGAAACGAAGCCCTACGATTATTCACCATCCAGGTCCATCTTTCCACATTCTGAGCCACGTCCTAAGGTGCTACTCGCTGCGCTGGCAGATACACATTCCACGTCATAGTCGATTTTCATTGTTCATGTCCTGATTGATTCGTAAGAGTTGACTCCCATGAGTCGCTGACAAGGGTTAAGGATTCGATTGAAGCCAATTCGCTAGTGCCCATTGCCAGTAATCAGGGTCGTCAAAGTACCGAGGTCGGTAAAGTGCTACGCTCATCCTCCTGTCCATCGGTTTTGCAAGTGGTTCGAGTAATGCTTAGTATGTTACGGGAGTGTTGCAGAAGTGATCGCACTTCAGAGAGGCGTCAATACGTTAAGTTCCACCCAGCGAAGAAAAGTGATAAAGATATCGATCAATCATCCGACGCTGCGTCATCCAACACATGGACGTTCGTATAAGCAACTAACATTCTACACGGTTCGCTGAGTTTCGATGGGTGTTCAGGTAACACTCGATAGCATCGAGTTTCGAAAGGATCCATAGATAAATGAAAAGTTCACGTTTGAGTTAGAGTAGGGGACAATTACTACTATGACCCCTATAGGTTTTCTATGTTTCTCATCGATCAAATGACAAAACGGAACCCCTTTTTCACATGTTAAGCATCATTGGGGCTCACATGCACCCCACATTATTATTATGTGTGCACACACAATAATATTGTGATTTGCATGCTCATCTCAGCTCCTCTTAACTCATGTCAAATGGTTTCTCAAACTTGAGTAGCAATCACGAAGCGTAAGTCATGAAGGTTTAGGGAAATACCACCCTATCAGTCACATAACACATGCAAGTAATACAGGGATTTGTACTGTTGTGCTAGACGTGCAATCACATGCAATATCATATGTAAGTGTTCACTAGTTATGCAGTACAATGAGTATATAAGAGACGAACCTTGCAATCTGGAGCTGAGTGTCATGGTCGTATTCATGTTTTCAGAAGTGTTCGGTTATAGTCCGGTTTTAGAAAAACGTTTTTCCCATTTTTAAAACGAAGTTCACTATAACCAATAGCTCTGATACCAATCTGTCACACCCCCAAAATACCACATGCTGAAACCCCCGCGAGGCGTGTGACATACCAGGATCCAAGCCACCAATCACATTGAACTCATAATTATAACTAAATAAAACTTTCATTTATTAACATAAAGCGTTACAAACGTTACATATCATTCATTGTATACAACGGAAGCATAACTCATTTGTAAGTGTCTCGTAAACCGTGTGTACATAAACCATTATAAGCTTGTTTTGAGATTTCATGAATCTCGACCCCTGACCACTCCAGCATCCCAGACAGCAAGTCCCAATGATGTAAATCTACAACCTGCAAGGCATGTAAGAACGAGTCAACAACAAAGTTGAGCGAGTTCACAGTTGGGTGTTCGTTTTAAGTTGCTTCAAAAACATAGTTTTCCTTTAGCTGGCTTACTTGTCGTGGGGGTTACCCCATAGTTGAAAATATGATTAACCAATTCCTTCTTTCCCAAACCATAACCAGTGGGGGCTTCCCCATGTGAACCACTAGACCGTTACCATATCGACCACTGACTAAAGTAAGTTGGTGCCCTGACGTCAATGTCTATCATCATTGACTAGTGCCCAGATCCATTAGTTCACGCCCGTCCAATGCGGCACGGTGTGAGGCTTGTCAAACCTAAATAGCGTTATCTAACTAATGACCCGCTCGTCATTGGCCTGGCGATTAAGTCGATATAAAAGGTGGGACTTCATGATAGAGACTTTTGGTCTAGTATCTGTGTTGTCACCCTTTAGTAAAGAGGGTGTGTACGCAATCCCCAAACCAGGAGATTACGCAGGTTCCGATTAAGTTCTTAGTACGTGTGCTCACCCTTCAATAAAGAGGGTGTGTACGTGTTCCAAACCAGGATATCACGCGGTTTAGTTTAAATCCATTACCCATTCCTAACCCTTGGGAATCCCATGCCTTGTAGAAAGTGTGTGAACTCACCTTAGGTTTGTTCGGTAAGACTAGTTACTTGTTTACGTTTACAGTTGATCAACCAAATCCTAACATAGTTACCAATGATAATCAGATTATATGCGCATAATTCATGTATTCCACATTCACATTACACAAACAATGGACACATAGCCACACATCCTTATACAAGTTGTAACAAGAGATCACGTATCACATTGATCCTTAATAGCATGTAACAATCATTCAGGTCTCATGCAAAGTTCACATCACATACTCGTGTTTCACAATAACACATATCAACAGTTCAATTCTCGTTCATGTATTATGCAAGTTCAAAATGATGAAACAGTACAGCACACGTGTGGCCCAAAGTAAGTGTGCGGCCCAGTTTCTGTTTGTAGCCCAATGACATGCGCAGCCCAATTAACCGCCCATTCAAAGACTTGTGCGACTCGATGCATTTTGTACGATCCAAACCTAATCCAGTCCATTTCAAAGTGTGGCCCATTGTAATATGTGACTGGTCCAGCCATGAAGTGTGCGGCCCAAAGAATTCTAGGCCCACAGTTGTACGATCAAACTAATTTGTGCGGCCCATGTATTTTGGTTGATTCAAAAGTAGTGTCTGACAT
Organism: Helianthus annuus; assembly: GCF_002127325.2. NCBI lineage: Eukaryota > Viridiplantae > Streptophyta > Magnoliopsida > Asterales > Asteraceae > Helianthus > Helianthus annuus. Next base: position 49,972,884 of record NC_035434.2, on the reverse strand, counting down.
ATATTAAATGTGTGATTGACAAGGGAGTTGCCTGATCAACATGTAACCGTCCCATACTATAGGGCCCCACCCCAATCTCATAACTGTTTTCCTTCCTTGCAACCTAAATTACATCATTCATCATGGGGTTTTTTTTATCAATCAGTAATAACTTTCCAATTAAAAATTTGATAATAAACAATTCAAGGGTTGACATAATGTATTGCGTCTAATCCCTTACTGGGTCATGGTTTCACAAATCAAACAGTACATTAGTTATCATAAATCAGTAAATCATTTGGACCCTAATTACTATAATTCATTACTACAACTCCTATCATTATTCCCAGCTAAATCAGATCAAGCATCACCATGGTTACAAGGAATATTCATCTTCATGCCATCCTAGTTTCGTTTACATATCATCCGAGTAACAATGCGAGTTGGTTCACTCAAAATAATCTAACATATACATTATCCTAGACATCGAGTAACATCATGTTCAGGTTCTAATTTCATGAAAATCACTATCATCCTACAATATTAATTCATCCTTTAACATCCTGAATAATTTCTGGTTCACAATCATATTGTCATAACACAATTAATCACTGAACAATTCTTGTTTATCACCCATACAATTTGTGTAACACATGCCAATGATTGGTCATATTAAATTCAGTTTACAACCCAAAACTCTAAATCATGTTTGGCCCTATTCTTGTAAATACCATTTAACATGTAAACACCCAACCACTACACAAGAAACAATCATATCAAAGGTGAAATCATACTAACCAAATTATGAGGTGTTGAGGAAGATGTTAGAGTCGAGAAGGGAGCTTCAATCACAAGGGAAAAACTGCTGTTGCTGATTAGAGAGAACTAGGGTTTGCAAATAATGAGAAAAAGAATTGTACGCATATCCACATGCATACCCGTACATAAAAGGGAGCTGGGTTGGGCTCGGTTTGGGTTCGGAAGGGATTTGGGCCGAGATTTAAGAGAACCACATGTTAAGGAGTGTGTGCGACTCGACTAAAGTGTGCGACCAACTTGTCCTTTATGTTAATAAACTTACAATCCTTCAATCGTAACAATTTAACATACGTCCACTTATAACATTCACAACCATTCACTTTTAATCAAACCTAGCAATCATTCAGAGAACGTATACATAAGTTATTTCAGAACACAAAGCGTAACACGGAATTTGTACAAGGAAAGGCTCTTGAAATTACGAGTCGTCACAATCAAGACCAGATATAATGTATCCAACATGCCTGCTAGCCAGAAATCAAGTGAACCCGAAGGCCTCACATCTTGCAGCTGTAAAAAGGATTTTTTGTTATTTGAAGGGTTGCCCAGACACCGGTCTATGGTACCCTAAGGATGATAACTTTGACTTAGTCGCTTTCAGTGATTCTGATTTTGGCGGATGCAAAATCTGTCACACCCCCAAAATCCACCCGCGGAGTATCACCGCTTGGAGGCGTGACATGACCAGGATCAAGCCACCAATCATATTGAACATGTAAGTAATAAGTAAAAGTAAATGTAATTCAACCAAACCAATATGAATTTTGTACAAAACATAAGTGCAATATCAATGTTTAGCGGAAGCATAAAAATAAACCCAAACATAAGTATGAATATGTAATGTCAAAATGTTTAATCAAAGCATTCACGATACTTGTCCACAACGACCGCGCCTCCCAGTGCAAGCTCCATGTCTATCTAAAGACCTGTAAGGCATGTAACAGAGAGTCAACAACTGGTTGAGCGAGTTCACAGTGGGTTGTTTAGTAATAGTGTTCATTTCGTAAAACGTTTGTTTGTTTAGTAACCCATGTATCGTTTAAAATTACATCGCGGCCCTCCAAGCATGTTTGCGAAGATTAGTGGGGTTTCCCATGTATTGTAGACTAGTTTTTTATTTGTATCGCGGCCCTCCAAGCATGTGTGCGAAGTTTAGTATCAGTATCGCGGCCATTCCAGGCATGTGTGCGAAGATCAGTATCAGTATCGCGGCCATTACAGGCATGTGTGCGAAGAGTAGTGGGGGCTTCCCCATGTATCACTAGTCTAGCAGTATCTATAAGTGACCTTTCCTAACCGACGTCAGTATTTCATAATTCTCAACAACAACGTAAATACAGATAATCATCCAATCCCATTCCCTACCCCGGGAATCCCATGCCTTGGTAGAAGTGTGAACTCACCTTGGTTTGCTCGGTTTGTTATTGTGCTTCTAGTGTTAATTAATGGTTAGGTCCGTTACACACGACCTAAGGTACATTGCACATAAACTCAATGTAAGTGTTTACGTTCAATTAAGGTTTACAATTCCTTGGTGTCCAAACAACTGTGTTCCGTGTGATAATTGTTTACAGATTAACATGACATAGATTGCACATACATACAGTAACATTCAGCAACATACGGTAAAATACAGCAACATGCAGTAACATGCTGTGGCATACAGTGGCATACAGTAATATACAATAACACCTATGAACCAAACAACAAACTCGGACCCCTTTAATGTTTGAAAACTCGGACCATGTATTAAATCAGAAAGTCGGACCATACATTACTTACAAAATCTCGGACCAAACACCCCCCACAAAAGCTCGGACCAAACACCCACTCTTAAAAACTCGGACCATGTATCTCCTACAAAAGTCAGACCTATCATCATCATAAAGTTTGGACCATGCATCATCCTGAAACTCGGACCATACTTCATTACCAAAAATTGGAACCATGCTTCACATGTAAAACTCGGACCATGATTCATTTACAAAACTCGGATTTTGTGACTTCACAAAACCCTGACACAAATCTTCGGACTAAAAATCATGCAAAATATTCAAAACCAAATCACAGTTTTCAATGGAACAGTTACAGGTTACGATCAAACCTTACTTTTCATTCATTGGCAAATACTGTAACCTAATCAACAATCAACCATTTCTAACATATCATGCATCTCATTGCCAGGCATTTGATTACACAATTATTCACAACCATTTCACAGTAATCAGGATGATCAATAACAGAACCATTATTTGGACAACTAGGGTTTTGCAAGAATCAAATAACCAATGATTAACAACAAATAATCATTAAACATTTACCTTAGATTGATTCTAGATGAAAAGAGAGATCAAAAGTGATGATTGAGAGCTTGTGCCACCAAGAATGATGAAAAAGACGATTGTAGGAGATGATTGTAGAGGAAGATTGAAATACGTATAATGATTTTGTGAGAGAGATTAGGGTTAGGGGTTATTAAGGTTTCACTAACTACTCTACTCACCCCTAAGTATCATCTTTTACATAAAACACACACACCACATATAATTCGTAAAATAACACATAACCATGCAACAATCACAATACACTTTATCATATCACAACGTATACGGTTACAAAGCAAACAAATTGTGTAAGTAAACAACTAGACAAACAGTTAACGTGCAATAAATGCGAAAGTGGAATCTCGGAAACTCGAGTTATCACATTATCCCCAACTTGAAAGAAATTTTGTCCCGAAATTTAGCATGCGGTTACTGAGGAAGCTAGTTAAGTTGTATCGTTTACTGGTTTTCCTGGGGTGTCACATCATCCCCCCGTTGATTTGGAATTTCGTCCCAAAATTCTGTAGTAGCTTCAGCCTCAGTAGTAGTTGCATTGCTCTGAAATAACTGGGGATATTTGAGTTCCATTTGGTCTTCTCGTTCCCAGGTATACTATTGGCCACGACGGGAGTTCCAACGAACTCATACAAGCGGTATTCTAGTGTTCTTGAGGACCTTAACATCCCGGTCCGTGATTTCAACAGGTTCCTCGACGAAATGCAACTGTTCGTCGATAATGAGTTCCTTCAAAGGAACTATGAGGGTCTCATCTGACAGACACTTCTTCAGATTCGACACATGGAAAACGTTATGAACTGCACCGAGTTCTGCTGGTAAGTTCAGTTTGTAGGCCACTTTGCCTATTCTTTCAATGATTTCGAACGGTCCAACATACCGCGGATTGAGCTTGCCTCGTTTACCAAAACGAACCACACCCTTCCAGGGTGAGACTTTGAGTAGCACTCGATCCCCAACTTGGAACTCGAGCGGTTTTCTGCGTTTATCAGCGTAGCTTTTCTGACGGTCACGAGCTGCCGCCATGCGTTGTCGTATCTGTGCAATCCGTTCAGTAGCATCAACTACCATTTCTGGACCTGTGATCTGCCCAACAAAGAGGTGATCGGCATTTACGTCCGTATAATGCCTCGAATGGAGCGGCTTGTATGCTGGTGTGGTAACTGTTGTTGTACGAGAACTCCACTAACGGGAGATGCTTTTCCCAGCTGCTGCCGAAATCAATAACGCATGCACGTAACATGTCTTCCAGAGTCTGGATAGTGCGCTCAGACTGCCCATCCGTCTGAGGGTGATAAGTCGTGCTCATGTCTAATCGAGAGCCGAAAGATTTATGCATCGCTTGCCACAGTTCTGAAGTGAATCGTGCATCACGATCTGAAATAATAGAGGTTGGCACTCCATGCCTCGAAACAACTTCTTTCAAGTAAATGTCTGCTAATGTAGAGAACTTGTCTGTTTCCTTGATAGCCAAGAAGTGAGCAGACATTGTGAGTCGATCCACGATCACCCAAATAGTATCGTTCGCACGCTGAGATCTAGGCAGGCCAGTAACAAAATCCATGGAAATTTCCTCCCATTTCCATTGTGGTATCATTGGTTGCTGAAGTAGGCCTGATGGTTTCTGGTATTCCGTCTTGACCCTAGCGCAGGTCAAACACTTGCCGACGTAAGTTGCTATATGGGCCTTCATGCTAGGCCACCAGTACGTAGTTCTAAGATTGTGGTGCATTTTATCCGAACCTGGATGTACCGAGTAGCGGGACTTATGAGCCTAATCCATTACCAGCTCGCGTAAGTTGCCATAATGTGGAACCCAAATGCGTCATGTTACGTAGTAGGCGCTGTCTTCCCTTTGTTTTAACCGTTGCCTTGAGCCGCGTAGGGCTTCAGCCCTGACGTTTTCTGGTTTCAATGCTTCGACCTGAGCATCGCGTATCTGTGCAGGAAGACTAGACTGAATCGTAAGTTGTAATGCTCGCACGCGTCTAGGCGTAGTGTCTTTCCGACTGAGGGCGTTAGCCACAACATTGGCTTTGCCTGGATGGTATTTGATAGCGCATTCGTAATCATTAAGTAGCTGGACCCATCGACGTTGTCGCATGTTCAATTCTTTCTGCTTGAAGATATGCTCAAGACTCCTGTGATCGGTGTAGATAGTGCACTTGGTACCGTACAGGTAGTGTCGCCATATCTTAAGCGCGAAAACAGCTCCAAGTTCTAAATCATGTGTAGTTTAGTTCCGCTCGTGAACTTTAAGTTAGCGCGAGGCGTAAGCAATGACTTTATCCCTTTGCATCAATACACAACCAAGACCCTGAATCGATGCATCGCAGTAGACCACAAAGTCGTCCGTGCCCTCTGGCAATGAAAGAATAGGTGCGCTGCATAGTCTATCCTTTAGGTGTTGAAAAGCTGTTTCTTGTGTATTACCCCAACGATATGTAACACCTTTCTGTGTCAGTAATGTAAGCGGCTGTGCGATCTTTGAGAAATCTTTGATGAACCGTCCGTAATACCCCGCCAAACCCAAGAATTGGCGTATTTCCGTTGGTGTACGCGGTGCAGGCCAGTTCCTGATTGAATCTACCTTGGATGGATCAACATGAATCCCATCCTTGGTTACCACATGGCCTAGAAAGTGAACTTCACGAAGCCAGAAGTCGCATTTTGAAAACTTGGCGTACAGTTGTTCCTTTCGAAGAAGTTCCAAGATAAGTCGTAGATGCTGCTCTTGTTCCTCCTCACTCTTGGAGTAGATCAGGATGTCGTCGATGAAAACAATCACAAACTTGTCTAAGTAAGCTTGCACACTCTGTTCATTAGATCCATGAAAACTGCAGGTGCGTTCGTTAGCCCGAACGGCATGACTAGAAACTCGTAGTGGCCGTAGCGAGTTCTGAATGCTGCCTTAGAGACGTCCTCATCCCGGACTCTCAGCTGATGGTAACCTGACCTCAGGTCAATCTTGGAGTAGTAGCTCGACCCTTGCAACTGGTCGAATAAGTCATCAATACATGGTAGAGGATAGCGGTTCTTCACTGTCACCTTGTTTAGTTCGCGGTAATCTATGCACATCCTAAAAGTTCCATCTTTCTTCTTCACAAACAGTACTGGAGCTCCCCAGGGCGAAGAGCTAGGACGAATAAAACCCTTATCCAAGAGCTCTTGCAATTGCTTAGACAGTTCTTCCAGTTCAGTTGGAGCTAAACGATACAGTGCGTGAGCTATTGGTTCTGCTCCAGGAGCTAATTCAATTTGAAATTCGACCTGGCGATGAGGCGGTAGACCAGGTAAGTCTTCAGGGAACACTTGAGGAAAGTCGCGTATAACAGGGATATCCTCTAATCTCTTCTCTTTCGTTGACGCATCTGTAACAAGTGCTAGAATGGCAGTGTGACCCTTTCGTAAACATTTCTGAGCCTTCAAAAAGGAAATGATGCCAACCACGGCACCACTCTTGTCGCCTTGAACCTCGAGAGGTTCTTTACCCGAACGGGGAATACGAACAATCTTCTCCTTGCATAAGATCTCTGCTTGTTGCTGGGATAACCAATCCATACCAATAACGATGTCGAAACTACCCAGAACTATGGGAATGAGGTCGATGGAGAAAGTCTGACTGGCTAAAATGATGTTACAACCTTTGACTACATGTGTGGCCTCTAAACTTTTACCGTTGGCTAACTCTACGACATGTTTGGTGTTTAAGGGTGTTGGTGTACGTTTTAACATTTGACTAACTTTTAGAGACACATAACTGGTATCCGTACCCGAATCAAACAATGCAGAAACATAAAAGTTGTCGAGAAGAAACTTACCCATAACCACATTAGGATCATTCCTTGCGTCACCCTGCCCCAGCACGAACACAAGACCCTTAGCATCATTGCCATTATTGTTTCCCCCATTGTTGTTGTTGCCATTGCCCTGATTGTTGTTATTGTTGTTGTTCTGGTTCTGGTTTAACTGGGGGCAATCACGTTTAAAGTGGCCTTCAGCACCACATTGATAGCATCCTCTGTTGCCTCGCTACTGTTGCTGCTGCTGGTTTCGTGGAGCAGGTGGTTGTTGTTGCTGATTCTGGTTCGCAGGTCGTGAGCTTCTGCAATCTTTCGCCTGATGACCCATCTTGAGGCACCGCTGACAACGACCCTTGTTGCACTGGCCGTTGTGGTGCTTGTTGCAAGTATTGCACCTTGGGAGATTTCCCGATATCCACCCTGTCTTTGATTGCCCGAAGATTTCTGACCAGGGCTCTGGTAGTTATCAGTCTTGCGCTGCTGAACCTAAGACTGAGCTGTAGCTGAATCTTTGCTGGAATCCCCATCCCATTTCCGCTTGTTATCACTGGGAGTAGCGGAAGTAGTAGCATCGGTAGCACTGATACGTTTAGGCAGCCTGTTCTGTTCCACTGCCTGATCTGTGAGGCGATGAGCAAGACGCTGAATATCCTGGATGTTAGCAAGGTTGGCCGATGTCACGTGGCTTTGAATTTCTGGTGCCAACCCTTTGAGATATAACTCAATTCGTCTGATAGGAGGGTCCACCATAGTTGGACACAGAACGGCCAGCTCGTTTGACCGCTTAGTATATGCCTCAATTTCCGACCCAGTCATCTTCAAATGAAAGAACTCCACTTCTAACTTGTGGATGTCGTCACGTGTGCAGTATTCCCATTTAATCAACTCCTTGAAATAATTCCAAGGAGTGGTGTTAGTAGCTGCCAATCCTAAAAGTTGAACTTGCGCATTCCACCAAGTCGGCGCGATTCCTTCCATTGTGCCAGTGGCGTACTTCACCCTGCGAGCCTCAGGGCATTCACACATCTCAAACACGAACTCAAGCTTTTCAAACCAATGGAGGAGTCCCACTGCTCCCTCCATGCCACTGAACGTGCTAGGACGACAGTCCATGAAATTCTTGAAAGTGCAAACAGGTGGCTGAGCGTGTTGACCTGTTGTGTATATAAGAACAGGACAAGGTTAAACACAAGAGTTGGTTTAGGAGTGTAGGATCTAAAGATCCTAGTGTGAGTTACGACTGCAGGGTATACCTTCTGCTTGTGCGGCTGCAAGTGCCGCAGCAACTTGTTCGTTAATGAGAGCCGTCAACTGGGCTTGTGTCAAGTTAATGCGACCAGCCATGATCTTCATAGCAAAGGTAACATAAGTGAGAGAGCGTTCGCGAATAGTGCGATGACAGAAGAGAGTAAGCACACAAGTATTCTCAAGCAATAACGAATAGTAGGCAATGTAATCTGAGCATACCACGAGCAAAATTCTATGTAATTCTAGCAAGTAGGTAAAGTAAACATGAATAGCAGTACCTATGATGTTGAGCCTTGCACATGGAGCGAAGCGTCGTTGTGGATCGTTGAGCACTGTACTGGTTATAGTCTGGTTTTAATAAAAACGTTTTCCCCATTTTAAAACCAAGTTCTCTATAACCAATGGCTCTGATACCAATCTGTCACACCCCCAAAATCCACCCGCGGAGTATCACTACTTGGAGGCGTGACATGACCAGGATCAAGCCACCAATCATATTGAACATGTAAGTAATAAGTAATAGTAAATGTAATTCAACCAAACCAATATGAATGGTGTACAAAACATAAGTGCAATATCAGTGTTTAGCGGAAGCATAAAAATAAACCCAACATAAGTATGAATATGTAATGTCAAAATGTTTAATCAAAGCATTCACGATCCTTGTCCACAACGACCGCGCCTCCCAGTGCAAGCTCCATGTCTATCTAACGACCCGCAAGGCATGTAACGGAAAGTCAACAACTAGTTGAGCGAGTTCACAGTGGGTTGTTTAGTAATAGTGTTCATTTCGTAAAACGCTTGTTTGTTTAGTAACCCATGTATCGTTTAAAATTACATCGCGGTCCTCCAGGCATGTTTGCGAAGATTAGTGGGGGTTTCCCATGTATTGTAGACTAGTTTTATTTGTATCGCGGCCCTCCAGGCATGTGTGTGAAGTTTAGTATCAGTATCACGGCCATTCCAGGCATGTGTGCGAAGATCAGTATCAGTATCGCGGCCATTACAGGCATGTGTGCGAAGAGTAGTGGGGGCTTCCCCATGTATCACTAGTCTAGTAGTATCTATAAGTGACCTTTCCCAACCGAGGTCAATATTTCATAATTCCCAACAACAACGTAAATACAGATAATCATCCAATCCTATTCCCTACCCCAGGAATCCCATGCCTTGGTAGGAGTGTGAACTCATCTTGGTTTGCTCGGTTTGTTATTGTGCTTCTAGTGTTAATTAATGGTTAGGTCCGTTACACACGACCTAAGGTACATTGCACATAAACTCAATGTAAGTGTTTACGTTCAATTAAGGTTTACAATTCCTTGGTGTCCAAAAAACTGTGTTCCGTGTGATAATTGTTTACAGATTGACATGACATAGATTGCACATACATACAGTAACATTCAGCAACATACGGTAACATACAGCAACATGCAGTGGCATACAGTAATATACAGTAACACTTATGAACCAAACAACAAACTCGGGCCCCTTTAGTGTTTGAAAACTCAGACCATGTGTTTTGTTTACAAAACTCGGACCCTTCAAGCATCATAAAAAGTCGGACCATGTATTCATCATAAAAGTCGGACCATGTGTTAAATCAGAAAGTCGGACCATACATTACTTACAAAAGCTCGGACCAAACACCCCCTCTTAAAAACTCGGACCATGTATCTCATACAAAAGTCGGACCTATCATCATCATAAATTTCGGACCATGCATCATCCTGAAACTCGGACCATACTTCATTACCAAAAATTCGGACCATGCTTCACATGTAAAACTCGGACCATGATTCATTTACAAAACTCGGATTTTGTGACTTCACAAAACCCTGACACAAATCTTCGGACTAACAATCATGCAAAATATTCAAAACCAAATCACAGTTTTCAATGGAACAGTTACAGGTTATGATCAAACCCTACTTTTCATTCATTGGCAAATGCTGTAACCTAATCAACAATCAACCATTTCTAACATATCAAGCATCTCATTGCCAGGCATTTGATTACACAATTATTCACAACCATTTCACAGTAATCAGGATGATCAATAACAGGACCATTATTTGGAGAACTAGGGTTTGCAAGAATCAAATAACCAATGATTAACAACAAATAATCATTAAACATTTACCTTAGATTGATTCTAGATGAAGAGAGAGATCAAAAGTGATGATTGAGAGCTTGTGCCACCAAGAATGATGAAAAAGATGATTGTAGGAGATGATTGTAGAGGAAGATTGAAATACGTATAATGATTTTGTGAGAGAGATTAGGGTTAGGGGTTATTAAGGTTTCACTAACTACTCTACTCACCCCTAAGTATCATCTTTTACATAAAACACACACACCACATATAATTTACTGTTTCATCATCAAGTTCATGTATTTGTCAAATCCTTCATAAAATAACACATAACTATGCAACAATCACAATACACTTTATCATATCACAACGTATACAGTTTCAAAGCAAACAAATTGTGTAAGTAAACAACTAGACAAACAGTTAACGTGCAATAAATGCGAAGTGGAATCTCGGAAACTCGAGTTGTCACATTATCCCCAACTTGAAAGAAATTTCGTCCCGAAATTTAGCATGCGGTTACTGAGGAAGCTAGTTAAGTTGTATCGTTTACTGCTTTTCCTGGGGTGTCACAAAATCGACGGCAAATCCACAACAGCTGGATGCCAGTTTTTAGGAAATCGCCTCATAACATGGCAGTGCAAGAAGCAGACTTGTGTCGCTACATCAACTTGTGAAGCTGAATACATTGCTGCCTCAAGTTGTTGCTCTCAAGTCCTGTGGATACAACAGCAAATGCGCGATTACGGTTTTGAATTCCTAACTACTCCTATTTTAGTCGATAATTCTGCTGCTTTATCTATCACTAGAAATCCTGTGCAGCATTCAAAGATCAAACACATCGAAATTAAGTATCACTTCATACGTAATTGCTTTGATAAAAGGCTAATCGATGTTGTTAAGGTCCATACTGATGACCAACGTGCCGACCTTTTTACCAAAGCATTTGATAAACCAAGATTTGACTCTTTATTATTGGTAAACGACATTAAGGTCAAGCAAGAGTAATTCGCATCGGAAAATCGTTTTTGTAAATATCTTTGTGTTTTTAAATTTATTGTAAGTTTATTGATTTTAGGGGGAGTAATTCCAAAATTTGAAAATTCAAAAACATCGAAAAATTTCAAAACTCAAAAACAATAGAAAAACAAAAATGAGTTTCCTGGCGAGCAAAAGAGAAAATGATAGTACATCAGCGGTCTGTCTATACCTCTTTAAACTGAAATGCAAAATGAAAAATGTTAAGCAGCTCTATATAAGATGTATCGGTAGGCTCACAATAATCTTAAAGTGTGCAGGGTGATATAAACTTAAATCGACTGAAGACCAGGTGGGAACCACTCATTGGCATATGGTTTTAGTACCGAAATTTCGTTTGATAGATTGTCGAGGTTCTGTGATATGTGGTCTTTATGCTGTTTATCATCTGGGTATCATGGTTGTTTCTTTTACCGAAACAAATGGAAACGAAGTCTTGATCTTCCATGATACCATACATACGTGTACATACTGCATACGACCTCAATAAGTGATTAACAATCACATATCCAAACAAAATAAGTGATAATATATCACATTTATCCGGGAGTCAAGTTTGTCTGTTTGTTGTATGAAAGTACTGACCTGTTCACGGACTTGCTCCTGTGCCCTCATGCATCTGAAAATCAAGTTCCTCATCAATAAGTGATTCTATCACATAGGGCTTGTTTTCAATCCAAAATAAGTGAGTATCTCACATTTTCATATACTTCAAAACAGATGATAAATGGTATACTCACCAGTAAGATGAATCCTCGTGCATACCTTGATATGGGAATGTGTCGTGATGTGGATGAACACCGGTCGGTAAGTATAAATCATACACTAATCGTATCCCCTCGCCATGATTACATATGATAAGTTGAGCTTATGTGGATAACAATACCGATAATCATTATAGGATGTTTATCTAAATGTTAACTAACTGAACAACAAGTTGTTTTGGCATGACCGTACACTGATATGATTCTCTTACCCTCGAAACTCGCATAAAGAATGTTAGTATATATTTACCTTTCTTAGTTTCTGCATCTTTGTATATATTTATTTACTGCTTTCTGTCTTTACATTTGAAATATTCAAAATCCAAAAAGAGTTTAAGTGTGTTTTAACATAAACTTTATAAAAGGCAAAAAGATTTTATTTCTGCTTTAGTTTTGATTAACCAATGTCGGATCTCAAGTCTTCGTTACCTGAAACCTGAACGAAAACCAAAACAACTGAATCTTCATAAACGGTTGTTGGACTGTGTTCCGACCCTGAATAGTCAGTAGAGAACGTTCATCTTCATGTACGAAGGCGGAATCAACGTAAATGAAGTTACACAGCTTTTCCTATTCAATTCCTTCTCTTTTATTGCTTTCTGATGTAATTTTGACAGAGTTTCGTTACAGCAACAAATGGTGTAGGTTCGCTCCAACTGATCAGTTATTTATAGTGTGGCCTGGTTCGCTTATATGGACATGCCATATGAGCGGACCAGCCATCTTGACATAAAAGCGGACCAGCTTGGTGACACATAAGCGAACCAGCTTGGTGACACATAAGTGAACCAGTCAGTAACCCTATGAGCGAACCTGACCTTTAACATATGTGCATAAAAGCGGATCTAATCAACATATTACATGATTTTGACTTTCTAAACCCTATGTTGACCTATATTGACCTAAGACCTAATGCAGACGAAGTCAACAGACATTCCATGCATCAACAGACTCCCCCTTGGATGTTGACGTAGTCTTCAGCTCCTGAGTCTTCCGTCTTGGTCTTTTCTCCAATTCTCTGTCTTCTCATCAATAGTATTCTTCACAGGTTTCGAATCACATCCTGACTCCATCTTCAGACTCCCCTTTAGCTGTTGATCCAGACTCCCCCTTTCATAAACTCCCCCTCTCGATATGCTAGAATCTGAGAAATCTGGTTTAAGCTTTGTCAGTTAGCTTCCATTGGGAATAATGAAGTCCAAACCTGTTACTCAACCAATAACATTACAATCTATCTTTTTCAAAATAAATCACAAACTCAATCAGCTTCAGAAATCCACTCAAGTATTCAGGTCCAAGTTAATGACCCTGATACTCAATTAATCTACCAAGTTCAACTTAATGACCCTGGTTGATCATTTGACGAATCAAACTGATTTTATAAAAACATTTTCACTTTTTCTAAAAACAATATAACAAGCATCAACTTAATGAACTTGTTTTAACTTTGAAAACATTTTCAAACTTCAACAAAATAAGCTCTCCTCATTCTTCAGCTCAGAATTTCCTGCATCTGCTTCAACCTCTGAGAATCAGACAATCAACTTTCCACTCGGGTTTGTCTAAACTAAAGCAGAATTGAAAAATCCTTTTGGATTTTATAATGTGATCTAAACTAAGAAATAAAATAACAGAAAACTTAAATTGCAGAAAATAAAGAAATTGAACTATATACAAACTTATTTTTGGCGAGCGTGTCAGGGAATCATATTAGCTTTTCAGACCAATTACTAGTACCGTTAAGCTTAATTACATGCTCAGACTTAAACAATTCACCTCGATTGTCGATATACTAATCCATCTTAAATTCTCACACAGATTTCAATCTATTCAGGATACGATTTAGATGTTTTATGAACTTAGATCAATTCATGTGTTCCACCTCTTGAATATACTCCCGTATCCAGAATCCCAATATTCAGTCTTACAGGTGAGTATACTACAATGATATCTGTTCATAAATTAGGTATGCGAGGGCCGAGGGCCGAGGGATCTCAGGTCGATACTTCCATATACGCAGAGAGATATTAGCTTTGACTTTTCAGTATGTCCCCTTTAGAGGATCTTTTAGCTACAACAGCAGCGACTATCAATTTTATTGTTTCATCTGCATGCTGAGGGTTTATGCTATGTTTCAAGCATTTTGGTGAAAGTATTAGCCAAGGACTAGGTCAGAACTTCCGTTCAGCAGAAGTCCCGGAATAATACCCCAGACATCATTGAGTATAAAAACCTAGTATATCAGAATACGAGACCTTTCAAACGAGATTTCAGGGGTTACCTATATATCCAAGTAGTGTTCCCCACAAATTTCACAAGTTTGAAATTTTAAGTTTATATCCCGAATAAATCTACTAAATGTGCGAAAACCTATCGACACATCATTAGTGAGATTGTTTAACTCATTTATTCTTTACAATTCTTTAGCATACTGTAATTGTCTAGCCGATGTACTATCATTTTCCCTATATACACAAGCTCTTTTTCAATTTTATCATGTTTTTGTATTTTTGTATTTTTTACTGTTTTTGTATTTTCTGAAAATATAACTATTTACAACTAACTATACTCCCCCTAAATACCAAAACACGTGAAAAATCGACAAACCATTGCAGATTGTTTCTCGTCGTCATCCGCAACAGTACTCTCATCAACGCTCACAATTCCATCCGACACTAAAAGCAATTTCATACCATTAAGTTTTAACAAATATTGAAACCGATTTTTATCAAAAGCTTTAGTATGCAAATCAGCTTTTTGTTCGTCAGTGTGGATTTTCTCAATTCGTATCAACTTTTTCTTGAAGCAATCGCGAATAAAGTGATGACGAATTTCTATATGTTATATTTATTGCGGCCTCATTATCAACAAACAGAGGTGTGTTAAGAAACTGCAAACCGTAGTCGCGCATCTGTTGCTGTATCCACAGGATCTGAGAGCAGCAACTGCTAGCAGAAACGTACTCCGCTTCACATGTAGATAACGCCACAGACGTTTGTTTCTTACACCGCCAGGTAACCAATCTAGGTCCAAAGAACTGGCATCCTGCAGTCGTTGATTTGGTATTGACTTTGCAACTTCTGAAATCCGAATCGGAATACCCTTCGAGCATAAATTCGCCTTTTCTAGGATACCACAACCCCAATGTGGGTGTTCCTTTCAAGTAACGTAATATCCTCTTGACAATGATCATGTGCGAAGCTCTCGGGTTAGATTGATATCTTGCTGCGAGGCACGTTGGGTACATGATATCAGGACGTGAAGCAGTCAAATACATCAAAGAACCTATCATGGAACGGTAGAACGTTTCATCAGCCCTGTCTCCGATGAGATCTGGGTGAATCCCATGATTAGTCGTAAGTGGGGTAGCAGCTGGAGTAGAACTTGACATTCCAAATTTCTCTAGAATATCATGCACGTACTTCGTCTGGTGAATGAAAATTCCCTCAGGTAGTTGTTCAACTTATAAACCCAGAAAGAACTTCATCTCCCCCATTGATGACATTTTGAATTTTTGCTTCATCACCTGTTCGAAATCTTTGCATAATTTCTCATTCGTTGACCCAAAAATTATATCGTCTACATAAATCTGAACGATCAGAAGGTGTCCGTCGACCTCTTTGGGGGAGAGAGTGGCATCCACTTTCCCTCTGATAAAGCTGTTAGCGAGTAGGTGTTGAGACAAAGTCTCGTACCAGGCTCTCGGTGCCTGATGTAGACCATACAACGCTTTGTCCAGCAGATAAACTTTGTTCTTGTGGATTGGGTCAGTAAAGCCCGGTGGCAGACCGACATAGACCTCCTCTTTGACCTTCCCATATAGAAATGCCGATTTAACATCCAACTGATAGACTTTAAAGTTCTTCCAAGACGCAAATGCTAGGAAAATTCTGATAGCCTCTAGTCGTGCTACAGGAGCATAGACTTCTATAAAATCAATCCCCTCCTGTTGACTAAAGCCCTGAACAACGAGTCGAGCTTTGTTCCTTACAACCACTCCTCTGTCGTCTCTCTTACACTTGAATACCCATTTTGTATTGATATTCCTTTGACCATCCGGAAAATCCACTAACTTCCACACTCCTAACTTTTCAAACTGACTTAACTCTTCTTGCATTGCTATGACCCAAGAGTCTTTAGTAAGCGCCTCTTTGTAAGTTCTCGGTTCGACCTGCGAGATAAAACAACTAAATGAAAATTCAGTTTGTAAAGGTGCTACTGTAGAAGAAAAACATGTTAAGCCCTGGTCTATTTGACGTCTTGTACGAACGCCTGAATGAAGTTCTCCTATGATCAACTCCTCTGGATGATAAGAAAGAGTTCGCGGCATCACTTCACTTGGAACATCTACATTTCCCTCCAGATTAGTAACATTCTGTTCTGCATCTTGTTCACCAACTTGGTTTGTTTGACTTGATAACTGGATCTGCTCCCCCTCAGAGTCTGAATAACCATGATCAAAAACTGGCATGTTTTCAGCTTCTTGATTATCATTCACCTTCGACTGATTACCAGGAGCAACTTCATCATCATGTTCACCAGCATTGCTAGGACCTGCTTCATCGTCATTTGAAGTTTCCCGAGGTCTTCCAGAATACTCCGCTGGGAACCTGAGCTGCGACTCATACTCTCGCAAAATATCCAGCTCATCAAAGAATTCTTCATCTTCCTCTGATTCCTCTCTCATGTCAAACGAGTCCCAAAGTTTGTCATAATGATAACGCCATGAATCACCAGTATTCTGTGGCGGCATAGTATAACCTTGACATTCAACATTCGCTGCTTCAATAATCCGCTTCTCATTTGGAACGAAGACACGTCGCATTGGATTAGAATAACCAACAAATATTCCCTCGAAGCTCTTCGGACTAAACTTTCCATGAGGCTCTATAACTGTACAGGGTGACCCGAACGGTTCTAGATACTTCAAATTCGGTTTGCGGTTATTGATTAGCTCAAAACACGTCTTGTTGAACTTCTTTACAGTAAGAACCCTGTTGAGAGTATAGCATGCGGCAGAAACAGCTTCAGCCCAGAAATTAATTGGTAATTTTGAATAGTTCTAGCCGTCTCAATTAGCGTCCGGTTTTTGCGTTCTGCGACTCCATTCTGCTGCGGAGTGTACGGAGCACTAAACTCATGCAGTATACCTCTTTCATCACAAAATTCTTCCATCTTACTGTTTTTGAATTCAGTACCATTATCACTTCTAATTCTACTGATAGGCCTTTGGTACAGATTCTCAATTCTCTTAAACAACGCCATCAAACTGTCAAATGTTTCGTCTTTCGATTTCAAGAATGAAACCCACGAAAATCTGGAATAATCATCAGTCACGACCAAACAGTAGTAATCTCCTGTAATACTCTTGACATTCACCGGACCAAACAAATCCATGTGAAGTCTTTCCAATGGTCTTGAAACTGAATTGACTTGCTTTGTAGGGTGTGACTTTTTCTTCTGTTTGCCTTTGACACAACTTACGCACTCCCCTTCCAGATGAAAACCTTTGACATGAACTCCTGTCACCAAATCATTATGCACCAAATGATTCATCTTCCTTAGGTGAATATGCCCCATTTTCCGGTGCCACAATCTTGATTCTTTGTCAGTTGCTCTGGACACAAAACAATGAGCCTGACCCGTGGTTGTAGTAGCTACGCTCATGTCCAACACGTACAGATCATTGACTCTTGGTGCCCTCATGATGATCCATTCCTCAGGTATCACAAATCCCGGTTTCAAGATCAAACATTCTTTGTCAGTGAAATGAGTAGTATACATCCTGTCACAGATCTGGGAGATACTCAGCAGGTTGTTCTCCAGCTCAGCGATGTAGTTAACTCTCTCAAACGTTACAATCCCGTTGGATAACGTTCCTTCACCTACAATCTTTCCTCCTTGATTACCCGCAAAACCAACGTAACCACCATTGATATTTCTCACATCATATAGTAACGCGGTCTTCCCTGTCATATGTCTCGACGCTCCACTATCCATGATCCATCTGGATACAAGTTTTGGAAGATCCTGCACATAACAAACTATCACTTAAACAACTTCAAGAAAGATTCCGATACATGCTTCGTGATCCAGGAAGCTCCGGCAATTCAAACTGTTTAGTCAAACATCGAGTCCACCCAGGCCTCATCAGCCTTACGTGTAACCTTGACTCTCGCAATTTGAATTTTGAAATTTTCAGCCTTGAGAGGTGGAAAATTTGCATCATAATCAACCGTAATTGATTCTTCAGCCTTTTTCACCTCAGAAGTTGAAATTTTCTTCTCAACTTTTGGTTTCCAAACTTGTTGAGATAATGCAACCCTTTTGTAAAATTTGTCGTTTTGAGTTACCAATTTCTTTACGGGTTCATTTTTTCACATTCTTTTTCTCAACAACGATTGGTGTTTTACCTTTCACTTCAACTTTCTTCTGTTGAGTCTTCACAGTTTCAGTCTTAGGCTTCACATTTGTACACTTTCGTGCAATGTGACCAACTTGATTACATCTAAAACAAGTTCGAGTATCAGCCACTCGACTTGTGCCTTCAGACTGAGACTGAGAAGCTCTTTTCTCAAAAAATTCTTTGTTTGATTTTGAAAAATTTTCTTTTTCTTCATCAGCAAGCGAACTCGAACTATTCACAAGATTTTTCTTGTCGACAAACCATTTGTTTGGAAAATTTCTTTTCTGATACAATTTACCCCCCTGATAACCACCCGACCAGTTGTTTCTGTTGTTATTAAAACGCGGTGGATTAACAGATTTCTTGTTGTAAACCTTTTCTTTCTCAAAACTCATTTTATTTTTCTTTTGACTCAGATTGTTCACTGCTGACAACTCAACTTCGACCAGTTTGAAAACATTTGTCAATTTGTTCATGTTTACATTCTCGATCGGAAACTCTGAATCCGAAAACAACTTATCCGATCCCGATATCTTGTACATGACAAGAGTAGGTTCATCATTTAAGTTGTTCTTGGACTTTTGTTTCGGAATGTATTTGTCCAAGAAACACCCATCTTCCTCAGTAGTGTCACTATCCGTTTTAAGTACATTTTCAACAACGCCTTTTACAATATCATTTTAGACACTATCGTCATTGGAAGATGTGAACATGACATCAATGTTCTCCGGAAGTTTAACTTCACTTTCTTCCTCAAGTTCAACCAAAACAGATTGCTTTTTCGTGTAGTTATCCAAAATCGGCGGTGGAACTTTGTGAAAACCCACCCCGGTTCCATCAGAATACACGTCTTCGCCAGCTTTGTTTTTGCCAATGGGTTTTGGAACAATATGTTGCAAAACAAAGCTTGCAGAGCTATAACTGTTAAGCTTTAACTGGATTTGTAACAACTGCCACTAAAATCCATAATTAGAATGATAATTAGCTAGTAAGGAAACCCTAATTAAGAAACCCAAGTAATTCTGCACTAACCCTAAAATTTCCAGAATAATCGGAATCAGGATCAGGGCCCCTAAAACTTAGGGGGGGCAAAACCCTAGTTACGATTATCATCATAACTCTCTGTCGAAATAGAATTTTAAAAATCTAACGACTCAGCAAGCCTACACACGCAAAAACCTAGTCTATGAAAGTAGGGTGGTCACTCGCGTAGCGCGACGCCTAAAGGGGTACCCCCTCGCGCTACGCGACGGTGACAAATTTTCAGTATAAATAGCAGGGGTTGGGACTTGAAATCTGGCACTTGAACGACGTTAAAATTCCTAATATACGTCGAGTTATAAGCAAAACAGTTCACAAACACACACGATTATCGAAACGCTGCCGCAATCAGGGTAATAACTCGATCGCTATTACGATTCAACGTCCGATCGATTATAACTATCCAACGATAGTCCGGGTGCTGCTCAATTGAGCTTGTACTTTGATTATTCGTCGTGATTTCGACTTGAATATTAGAGTGCTGTTCGAATTCGGACTATGCTCTGTTATTCGTTGTAAATCCGATTGAATTATCGAGCATCGCACTGATTAATCGTTGTGAAGGTTTAATCTTGTGAATTGACGTAACTGCTGTATTAGTTACTAACCTGTGTGTATGCATTGTGTTAAATTAGGTTTAAGCAAGGCTAATCAGTAGGCTTATATCTATTGCTCGTTAATCTGCAATGTGAGTCATTCTTCTTTTTAAACTGTTTTCTCACAGTTTGTGAGTAAGTATTACAATACCTCAAATTATTTTCAAGGTTATAATTACAGGGATTAAGTCTTTGTAATCACCAAATTACAGCTGGTATGTGGGGTATTGTGCACATTACTGTTATTATCACTCTATGTGAGTGAATATTACTCTATGTGAGTTATTATTACTCTGTGTGAGTATACCGTCACTATTTGGGCAACGGGACCAATAGTGGTATGACCACAGTCACAGAAATGAATCGAGTGACAAATACCCATTCTTGATAATTGGTTGATAGAAACATTGTAATCGCTCTTAATACTGTAAATTATAACTAACGGGTCGTTTTAGAAAACAGAATGATTCACTCAGTATTTCCCTGCTGACAAAACCTTTTTCAAACATGTTTCAGGTGATCTGTGTGATCCAGGAAAAGTGCAGTAAAGCACTATCAAGCTCAGAGAAGTGGCTCAGTGTAAATAAATGAATAAAACGTGTTTTGAAAAATAAAGATTTCTATGTGAAATCAACTTATTGTAAATTATGGGATTTATCCCTTAAACTTTGTATAATATATTAAACGAGCATATTTCACGGATAAAAGATCCTGTTATAAAAAGACTTCCGCTGCCGCATTAATTAAATACCACGGGAACTGTTTCGCGGTCCCCCGACTCCGTCCAGGGTGGGTTGGGGAGCCGTGACAGCGAAGGTGGTATCAGAGCTAATAATTAAATTGAGCCACTGATCGAGCCACTGATTAAGCCTAAACTAAGTATTATGTTCAAAATACTTAATTTTACTAATTGTATTCTGTGATTATTTGTTTTATTAACTGATTATTTGGTAGTCACAGTATGGGTAAACAAAAGTTGTCTGCTATCTACCACAAACTAGATGTGGCATCTTCTTCTAAAAACCCAGTAAACCTAGAAGAAGGAATCTTTGTCCGCAAGGCAAACTATGAGAATCCACTTTCCCCAGAGAAAAGGGATTCGATACTTAAAAAGAGTCAGGAGACAAAGAAACCCCGAACCAAGAGAGTTAGGTTTAACCCAGAAGTCCAAGAGTTGGGTAATAGTACACCTTGGGAAGATAAAATAGACGGGAAATGGGCAAATCTCTATATGCAGCTACTGTAGCAGAAAATGCTAATCTCTAAATATCCGATAAGTTGGGTCTAATAAGAGAAATCACAATCCCGTAAATAAATAAAGTCCTAAGTGTGTTTATTTCTGTTGTTCTTTGTATAAATTAGTATGCAATAAAACTTCAGTGTTTTGTTTGTTAAACTTTGTTCCAAAGTTTTAACATTGCATTTTGCATATATGCTATGCAGCATGAATGAGATGTCGGAAACATTCCAGAATCTCAACTTATATCCAGTGCCTATCGAAGTCTCTCACGACTTTACTGGTTACATTGCTGACATAGAAGAACCTGTGGAATTCCAAGCCCCACCGCTGGAAAAAGCCAAACTTAAAAAGAAGAGAAGATATGTAGGGTGGAGGAAAGTGCGCCGTAGGAAAAATGCCACTAGGAAACTCCCTAAAATAGAAAATCCTGTGATCATGAACAAGGGAAAGGAAATAGAAACTGGAGAAGGTTCGAAATCACCTGAAAAAGAAATAGGAATAGATCTGAAGCAAAAGGGAATAGAGATTGGCGAAAGCTCTAAACAGTCTGAGGAAATCACGTTCCAGGACGAAATAGATCGCCTATTGGAGAACTGTGATGTTTTAGAGCCTATCAACGATAATCTCTTTTCTTACCCGGCTACAGTTCAATTCCCACTAAACCTAGGACCAGCTATTCCAGACCCACTAGTTCATACCAGACCATTAGGCCAAATGGAGGAATGGTGGACCAATGACTGGCAATTCCAAAATATAGTTAACAGTCCTTATAGCTTCCTTCCACAATTTGACCCAGAACCACTCCCAAATCCTCCCATGAGTAATGAAAACCTAGCTGAACTCCGTCAGTTCGGTGAAGAACTGATAGGTACAGGCAATAGGATCAGGGAAATGGGGGAGCATCTAACTTGGAAGTACGATGAGAGGGAGCATCATTACTAGAACAGTCAGTTAAACCACAGAAAACCCTATTGTATGATAGTAACTTAAAATTCTGTAAAATGGGCAATAAAACTCTGTAAGATATGGTGTGTATGGATGCATATACAATATACTAACAAAGTAAAAGTCGAGAAATCGACAATTTTGGTGATACTTGTATATTGTGATAATCTATGTGTATCTATGTGAATTTTGTCAATTGATAAGTTAGACACTAATAAGTTTACCAATTAACAGATGGAAAACGTTAACAATGAACCAATTAATGAAGAAAATCAATCTGAGCAAGAACAGGAAGATCAATATATAACTCGACAAGATATCGAGCATTTTATCGCCCAAGGGATAGCTCATGCTATTCCAGAAATTGTAGCTGCTGTTCGAAAACCTGCCGAACCACAATTAATTCCTAGTAAACGTATTCCAGAAGATAACGGCAGTAACAGCATAAATGGAGGCGGTAATCATGACGATCATGATCCGCAGCAGGCCCCACTCCCTAAAAGAATGAAAGCTGCAACGCCTGGTTGCACTTACAAAGAATTTCTTGCTTGCAAACCCGCTGAATTTGCAGGTAACGAAGGGGCAACTGCAACACTGCGTTGGTTAGAGAAAACCGAGGCAGTAATTGCAATAAGCAAATGTGCCGATGGAGACCAGGTGATGTATGCATCAAATCTGTTCAAAGAAGGAGCACTCGAATGGTGGAACACGGTCCTCCAGGCAAAAGGGAGAAGGATAGCCTATGCAATGAGTTGGGAAGAATTTAAGAGTTTGGTAGAAAGAAAATTCTGTCCCGAATACGAGAAGGAACAAATGGCAAACAAGTTCCTAAGTCATCGTATGT
Source organism: Helianthus annuus (assembly GCF_002127325.2). Taxonomy (NCBI): domain Eukaryota; kingdom Viridiplantae; phylum Streptophyta; class Magnoliopsida; order Asterales; family Asteraceae; genus Helianthus; species Helianthus annuus. The sequence continues at coordinate 49,949,730 of NC_035434.2, read as the reverse complement.
TAGGTGTAGATTGTCGGGGTTATACTTCGACATTCTTTGAATACGCAAGGGTAGTGCCATCACTGGCTTCGCCAGAACCGGTACTTATCTCTCGTTACATCTGGGGGTTAATTAGTGAAATCCGAAACATCGTTAAAGCTGCGAGACCTCGTACTATTGACGATGCTGTAGAATTAGCTAATACCCTAACAGATGAATTGGTACGCACAAGAGAGGAAGATCGCAAGAAGGAATTAGCTCACAAGATTACCCAAGGATTTCGTGTGGGTAATGCCAAGAAGAGAGGAACCGGACAATCCTCATCATCTCCTTTCTGCAAAATTTGCAAAAAGAAGCATTATGGACAATGCAATATGGTTTGCAATTTTTGCAAAATGAGAGGACATCGGGAAGAAGACTGCAGGAAGAAAACAAAAGTTTGTTATAATTGCAGAGAGAGGGGACACTTTCAATCTGAATGTCCTAAGTTAGCTAAACCTGTAGTTAACCAAACCAAACCAGCTGAAGGAACAACCAAGAGAAATGCGCGAGCATTCCAGTTGACCACTCAAGAGGCCGAACTCATTCCAGATGTGATAGCTGGTACGTTCTTAGTTCACAACGTATTTGCAAAAGTATTATTTGACTCTGGTGCGAACCAAAGTTTTATAAATACTTTATTTTGCCAAGATCTTAAGTTACCATTAACCACTCTTAGGCAAATCTTCACAGTAGAAACCGCAGAAGGAAATTCTGTGAAAATAGATAAAATCTGGCAAGAAGGAAAAATAGAACTATTAGGCCATAAGTTTTCTGCAAATTTGTTACCAATGAATTTAGCAGGATTCGATGTAGTATTAGGAATGGATTGGTTAATAGCCAACCATGCACGAATCCTATGTGACAAAAATGCAGTAGAAATTCAAACACCTACAGGAGAAGTAATTTTAATTACTGGAAATAGACCTCGAAAGCCACTAAAATTCATCTCAGTAATGAAGTTGGCTAGTTATTCGAGAAAACAGGAAATGGTGTATATAATTTCAGTAATCATTAACACTAAGGATAAGGAACTTCAGGACATCCCGGTAGTGTCAGAATACCCAGACGTTTTTCCAGAAGAATTACCTGGATTACCACCTGATAGAGAAGTAGAGTTTAGAATCCATTTAATTCCAGGTACTGCACCAATAGCTAAAGCACCATATAGATTAGCACCTACCGAAATGCTAGAATTGAAAAAGCAATTAGATGAATTATTAAGCAAAGGATTCATACAACCTAGTTCATCCCCTTGGGGTGCACCGGTACTGTTTGTGAAAAAGAAAGATGGATCGATGAGAATGTGTATCGATTATAGAGAATTGAATAAGGTTACGATTAAGAATCGATACCCACTACCTAACATTGTGAGCATTTACATGTTCTCTTAACTTTGTTAAGAAACGAAAGGCTTTATGCCAAATTCTCGAAATGTGAATTCTGGCTACAAGAAGTACAATTCTTAGGTCATGTGGTAAATCACGAAGGTATCCATGTAGATCCTGCTAAGATAGACGCAATTACAAAGTGGAAAGTTCCACAAACAGCTATGGAGATAAGAAGTTTTCTAGGCTTAGCTGGATACTATAGACGATTTATCAAAGATTTTTCTAAGATAGCCATACCATTAACTAAGTTAACCTGTAAAGCTGCTAAGTTTGAATGGGGACCTAGACAAGAAGAAGCCTTTAAGATTCTAAAGCATAGGTTGACGAATACACCAATCTTAGCCTTACCCGAAGGAACAGAAGACTTTGAAGTATACTGTGATGCTTCAAAATTAGGATACGGATGTGTATTAATGCAACGCAAGAAGGTAATTGCGTATGCCTCTAGACAATTGAAAAAGCACGAAGAAAATTATACGACTCATGATCTAGAATTAGGAGCCATAATCTTTGCCCTTAAGATATGGAGACATTATCTGTATGGAAGTAAGTTTACTATTTATACAGATCATAAAAGTTTAAGATATATATTTGGGCAAAAAGAATTAAACATGAGGCAAAGAAGATGGATGGAGATGCTAAGCGATTACGACTGTGATATCCAATATCACGAAGGAAAGGCAAATGTAGTTGCAGATGCCTTAAGTCGTAAGTATCATGAGAAACAGAAACAAGTCCGTGCTCTGAGGTTAAATCTACAAGTAGATTTAATGGCACAAATTAAAGAAGTCCAGAAAACAGCAATCCAAGACGATGCTGAAGGAATGAAAGGTTACCTAAAAGAATTAGAACAAGGAAATGATGGAATTTGGAAATTTCATAAGAAACGAATTTGGGTACCTAAGCAAGGAGAGTTAAAAAATAAGATTTTAGAAGAAGCTCATAAATCTAGGTATACTATGCACCCAGGAAACAATAAGATGTACCAAGATTTAAGAAATAATTTCTGGTGGATAGGAATGAAAAAGAATATAGCCGAATACGTATCCAAGTGCTTAACTTGTTCACAAGTTAAAGCTGAACACCAGAAACCTTCAGGACTACTACAACAGTTAGAAATGCCTGTATGGAAATGGGAACTTATAACAATGGATTTTGTTACAAAGTTACCCAAAACCAAGAAAGGTAATGATGCGATTTGGGTAATCGTAGACCGATTAACCAAGTCAGCTCATTTCCTACCAATGAAAGAAACCTTTAGTATGGAAAGGTTAGCACAACTCTACGTGGACGAAGTAGTATCCCTACATGGAGTCCCGCTCTCCATTGTATCGGATAGAGATAGTCGATTTACTTCGCATTTCTGGAAAAGTTTTCAGAAAGCAATGGGAACTCGACTAAATCTAAGTACTGCTTATCATCCACAAACAGACGGACAGAGTGAAAGAACAATACAAACTCTAGAGGACATGCTCCGAGCATGTGTAATTGACTTTGGTGGTAATTGGGATAGCCACTTGCCATTAATTGAATTCTCCTATAACAATAGTTATCATTCAAGCATCGAAGCTACACCATTTGAAGCACTATACGGACGTAAGTGCAGAACTCCAGTATGTTGGGCAGAAATCGGAGAAAGTCAATTATCAGGTCCTGAAATAATACAAGAAACTACTGATAAGATAACTCAGATCAAGGAAAGACTGAAAACAGCTCGAGATCGTCAGAAAAGCTATGCAGACAATCGTCGTAAGCCTTTAGAATTTCAAGTAGGAGATAAAGTACTTTTAAAAGTTTCTCCTTGGAAAGGAGTAGTACGATTCGGTAAGAAAGGAAAGCTAAGTCCAAGATACGTTGGACCATTCCCCGTGATTCAACGAATAGGACCAGTTGCTTATCGTTTACAACTACAAGAAGAATTGGCTGGAATACATGACGTATTTCATGTATCCAATCTTAAGAAATGTTTAGCAGACGAATCCCTGGTAGTACCTCTTCAAGATGTAGAGGTGAACGAAAATTTAAAATTTATAGAGAAACCACTACAGATTGAAGATAGAAAAATCAAATTTCTCAAGCACAAACGATTAGTGCTAGTAAAAGTCAAATGGAATTCAAGAAGAGGACCAGAATACACTTGGGAACTGGAATCGGAAATGAAGCGAAAGTACCCTCATCTATTTCAGTAAATCTCGAGGACGAGATTTTTCTTAAGGTGGGGAGGATGTAACAACTGCCACTAAAATCCATAATTAGAATGATAATTAGCTAGTAAGGAAACCCTAATTAAGAAACCCAAGTAATTCTGCACTAACCCTAAAATTTCCAGAATAATCGGAATCAGGATCAGGGCCCCTAAAACTCAGGGGGGGCAAAACCCTAGTTACGATTATCATCATAACTCTCTGTCGAAATAGAATTTTAAAAATCTAACGACTCAGCAAGCCTACACACGCAAAAACCTAGTCTATGAAAGTAGGGTGGTCACTCGCGTAGCGCGACGCCTAAAGGGGTACCCCCTCGCGCTACGCGACGGTGACAAATTTTCAGTATAAATAGCAGGGGTTGGGACTTGAAATCTGGCACTTGAACGACGTTAAAATTCCTAATATACGTCGAGTTATAAGCAAAACAGTTCACAAACACACACGATTATCGAAACGCTGCCGCAATCAGGGTAATAACTCGATCGCTATTACGATTCAACGTCCGATCGATTATAACTATCCAACGATAGTCCGGGTGCTGCTCAATTGAGCTTGTACTTTGATTATTCGTCGTGATTTCGACTTGAATATTAGAGTGCTGTTCGAATTCGGACTATGCTCTGTTATTCGTTGTAAATCCGATTGAATTATCGAGCATCGCACTGATTAATCGTTGTGAAGGTTTAATCTCGTGAATTGACGTAACTGCTGTATTAGTTACTAACCTGTGTGTATGCATTGTGTTAAATTAGGTTTAAGCAAGGCTAATCAGTAGGCTTATATCTATTGCTCGTTAATCTGCAATGTGAGTCATTCTTCTTTTTAAACTGTTTTCTCACAGTTTGTGAGTAAGTATTACAATACCTCAAATTATTTTCAAGGTTATAATTACAGGGATTAAGTCTTTGTAATCACCAAATTACAGCTGGTATGTGGGGTATTGTGCACATTACTGTTATTATCACTCTATGTGAGTGAATATTACTCTATGTGAGTTATTATTACTCTGTGTGAGTATACCGTCACTATTTGGGCAACGGGACCAATAGTGGTATGACCACAGTCACAGAAATGAATCGAGTGACAAATACCCATTCTTGATAATTGGTTGATAGAAACATTGTAATCGCTCTTAATACTGTAAATTATAACTAACGGGTCGTTTTAGAAAACAGAATGATTCACTCAGTATTTCCCTGCTGACAAAACCTTTTTCAAACATGTTTCAGGTGATCTGTGTGATCCAGGAAAAGTGCAGTAAAGCACTATCAAGCTCAGAGAAGTGGCTCAGTGTAAATAAATGAATAAAACGTGTTTTGAAAAATAAAGATTTCTATGTGAAATCAACTTATTGTAAATTATGGGATTTATCCCTTAAACTTTGTATAATATATTAAACGAGCATATTTCACGGATAAAAGATCCTGTTATAAAAAGACTTCCGCTGCCGCATTAATTAAATACCACGGGAACTGTTTCGCGGTCCCCCGACTCCGTCCAGGGTGGGTTGGGGAGCCGTGACAGGATTCGCTCATTTTCAATCTCAGCCTCTTGAACTTTAAGTTTCAATTTAGCGATTTCATCCAGTTGTTTGTTAATTGATTCTTCTTTTACTCTCAGCACAGCTTTCAGATGTTCGATTTCTTTAAAAGTTTTACCATTTCGATCATCAATATCTTTTACTATGCCTTTGAGTTTTTCAAACTTCTCAGAAATCTGACGGTTTTCAAGAATTAACTTTTCATTTTCATTTTTAACTTTTTCATGTTCAATTTTATCAGTTTCAATTTGAGTAGTTAATTCTTTAATCCATTCAGTTGAAGCTTTAACTGTTTTCTCACGCGCAAGAATCTGATTCTCAACGCTTCTGACCTTTGCTGTCAGATCTTTAACCTTCTCACCGTTGAGATACGTGACAGTGTTATAAAACTTGCATTCTTTGTTGCAATTTTTGCAATCAGCATTTCCTTCGATCTTTTTACCTGACGCATTTGTTGACGAGTTTGGACTGACCTGGCCTTTTGACTCAGACACGGAGTTAGAGTCTACCTCAAGTGCTTTAGCAGCTAACACTTTGTCAGCCATCTTTCCCAGGTTCTCTGCCGTCAACTCCTGCGTAGTATCGATAATGCCGGTATCAATCTGCTTTGCTTTCTCGATCTCTTCTTTCTCCTTTTTCTCTTTTTCTTCTTTCTCTTTCTCTTCTTCTTTCATTTTCTCGGTTGGAGTTCCCCACCATTTGTATTGCCAATACTCATCATCTTCTTTTATCTCTTTGATGATGGCTTCTAGATCAAGCGTTTTGTCATCAATCGCAATATTACCATACTCATCAAGATAACACTGCCTATCTGGATCCCATCTTCTCGCTCTTCTAGCTTCCAGATAGATACGAGAAATTCTGATGATTCTATTTTCAGCAATCATTTTCCGATAGCTATACTTCTGCTCTTCAGTACGATCATCTTTCCACGGAATGGGTTCATCGTTTTTCGCCATAAATGCGTAACCAACTGCATCTTCTTCCGGTAAAACATCTTTACTCCAATCATACCCCTCATCATCGTAGATCACCGCAAGAGCTCTAGATTTCTCTCTGTTATCTTCAGACTGCTTCAATCTAGGCGGCTCAGATTTATTCTGGTGATAAATCGCCTTCTTGTAATAATCATCTCTGAAAGGGTTCTCCGACTCTCATCAGCGTAAGCATTTCTGCATTCTCGTTTAAAGTGACCCTTCTGCTTACACTTGAAACACGTCACCTTTGATTTATCGAACCCCAGCTTAGTAGATGGACCACCAATCGTCTTCCTGCCGGTAATTTCCATAAAACGTTGTGCTCTACGAACAACACTTGCCATAGCCCAACGAATATCGATTAGTTCCGTTTCTTCAGGATCTATTTGGTCATAGTCCTCTTTCGTTAGGTTTGTGTTGCCGATCTTCCCAGCCACCAACCCTTCATATGATTCCAACACCGACGCCAAGAAAACCATTTGTTGCTTAGCCGACTCCTCGTCAAAATTCTAAGCATTCTTCAAATCTATTGCGATGTTGCACTGAAACTTTGCATCAGAATGACTTGCAGATGATGAAGATCCACTATGATAACCACTGTGGTTTCCACTTCTTTGACTGCTTTGACTTTCTTTGCTTGCTGAAGAAACATTCTCAGCCGAAAATGCAGTCTTTGGAGAAGTTGCTTTTGGCATCATGCTTTTCGGATAATAAAGATCCAAATTTTGCTGATAAGATGAGTGATTGACTTTGTACGTCTTCTTCAGCTCTAACTCGTGACTTTCAAGTCCTTCAATCACCAGATCTGGAGTCAACTTTTCAGGTTCAATAGTGTTTTTCAGCATAAGCGCATAATATCTCCAATCAACCTCGTCTGGTAATGAATTGAACAATTTGTCAACAAGTTCTTCATCAGAATACTTGATCTCATGTCTTGCTAATTCCAGCTTCAGATGACCGAACCTTTCTATTATTTTACAAACTGACTCATTCTTGAGACAACCAAACATATCAAACTCTTTCCTAAGAAGTTTCTTTTTACTTTTTACAATTTCAGTACTTCCTAGACATTTCTTTTCTAGCTTTTGCCACAAATCTTTTGCATTCGAATAATCGATCAAAGAAATGATGTCTTCCCGAACCGACTGAAATAACAAAGCCACACACTTTTGTTCGGCTACAAATGCATCAATCTCTTCAGCCGATCTTAACGCTTCACCATTCTTGTTTCCATTGGCATAACCGTTCTTCAAGCTTTTCCAGCTGGGAAATGCGAATGCCATCAGCCAATCTTCAAACTTCCAAGACCACCGACTGTACTCCTCGATAGCCATAAGCTTTGGGGGTCTATTGAATGTTCCGAAGGCACTTTCCGATTCCCAAGCTTCCTTTTTCTTTTCTTTCGGCGGATTCTCATTTTCTTTGCTTGATGAAGTATCATTGTTTCCGGAATTCCCCGTGAATGCGTACATGTCGCTGAACGGATTCAAGAAAATATCATCCATCGTGAATGTACCTGCAAAATCAGCAAACACTTAGAGACGTTTTCAAAAATTTTCAACTAATAGTGACTGATAAGCGGATCTATCAGTGAATGTTCAAATAAGCGGAACTGCAAGATTGTTCAAATAAGCGAAACAGCAAGATTGTTCAAATAAGCGGATCTCAATGATCAAAAAGCGGACCAAGTATTTTCGTTCGAGCGAACCTTTACAAGCGAACCTGATTATGTCTGTATGAGCGAACCAGGTTGAGTTCGTTCGAGCGGATCTACCTAGATAATTTCGAGCGAAAGTGTTCGAAAGAGCGGACCTTACAAGTAATTTCAAGCGGACCAGAAGTGATCTTCAAGCGGACCTCTCGATGACCGTAAAAGCGAACCTAACAATTTACTCAATTTTAACCATTTTTAAGCCAAATTTTAATCTGAAACTTTCTAGGGTTTGTTATTTGTATGTTTCACACGTTATACTCAATTTTCAGGCCATTTCAACCGTAGGAACTATTTCAAATCGAAAAAGTATAAGAGAAAGTGAGTAGAAATCAGAGAATTCGGTAGAATCAAGTTGTAGTAGTATGAACTCCTCGTCCTGAGCTTTGATACCTCTTGTTGGACCGTGTTCCGACCCTGAATAGTCAGTAGAGAACGTTCATCTTCATGTACGAAGGCGGAATCAACGTAAATGAAGTTACACAGCTTTTCCTATTCAATTCCTTCTCTTTTATTGCTTTCTGATGTGATTTTGACAGAGTTTCGTTACAGCAACAAATGGTGTAGGTTCGCTCCAACTGATCAGGTATTTATAGTGTGGCCTAGTTTGCTTATATGGACATGCCATATGAGCGGACCAGCCATCTTGACATAAAAGCGGACCAGCTTGGTGACACATAAGCGAACCAGCTTGGTGACACATAAGCGAACCAGTCAGTAACCCTATGAGCGAACCTGACCTTTATCATATGTTCATAAAAGCGGATCTAATCAACATATTACATGATTTTGACTTTCTAAACCCTATGTTGACCTATATTGACCTAAGACCTAATGCAGACGAAGTCAACAGACATTCCATGCATCAACAACGGTCGAAATTTGCAAGTTTTGAAAGTTAAGAACCAAAATTGAACAATTTGTTAAACTTTCAAACTGTCGAACGGTAGTTGATTGAAAAATGGTCACATGTGTGTCATTTGTTTAAATGTTAACTATATTCCAAGCGTTTGTTCTCATTACGTGTTTAGCTTTCTTGCATGTGCAGATGCTAAAGGTGAGGAGAACATGTTCGATGACAAGCTTCGGAATGAAGACACGACGTGAAGGCACTCAAATGATAAAGATGATCGAGTCACCGCTGATCACTAATCAACACCACAAAGATCTAAAGCATTGAATATCAAAAGATTCACAAGCATAATCAAAGGACTTTTGAAGATCCTCCGACATGGAAGACATGGAAGATGAACCTCACGAGTAGCGTCCAAAGGGGAGTTTGTTGATACATATTATGTGGACGCGACGCGACTCGACTCGGTTCGGTTCGACTCGGTTCAACTCGGTTAGGTTCGGCTCAAGCCCGACGTCATGACATTCCTCCGTCGTGCGCCCCAGAGTTCGACACGCGAAGCACGAAGAGCCGCAACCAATTCCCGATGACACATCACCATGACATCATCATGATGATGTCATGATGATGTCACATGGTTGACTAACTCTTACAATCAGAATGTTTGAGAATTCTTATACATGCATGTAAATTGGTTTTGGGCCAATCAAATCACTTGGGCCTGATTGGTTTGGGCTGTTCGTATGCGACGAAGAATCATCTGATCCCAAGCCTATGTGTGACAAAATCACACATAGGACGAAAACAACAAGTGACGAAGACACCAGGGACGAAATCTTGGATTTCGTCGAGATATTGGTGTTCGTCGATGGGTTTTTGTCTGGGACTGGATTTCGTCATATTGTTAGTATAAATACCCAGACAACAGATAGAAACACTAACGAAGTCTGAATAGATTTCTTTGAGCGAACACACTGTAAACACACACACACTGAGAGTTTATGAGAGCATCTTGTAAACATTGCTTTGTACCGTTTTCTAGATTAATACATTGGAGTGTTAATTGGTGAATCTTGTGTTTTACGTATTCGTAACTTGGTTTAACTTACCCGTTTGAATTCCGCACTCTGTGGTTTGTCGGCAAACAGGGAATAGAGGTTACTCGATCCTCTGGGTGGACCTACAATATCTGTATGTAAAAGATCAAATACAAATAGCTTTATCGTACAAAATGTACAAAAGGCATGGAAAGGTAAAAAAACCCGTTGACATTTTCGTAAATATTTACTCGTAAAATAATTATCATAATTACCGTACAAATGGTCTTGTAGGGTAATTATGATCTTGTAGGGAAATTTTGTAAAGTGACCTTTTTACGGTAATTTTGACCTTGTAAGGTAATTTTGTAGGGTATCATAATTACTCTACAAATTATCTTGTAGGATAATTTTGTAGAGTACCATAATTACTCTACAAATGATCTTGTAGGGTAATTTTGATCTTGTAGGGTAATTTTGATCCTGTATGTTAATTACGGGTAAAATAATTACCAAAATGTCATAGCTTTTATTTTACATTTTCATGTTTTTCGTACATTTTGTACGATAAGCTCATTTGTACAGAAACTTTACCCTATATCTATAACTAGAAAAGTAACCCGCCGCGATACGCCAGGGGGCTAGAGAGCCAAAAAAGAAACATAACTCCAGGAATATCTCCAACAGCATGACCCTTTCGCCCAAATCATGGGCTCAAAACGTCGTCGTGACACAAAAACAATTAAAGATTATAGATTTAAAAAAACCCAACATTATATAAATTCGCTGCTAATAGTGGCAAGCTTTTAGCGGCAGCAAATATGGTCGCTACAATCCAAATGTCACGTAATCAAGAAGGTCTTTAGCGGCAACAAGTGTCGCCCCTAAAAGCCTAAATGACGCCGTTAATGCCAGGTTTCACCTATTTTTCTAATATTTACAGTTTTCACCTTTTACCGTTTTGACATAAACATAAAAAACCAATATATAAAAATAAACATCTCGTCTAAAACATATAGATAATTAACATAGTCCAAGGGCATGTTTGGCTAAGCTTTTTGAAACAGCTTATTGACTTATTGGCTTTTTAAAAAGTCATAAGCTCCAAAATGATGTTTGGGAATAAGGGTGTATGTGAGGGGAAAAGCCAATAAGTCAATAAGTCACTCCATACTGACTTTTCCAAAAAGCCGATAAGTCAATAAGTTGTTTCAAAAACCTAAGCCAAACATGCCCCAAATATCTTGTTGAATTAAGTTATAAACATAAAAATACTTGTAACAAAAAAAACAGGTTCCCGTCACCCTCATCCGTATCATCTTCATGTGTCTTATTTGAATTCATAAATTTGGGTTAGGTGCCCATCGTGCCTAATCTCAACAATGTAGATGAAGCAGCTTTATGCCTAACCTCCCAAGTATGTCTGCACCGAACTAGCAAACAATGAATTGTTAAAGCAATTATTAGGGTTGTGCGGCGCCCACCAGATAAAGCTAGCGTGGGTTCACATGCTGGTTCACGAACCCGTAAATCAACATTCACATCTAAGTGGCGGACCTATCCACAGTCCTGGGTGGGCGGCCGCACCCCTGGAAAAAAAAATTAGTGTATATTTTAGGCAAAAAAACCCGACCGCACCCCTTGAAAATATATTTGAACGCCTTATCCGCACCACCAACAAATAATTTCTAGGTCCCCCAGTATCATCTTCCCACAGTATCATACAGACATAATTGGTTGTGTTATAGATAACCTTCTAAATGCTCGTGTATATATTCCCATAAATTACAACACATATACAACAGCACAATGTATTATTCACCCGAATTGGTTGTGCTATCTCTTCCTATCTTGTTACTCTTCATCTATGTCATCTTTATCAATCAAACCAAGTCGAAATCAAAGGAAAAAGAAGCTCCAGAACTCAGAAGTGACTGGCCAATCATCGGACACCTCCACTTACTTGGTGGTGGCGATAAACTTCTTTACCGTATACTAGGTTCAATGGCAGCCAAATACGGTCCAGCATTCAACATTCGGTTAGGAGCCCATCGTTCCTTGGTCGTCAGTAGTTGGGAAGTAGCCAAAGAATGCTTCACCGTCAACGACTTAGCACTTGCTTCCAGGCCAAAAACAGCAGCCGTGAAGCACATGTGCTACAACTATGCAATGTTTGGGATGGGTCCGTACACACCCTATTGGCGAGAAATGAGAAAGATCGTCACCCTTGAGCTCCTCTCCAACCGCCGCCTAGAGATGCTGAAACACATTCGTTCCACGGAAATTACTTGTGGAATTAACGAGCTCTATGGGCGATGGAAAGAAAACTCACACCAGCCAGTGGTTGTGGAACTCAATAAATGGCTGGAACATATCATGTTAAACATAATTATGATGATGGTGGCTGGAAAACGGTATTTTGGTGTTGCAAGTGGAGGCGATGAGGCTGCAAAGTGCCACGAAGCCATTATCGATTTCTTTCGGTTGTGTGGTCTTTTCGTTGTGTCGGACGCAATACCTTCTCTTGGTTGGTTGGATCTACAAGGGTACGAAAAGCAGATGAAAAAGACTGGAAAAGATTTTGATTTGGTGCTAGGAGGGTGGCTTGAAGAGCATAGGCAAAAGAGGAAATTATGCTTAGAACGAAATAAATTAGTAGATGCAAAGGATTTTATAGATGTGATGTTGTCACTAGAAGATGAAAAACAACTCCACAATATTGAGCATGATTCAGATACTATCATTAAGTCCACGTGTTTGGTAAGTTATATGTATGTAATAATTGTCTATAATAACGTATGTTTATATAGTAAGTGCTGAATGTTACTATATTTTAATGTTTATGTTATAGTCCATGATTCTAGGTGGTAGTGACACAACGGCTGTGACACTAACTTGGGCCATATCTTTGTTGTTAAACCATCCTGATGTTCTTAAAAAGTTACAACAAGAACTAGACGACCATGTAGGTAAAGAACGATAAGTTGATGAATCTGACATCAAAAGCCTCGTGTTTCTTGAAGCTGTAATAAAGGAAACTTTGCGTCTATATTCGGCGGGCCCGCTTCTAGCACCGAGGGAGGCAAGAGAAGATTGTACGATTGCGGGATACAATGTCAAGGCTGGGGCTAGGTTAATCATTAATGTTTGGAAGCTTCAAAGGGACGAGACTGTTTGGAGGGATCCATCTAAATTTCAACCCGAATGGTTTATAGGGGTAGGCCATGAACACATCGATGTGAGAGGCCATCAGTTTGTCCTGGTGCCGTTTGGGTTAGGTCGACGTTCTTGCCCTGGGATCTCGTTTGCGCTCCAAGTGCTACATCTGACATTGGCCCGTCTTGTTCATTCTTTTGATTTGGGTCAACCTGGAGGTCTTCCGGTCGATATGTCTGAAGGCCCTGGAATGACTCTTCCAAAAAAGAAGCCGTTAGAGGTCCTCTTAACACCACGACTTCCATCTTCGATTTATGGTTGTTGAGCTAGAAATCTAATATTATGTTTGATGTTTCTTACGAATAATATGTATAATGTGAAGTAATAAAAATAGTTCTAGCTTATAACGTGACAAGGTCTTTCATTGAACATGTTCACAGATGATCCACCGTATTATCCCGGAAAATGATCCAGACACTATTCACTATTGTTGATTTCACATTCCCATTAGAACTAATCAGACACTATTCACTAATGTTGATTTCACGTATTTTTCAGTTTTAAATATAATGTAAATTGGATATATCTATAAGCAATAGATCAAATACAAATAGCCTTATCGTACAAAATGTACAAAAGGCATGGAAAGGTAAAAAATGCGATGGCATTTTCGTAAATATTTACTCGTAAAGTAATTATCAAAATTACCCAACAAATGGTCTTGTAGGGTAATTATGATCTTGTAGGGAAATTTTGTAAAATGTCCTTTGCAGGGTAATTTTGACCTTGTGGGGTAATTTTGTAGGGTTTCATAATTACTCTACAAATTATCTTGTATGATAATTTTGTAGAGTATTATAATTACTCTATAAATGATCTTGTTAGGTAATTTTGATCTTGTAGGGTAATTTTGATCCTGTATGGTAATTACGGGTAAAATAATTACGAAAATGTCATAGCTTTTACTTTACATTTTCATGTTTTTCGTACATTTTGTACGATAAGCTCATTTGTACAGAAACTTTACCCTATATCTATAACAGAGAAGTGTAACCCGCCACGATGCGACAGGGGCTAGAGAGCCAAAAGAGAAACACCAAAAAATTTAACCACCTTGAGCCTAACTCCGGGAATATCTCCAATAGCATGACCCTTTCGCCCAAATCATGGGCTCAAAACGTCGTCGTGACACAAAAACAATTGAAAATTATAGATTTAAAAAAAACTCCCAACATTATATAAATTCGCTGCTAATAGTGGCAAGCTTTTAGCGGCAGCAAATATGGTTGCTACAATCCAAATGTCACGTCATCAAGAAGGTCTTTAGCGGAAAAAGTGTCGCCACTAAAAGCCTAAATGACGCCCTTAATGCCGGGTTTTACCTATTTTTCTAATATTTCCAGTTTTTATCCAAGCAGATACATACGTATACTACAACTACCTTCAAATTTTACGGTTTTGACATAAACATAAAAAACAAATATTTAAAAAGAGAAAAATGCCCGGATAGTCCCTGTGGTTTCGCCTTTTTTCATCTATAGTTCCCAACTTTCTAAAACTACCTGAATAGTCCCCAAGTTTTCATTTTTTGTTCCCGGATAGTCCCTGGGTCTAACTTCAGTTACTTTTCTCTGTTAAAATGATGTGAAATGACAAAAATACCCTTTCTTTAAAAGGCTAAACCATAGGGACTATCCGGGCATCTTCTTCATTTTTATTTATAAAACTCCACCACTACACTTCATCTTCAACCTCCACCCACCATCACTCTCCTCCACCCTCCACCATCACCGGCACAGTCACTCTGCAACTCCTTCTATCTTTATCACTCCCTTTTGTTGACCCGTGTTGACTGAATCGAATCTGAATCTGAAGTGAACTCAAAGTTGACCCGACCCAACCCGCAAACTGAATTCAATCCAAACAAAACCTGTTGACTGTTGTTTTGATTTGTTGAACCGATCTCATAACTGATCTGAACCGAGAGTGAATCGAACCTAGGTGAAACCTGAACCCACTGAACCAATCTTACCTGCACCTGTGTCGGAGCTCCGTCGAGCACCACCACGATGTTATGTCGAGGAAATGTCAAAATGGAACGGCTCCACCATCGTCGGAGACGGCGTCGGCTCCGCTGGTTCTCTCCTCTCTCCGGTTCCCTCTGTTTATTTCTGATTTCGTCACTGCTGAAAAGATCCCACGCCGTCGTGCACTGTCGTTCTCCGTCTCTGTTCACGTCGTCGCACCGCCGGTGCCTCTCTCTTCTCTCGCTCTCTTTTTCTCCACTGTGCACCACCACTAGAGTGGTGGCTGGTCGCACAAATCGTGAAATATAGGGGTGTTGCGTGGTGGTTTAAGATGAGCAGGAGGTTGGGTCGTGGTATGTTTGACGGTGACCAGAGGGGTCGTCGGATTGCCGACCGTCACCAGTAAGTGAGGGTGAGGGAGAGATGATGAGGGTGTTGGCTGAATTATGTCTGTACATATGAGAATTAGGGTTCTAAAAACAAAAGGGAGTGATAAAGATAGAAGGAGAGTAGATAGGGCACTGTGTATGTGTGCGTGTTTTAGTTCTAGGGTTTTCAAAATGAGATGCAGGACTTTGAGTAGAGTGACTGTGGCGGTGATGGTGGAGGGTGGAGGAGAGTGATGGTGAGTGGAGGTTGAAGATGAAGTGTGGTGGTGGAGTTTTATAAATAAAAACGAAGAAGATGCCCGGATAGTCCCTATGGTTTAGGCTTTTAAAGAAAGGGTATTTTTGTCATTTCACATCATTTTATCAGAGAAAAGTAACTGAAGTTAGACCCAGGGACTATCCGGGAACAAAAAATGAAAACTTGGGGACTATTCAGGTAGTTTTAGAAAGTTGGGGACTATAGGTGAAAAAAGGCGAAACCACAGGGACTATCCGGGCATTTTTCTCATTTAAAAATAAACATCGTGTCTAAAACATATAGATAATTAACATAGTCCAAATATCTTGTTGAATTAAGTTATAAACATAAACATACTTGAAACAAAAAAACAGGTTCCCGTCACCCTCATCCGTATCATCTTCATTCATATGTGTCTTATTTGAATTCATAAATTTGGGTTAGGTGCCCATCGTGCCTAATCTCAACAATGTAGATGAAGGAAGTTTATGCCTAATCTCCCAAGTATGTCTGCACCGAACTAGCAAACAATGAATTGTTAAAGCAATTATTAGGGCTGTTAAAGCATATTGTAACACCCCAACCCCGCTAGGGCTGACGTGTCACTCTTAAAGATATCAAAACTAAAACCAATCCATAACATTAAATAAAAGATCCTAATTACATTTTATTACAATGCTAAAATAAAGAATCTTGATCAGCAACTTCCTAACGCTCCTCACTGAAATCCCAGATTATTCCAGATTACCTGTAAAACAAATAAGACAAACACAAAAAGAAAAATACGGCTGAGCCAAAAGTTGCTCAGTAACGGAGAAATTAACAGTACAAACAAAGTCATATCAGCGGAAGCAAAACACAACGTGATAGAACTAAACTGAGAGTAAACTGAGACGGTTACTGACACGAGTGCTGAGAACAGATGCAGACACAAGACTGATACAAAAACTGATACAAGAGCCGATCTGAAACTGTAACAAAAACTTATACGGAAACACAAGGCAGACGTATACATAAATGATACTGAACCCAAAATAAAACCGTTGTAGAGAGTGATACATTGCTGACCATGATGATTAAAATATTTTATCTTGTATAAACGAACATATTGAAAACATCGTTTAAATAATCTAGTATCCGTATATAAGAAAAGTCTCTAACCTACCACATGTAGTTTGTAAATGAAATGTTTAAACAAATCCAAGAACTAATAACTATCAAATATTTTAAACAACTTTTGATGTTGTTGTTACTTTTAAAACAAGATAGTTGGCAAAAGTGTTTTCTTATATTGAGCGTTTGAATTTTTATCAAAATAAAATAGTTTATCACATTTTATAGCACATCAACATTAGACAAAAAGAACTAATTTTCTAACTTTGAAAAGTTATAATTAAGAAATATAATAAATGTAATAAACTAGAATTCAAATGAAATGCTTATAAAAGTTACGTAAACCGACATGGAAAGCCGATACAGAAACAGAAACAAAACCAAATACGTAAGCCTAAACATTTTAAATACCATTAAAAAGCTTATAATCTTTAAAAGAAAGGATTGTCGAAACTATTATCTTTAAATAAAGCTTAGAATCAAATTCATATCTATTAATTAATCAATATTTATAAGTTATTTATTTAGTCAAAATAACTATTTTTATAACTTTAGAGATATACATTTAGTAAACAAAATACTTTACATAATCTGAGTTTATATGTAAAATAATAAAAATCCTTACAAAATTTCTTAAAACGATAAGAAAAATCGACACGGAACAAAGATAGATTCAATGACGATTATCGAACGGACACAAATCATATACTGAATACAGATACTGACGGACACAAACTAAACGTATAACACGGAATCTAAATCCAAATTGAGACTGAGACGAACTGATGCAAACCGGTACAGATACTGAGTCAAAGCAGACATAGTTAATACATAAAAGAATCGGATACTGAACGTAATCGGAATCGGAAACATAACCAGATGCGTACAAACTTATCAGACATATCAAAACAGATACTTAACATATTCATATACAGAAACATATACTAACTTACACAACAATTATATGTCAACAGAATAAGTTGTGTAACACAGAAGCACCCAAAGCCAGAAGCAGAAACAGACTGGTACACAGCTAGCTAATCCATGCACCTATGAGATGGTGAGTGTGGCGTTCACCCATTATTCCATCTCCAGACATACAAACTCAAACTCAGAGCTAAGATCGATCTATACGCCTCTAGTGGCCAAGGTGCTACACAAGCACGAGCTAGAGAAGCCGTGAACTTAGATTATGCACTGTCACGACAGGTGCCATGTCGTTGAATCCCAAACGACAAGCCATACATGCATTGGGGGACAGAATACAAATACTAAGGCCTTATAAATAATTTATAGGAAATTGAAAATAATACTAAAAGGAACATGCGACCATGAGTATAAGTCTGAGGTATCGCATGTTATAAAACACTAATAAACAAGTAGACAAATAATACTGACTCAGATAACGTATCACATATTGTTGATACACGGAATGTCTGTTGACTGCGTCTACAAAGAGTCTGAAGTCAATATTGGTCAATAGGGGGTCAAAGTGTAAATATTGTGTAAAATAGAGTTTGGATCGCTTATTAGTCTTTGTAATGTTCTGGACCGCTTTTATGTCACTTAGTCTGGTTCGCTTATGTGACAAAGGGTCTGGATCGCTTATATGGCATGTCACATAAGCGACCCTGGATCTCTATATATAGGTCAGAGCGGTTCATAAGTTGTAACGATGTATGTGTGTGCTACGGTGCTGAAACTCTGCCAAATTTTCATCAGAAAGCAATAGAAAGATAAGGAATTGAAAGGATAAGCTGTTGTAACTTCATTTACGTTGATTCCGCCTTCGTACGTGAAGATGAACTACCTTGACTGACTTTTCGGGTCATACAACGGTCCAACAAGTGGTATCAGAGCTCAGGACGAGGAGTTCATACTACTACAGCATAGATCTGCAGAAATCTCTCTTTTCTACTCACTTTCTCTCATACTTTTTCAGTTTCTAGTGGTTCCAACGGTCAAAATTGTCTGAAATTCGAGTATAACGTGTAAAACACACTATTAACAAACCCTAGAAAGAATCAGGTAAAAATACGGACTAAAAATGGTAAAAACCGGCTAAAAACAGTGGGTCGCGTTTTCGGACATTCGGATCGCTTTTCTGGACATAATCTGTTTGGATTGCTCGAAATTTAGTTTTTGGATCGCTCTTTTGGACAATTTTACCATCAGGATCGCTCGAACGGACGTTTCTTGGCCCGCTCGAACGATTATCTTCTGGACCGCTTTTACAAAATTGACTGAACCGCTCGAACGATCATATTCGGGCCGCTCGAACGATTACAGTCTGAACCGCTTGAACAGATTCTTGTGACTCGCTTTTCTGACACTTTGTGGTCCGCTCTAAAAGACTTTGTTGTCTGGACCGCGTATTTGGACATTTATTGATCCGCTTTTCTGTCAAGCTGATTAAGACAGGATCGCTTTTGTGGTTCTGTTATCTTTCAAAATCAAAATTTTACTAAGTGTTGTCTGATTTTGCAGGTACGTTCACGATGGACGATATTTTCTTGAATCTATTTAGCGACATGTACGCATTCACGGGAAGTTCAGGAAACAACGATTCGACATCGAACAATACGAACGAGAATCAACAAAAAGAGAAAAAGAAAGAAGCTTGGGAGTCAGAAAGTGCATTTGGAACGTTTAACAAACCTCCTAAGTTGATGGCTATAGAGGACTACAGCAGGTGGGCAACAAAGTTCGAAGATTGGCTAATGGCATTCGCTTTCCCCAGCTGGAAGAGTATGAAAACCGGTTATGCTGAGGGAAAGAAAAATGGTGAAGCTTTAAGAAATTCCGAAGAAATTGATATCTTTGTAGCTGAACAAAAGTGTGTAGCTCTGTTGTTTCAATCAGTTCGGGAGGATATTATCTCATTGATAGATTACACCAATGCTAAAGACTTATGGGAAAAACTCGAAAAGAAGTGTCTTGGAAGCAAAGAGATTATAAAAAATAAGACGAAACTGCTTAAAAAAGAATTTGATATGTTTAGTTGTCTTAAAAATGAATCGATTTGTAAAATGATTGAAAGGTTCGGTCATCTGAAGCTGGAACTGGCACGACATGACATTAAGTATTCTCCGGAAGAACTTGTTGACAAATTGTTCGATTCCTTACCAGATGAAGTGGATTGGAGATATTACGCATTAATGTTGAAGAACACTATTTCTCCTGAAAAGTTGACTCTAGATTTGGTGATTGAGAAACTCGAAAGTCATGAGCTTGAATTGAAGAAAACTTACAAAGTCAATCACTCATCCTATCAGCAAAACTTGGATCTTTATTATCCGAAAAGCTTGATGCCGAAAGCTACTTCTCCGAACACTGCATTTTCTGCTGAGAATGTTTCTTCAGCTAACAAAGAAATTCAAAGAAGTTCAAGCAGTGGAAACCACAGTGGTTATCACAGTGGATCTACGTCTTCTACAAATCGTTCTGATGCGAAGTTTTCGTGCAACATCGCTATAGATCTAAAGAACGCACAGAATTTTGATGAAGAGTCGGCCAAGCAACAAATGGTTTTTCTGGCATCTGTGTTGGAGTCCTATGAAGGTTTGGTAGCCGGAAAGATAGGGAACACAAATCTGACGAAGGAAGATTACGATCAGATAGACCCCGAAGAAATGGAACTAATCGATATTCGTTGGGCGATGGCAAGTGCAGTTCGACGTGCACAACGCTTCATGGAGATTACTGGGAGGAAAACGATCAGTGGTCCATCTACAAAGTTGGGGTTCGATAAATCCAAAGTGACGTGCTTCAAATGTAAGCAGAAGGGTCACTTCAAGCGTGAATGTAGAAACGCGTACGTTGATGAGTCAGAGAATCCGTTTCGTGACGACTATTACAAAAAGGCAATCTACCATCAAAATAAATCCGAGCCGCCCAGATTGAAGCAGCAGGAAGAGAATAGAGACAAATCGAGGGCATTAGCTGTGATTTATGACGATGAGGGGTACGATTGGAATAAAGAAGTTCTACCAGAAGATGATGCGGTGGGTTACGCATTCATGGCAAGTCATGATGAACCCATTCCGTGGAAGGATGATCGTACGGAGGAACAGAAGTATAAGTATCGGAAGATGGTTGCTGAAGCCAAAATCATCAGACTTTCTAGTGTCTTTCTGGAAGCTAGAAGAGCAAACAGATGGGATCCACACAGAGAATGTTATCTTGATAGATATGGGAACATCGCGGTTGATGACAAAAAGATAGATATCGAAGCCATCATTTAGGAGTACAAAGAAGATGATAAATATTGGCAGCACAAGTGGTGGGGAACACCAACATCAAAGATGATTGAAGAAGAGAAAGAAGAGAAAGAGAAAGAAGTGAAAGAAATGAAAGAAAAAGAAGAACTTGAGACTACACAGGAGTTGACATCTGGAAACCTTGGAAATATGGCTGACAAAGTGCTAGCTGCAAAAGCACTTGAGGTAGATTCTGTTTCTGTTACTGAGTCAAAGGATCAGGTCAGTCAAAACAAGTCAACGAATGTGTAAGGTAACAAAGTTGGGGGTAATGCTGATTGCAAAAGTTGCACCAAACAATGCAATTTTTGTGGCACTGTCACGTACCTAAACGGTGAGAAAATCAAGAATCTAACAACTAAAGTTGGAAAGCTTGAGGATCAGATTCTTGAACGTGACACAAAATTAAAAGCTTCAACTGAACAAGTAAATGAATTAACGTCTGAATGTAAGAAAATTAAAGCTGAAAATGACAAGGTATTTCTTGAGAATCGACAAATTTCTGAAAAAAATTTGAAAAATTGAAAAGCGTTGTCAAAGATAGTGATGATCGAAATGGAAAAACATCTAAAGAAAATGAACATCTAAGAGCTGTTTTGAGATTAAAAGAAGAATCAATTAACAAACAACTGGATGAAATTGCTAACCTAAAACTTAAAGTTCAAGAAATTGAAATTGAAAATGAAAGAATTCAGTTAAAATTAAACAGCTATAGCTCAGCTAGCTTTGTTTTGCATCATATTGTTCCCAAACCTATAGGGAAAAACAAAGCTGGTGAGGATGTGTTTTCTGATGGAACGGGTGTAGGGTTTCACAAAGTTCCACCGCCAATTTTAGACAACTACACGAAAAAGCAGTCTAGTTTGGTGGAAATTGAGGAAGAAAGTGATGTTACACTTCCTGAGAACATTGATGTCACGTTCACGTCTTCCAATGAAGAGGGTGTCCAAAATGATGTGGTGAAAAGTGTGGTAGACAAAGTGCTTAAACCGGATTGTGACACTTCTGAGGAGGATGGGTGTTTTCTAGATAAATACATTCCGAAGCAAAAGTCTAAAAACAACTTACATGATGAATCTGATCTTGTCATGTACAAGATGTCGGGATCGGATAAGTTGTTTTCGGATTCTGAGTTTCCATTAGAGAATGTTAATTTGAACAAATTGACAAATGTTTTCAAACTGGTCGAAGTCGAGTTGTCAGCAGTGAACGATCTGAGTTGAAAGAAAGAGAGGGTTTACAACAAGAAAACTGTTTATCCACCACGTTTTTACAATAACAACAGAAACAACTGGTCGGGTGGTTATCAGGGGGGTAAACCATATCAGAAAAGAAATGTTTCAAACAAGAGGTTTGTCGAAAAGAAAAAGTTTGTGAACAGTTCAAGTTCACTTGCTGATGAAGAAAAGGAAATTTTTACAAAATCAAACAAAGAATTTTTTGAGAAGAGAGCTTCACAGGCTCAGTCTGAAGGCACGAGTCGGGTAGCTGATACTCATACTTGTTTTAGATGTGAACAGGTTGGTCATATTGCACGAAAGTGTACATATGTGAAGCCTAAGACTGAAGCTGTGAAGGTTCAACAAAAGAAAGTTGATGTGAAGGGTAAAACACCGATGTATGTTGAGAAGAAAGTTGTTGGGAAGAAAAATGTTCAAATTGACTACTTGACAGTAAAAACTGAACCCGTAAAGAAGTTGGTAAATCAAAATGATAAATTTTATAAGAGGGTTGCAGTAGCTCAACAGGTGTGGAAACCTAAAATTGAACCTAAAGTTGAGAAGAAAGTTTCAACTTCTGAGGTGAAAAAGGCTGAAGAATCAATTACGGTTGATTATGATGCACAATTTCCACCTCTTAAGTCTAAGAATTTCAAAATTCAAATTGCTAAAGTCACGGTTACACCTAAGGCTGATGAGGCCTGGGTGGACACCATGTTTGACTAAACAGTTTGAATTGCCGGAGCTTCCTGGATTGCGAAGCATGAATCGGCATCTTTCTTGAAGTTGTTTAAATGATGATTTGTTATGTGCAGGATCTTCCAAAACTTGTATCCAGGTGGATAATGGATAGTGGAGCGTCAAGGCATATAACAGGGAAGACCGCATTGCTGTATGATGTGAATAACATTAATGGTGGCTATGTGGGTTTTGCGGGTAATCAAGGAGGCAGGATCATAGGTGAAGGAACATTGTCAAATGGCATTATCACGTTTGAGAGAGTTAACTACATCGCTGAGCTGGAGAACAACCTGCTGAGTATCTCCCAGATCTGTGACAGGATGTATACTACTCATTTCACCGACAAAGAATGTTTGATCTTGAAACCGGGATTTGTGATACCTGAAGAGTGGATCATCATGAGGGCACCAAGAGTTAACGATCTGTACGTGTTGGACATGAGCGTTGCTACTACAACCACGGGTCAGGCTCATTGTTTTGTGTCCAGAGCAACGGAAAAAAAGTCAAGGTTATGGCACCGAAAGATGGGGCATATTCACCTAAGGAAAATGAATCACTTAGTGCATAACGACTTGGTCACTGGAGTGAATATTAAAGGTTTTCATCTGGAAGGGGAGTGCATAAGTTGTGTCAAAGGCAAACAGAAGAAAAAGTCACACCCTACAAAGCAAGTCAATTCAGTTTCAAGACCTTTGGAAAGACTTCATATGGATTTATTTGGTCCAGTGAATGTCAAGAGTATACCAGGAGATTCCTATTGTCTGGTCGTGACTGATTACTACTCCAGATTTTCGTGGGTCATGTTTTTGAAAACAAAAGACGAAACCTTTGATAGTTTGATGGTATTGTTTAAGAAAATTGAGAATCTGTACCAGAGACCGATTTGTAGAATTCAGAATGATAATGGTACTGAGTTCAAAAACAGTAAGATGGAGGAATACTATGATGAAAGAGGTATACTGCATGAGTTTAGTGCTCCGTACACTCCTCAGCAAAATGGAGTTGCAGAACGCAAGAACCGGACGCTAATCGAGACAGCCAGAACGATGCTTGCAGATTCCAAGTTACCAATTAATTTCTGGGCTGAAGCTGTTTCTGCTGCATGCTATACTCTCAATAGAGTTCTTACTGTGAAGAAGTTCAACAAGGCGTGTTTTGAGCTAATCAATAAACGCAAGCCGAATTTAAAGTATCTAGAACCGTTTGGGTCACCTGTACGGTGATAGAGCCTAATGGCAAGTTTGGTTCAAAGAACTTTGAAGGAATATTTGTTGGATATTCAGGTCCTACACGGCGTGTCTTTGTTCCAAGTGAAAAGCGTATTATTGAAGCAGCGAATGTTGAATGTCAGGGTTATACTATGCCGCCACAGAATCCTGGTGATTCATGGCGTTATCATTATGACAAACTTTGGGAATCGTTTGACATGAGAGAAGAATCAGAGGAAGAGGAAGATTTCTTTGATGAGCTGGATATTTTACGAGAGTATGAATCGTCGCTCAGGTTTCCAGCAGAGTATTCTAGAAGACCTCGGGAGACTTCAAATGATGATGAAGCAGGTCCTAGTAACGCTGGTGAACATGATGATGAAGTTGCTCCTGGTAATCAATCGGAGGTGAATGATGATCAAGAAGCTGAAAATATGCCAGTTTTTTACCATGGTGATTCAGACGTTGAGGGGGAGCAGATCCAGTTGTCAAGTCAAACAAACCAAGTTGGTGAACAAGATGCAGAGCAGAATGTTTGTCACACCCCGATCTCCACGTGTCACCGGTGGGCCCGGTGTGGGGTACAGTGACGTGGTTGGCATCGTCATAGACAAACAACACAATATAATAATGCACAGCAGAAGCAGAATAGATACATTTCAACTTTAATTAAATGTAATAATAACATCATAAGTAGTTGAAACGAATCCACAGGCGGATCAAATAAAAATAAGATAAAATTGTTCAACAGTTTATTTTGTCGTCCGAGCTTGCGAGACTATAGTGGACGCTCTTAGGAAACAGCCAGCCTAGTTCGTATAGTACTTGCACTTAACCTTTTGGGAAAATACGTCAGTTTACACTGGTAAATACAAATCGACTGACTCATTTTGAAAATGATTGAAAATTGATTTAAATGCACATGGCATAAATATTTTTATTAACTTGGGATAATTATGCAATATAAACTTGTGAACGAATTACATGTTACTCGTACATTTGGTGGCCCGGGATCTGCTGTCCGGGCTAAAGATTAAATGACATACCACATTAAAGAGTTATACACGCCGGGTGTACGCCTACACCCCGTGCTCTGGTCGTGGCCATCTCGTAAGATAATGCCAAGGATATCCGGGACACGGTCAATAACCCCCCAAAGCCTAAAGTAAGAACAAGACTGTTTAAACGAGTCGCACAAACTATTCAAGACTGTACACCCATAGGGTGCAGGATTTGTGCGCTCGATCAAGCGGTATTTTAAATACCGTACCCCAAGCCCGTATCGGGAAAATAAGTCAAAATGTATTTTCCTGAGCAAGTATGAATCACAAACAGTAAGTGTAGGTAGCTTTTACTGGGCCTCCTAATCTGGAACAAAGGTTTATAATAACCTATTAGATTTCTAACGGGTCTTTTATTTAAGCCTTAGCTTTGACCGGTTAGTTTTAAGGACGATACGGTACATGCGCACGATTAAGCGAAAGACCGGATAGAATGTGATTTAGACCCGACAAGTTTGAATACTTGTATCATATGGGTATACTAAATACATTCTGGATTTTGAGATAAAAATGATAACGCTTGACCCGTTTCGGTCAATTTACGCAAACTAGTTACGCAAACCGAACCGAACGCTAAAAGGGCGTTATGGGTAGCCAAAAGAGTCAAATGCAAGTTCCCTGAGATAATATGCTTTAAATATGATATAACATCAGTAAGTTATGTTCTATATTGCCCGGAATAATTTTAAACTCAATTTATGCCTTATAAGGGCATTTTGGTCATCTAAAAGATTATAAAAGAGTCAATTTAGAAATCTGAGTTTCGGGTCTGGTTTATACAGTAAATATACTTCATTTAACATATTATAACAGTAGGGTATGACCCATATACCAAACTTATCATTTAAAATCAAACTATGCACCGTAGGGGTATTTTAGTAATTTCACAAGGGCTAAAACTGCCAAAACTGGAAATCTGAGTTCAAACATTTATACTTACTGTTATTATATGAAAATATACTAATTACATCAGTAGGTATGAGTTTTATATGTTTAAAATGAGTATAACGCTTACTATGCGTTAGAAATGCTAAAAATGCGATCTAGGGCCGTTTCTGGGTTTTCAAAAGAAAGCTGAGATTTTTATATTTCCAGAATGCTCAAAATAATTTATTTAACATATAAAATCAGTGGAAAAAGGTTTCGGGTCAAAAGGATGTTTAAAACTCATTTTATGGCTTAAACGGTCAAAACCGGCATTAACCGAATCGACTAAGCGATCTAAGATACGATCAGCCAAAAATTAAATAAAAATCATCAAAAATCCCAAAATATTATATAACATCAGTGGGTAAAAAGTTTTGTATCAAAACGTGGCCTGAAATAGGTTATACGCGAAATGCGCCGTTTATGTAACTTTAAGATATAGTTTTACGATATCGGCCATAACTCAAAATCTGGACCACTAACTGATCTCAAATTTTCGGTGCAAGTTTATATATTAGAAATAAAGATTTCTACTCTTTTACTTTTCCAAAAATCACGTTTTATATCAAAAAGGGCAAAATAGTCAACTTTAAGCATAAATCGGAAACATGCAAATGAATCGGCTAAACATAGACTCAAGCAATAAAAATTCCAGAAAGTTTTACCAAAATAAAAATGGTCAAAAAATACTCTCTAATACAGATCTCAAACATGCATGTACGAATCCGAATCGATAGTCTACGAAAAAGTCGTTTTACAAGACTTTCGGTTCCGATTCGTATTTATACTAAAGATTGTCGAGTTGATGATGATAAAACACATTCTTATATCCATTATAAGTTATTTTTGATGATCAAACGGATTGCATGTCATCTACATTACTATTTAAGCTTATTTTTGCAAAAGCAACTTCTGTTGACTTTTTAGAAACAAGTTTGACTCGACAATTAGCATGCATAAAGTGGGAATCAGAGAATACCCTTTTGAGGGTTTGTTTCCCACATAAATACCAACATATTTGTGGTTTCAATTTGAGAAATGACTGAGTAAAACTCCTTTAATCGAAAAGTCAAAGTATAAGAACAACAGTTTGACTTTTAGCAATTAATCTATGCTAGAACGAATTAGAGGTTGATATAACGGATTACCAAGGTCCTAATGAAGCTTAGCTAACGCTTGGAGGTGGCCTTGTCGTTCAGATTTGCTCCAGAAAGTCTTGAGAGTGTTCTTGAGAGTTGAGAGCTTCTTGATCACAATGCAAATGCCCAAGAAAGGAGCTTTTGATCTGATTTAAAGATGAATTCAGAGGTTGGAGGTAGCACACTATTGTACTAGGCATGCATGGGATTTAATTGGAGCAAAAGGAGGTGATGGCAGCTGTTATGCACTTCAAATTCGGACCCAAAATGCAATTTTCGCGAATTCTGGACCTGGGCAGGCCTCGCGTCACGCCTAGGGTCCTAGGTGTGACACCTAGCCCCATCTGATCCTCAAATCTCTTTAATATTGAAGTTTTGGTCCTTGGTCTTCGTATACGAGGTTTCGGCTAGTTATTTTGACTCGTAAACCCCCAAACTTGGTTTTTAAGAACCTTGGGACATTTACCAACATGGTAATGTCCTCGGATAACTTTGCGCTCAACCGAAAAGCCATGAAATTCGACGTTGACGCTTTTAGTCCTTCAAGTACGGTTTTGGCCATAACTTTCTCATACGTTAACGAAACTTCACGAAATTTTTACCACACATTCTAACGAGTATATTTTAGCATTAAAAAGCTTCGGGTCTGCCAAAAGTTCACTCAGAGGTATAAATTCAACATGTTGACACTTTTGGCCCCTATAGTTTGCAATTCCTCACTTTTGTGCAATTTCTGCGTCGTATGATCCATGAACCATCCGTTTAAGGTTATAAACATTATGTAGGGTTATCATAGAGTCTATTTATCCATTGTTGACACTTTGGACCCTTACGTTCCATAGTTTTCACTGTTTGTCACTTTTAGTCCCTCTAAAGTATACTTTCACATACCGGAACCTTATGACACGTGTCAAGACATTATTGGACGAAATTTTTCGAGGTGTTACATCCTCACCCCCTTAAAAGAAATCTCACCCTCGAGATTTACTGAAACAAATGGGGATATTTCTCTTTCATCGTGGATTCCACTTCCCACGTATATTCGGGTCCTCTACGGGCATCCCATTTGACCTTAACAATAGGCACGTGCTTCCTTCGAAGCTTCTTCACCTGTCGATCCTCAATCGACAAAGGTTTTTCTACGAACTTCAAACTCTCATCTATGTGTATATCTGTATGCGGTATAACCAGTGATTCGTCCGCGAAACACTTCTTTAAATTACAGATGTGGAACACATTATGAATAGCGCTAAGCTCTTCAGGCAAGTTTAACTTGTAAGCGACTGACCCGACACGTTCGATAATCTCGAAAGGTCCTATATATCTCGGGCTTAGCTTGCCTTTCTTTCCAAATCGCATTTCCCCTTTCCAGGGCGATACCTTAAGCAACACTTTATCACCTACATCGAAGTGAAAGTCTTTGCGCTTAGGATCCGCATAACTTTTCTGCCTATCCCTGGCAGCTTTCAAATGATCGCGAATCTGAACGATCTTGTCTGTCGTCTCAAAGACGATATCTGGTCCTGACAGTTGGACTTCTCCAACTTCTGCCCAACAAATGGGCGATCTACACTTTCTACCGTATAAGGCCTCAAAAGGCGCAGCTTTTATGCTGGAATTGTAGCTATTGTTGTAGGAGAATTCAATTAGCGGTAGGTTCTTATCCCAACTACCACCCAAATCGATCGCACATGCACGAAGCATGTCTTCCAAAGTTTGAATGGTACGCTCACTCTGACCATCAGTCTGTGGATGATAAGCAGTACTAAAATTCAAACGAGTGCCCAACGATTGTTGGAAACTCTTCCAAAAATGCGATGTATATCTAGTATCTCTATCGGAGATAATAGATACAGGTATACCATGCAACGCTACAATCTTATCGACGTATAATTGAGCTAACATATCGGAGCTATACGTCTCCTTGATGGGCAGAAAATGAGCTGACTTAGTCAGTCTATCTACTATGACCCATATGGTATCATTTCCCTTTTTCGTCTTCGGCAACTTGGTGATGAAATCCATTGTCACCATTTCCCATTTCCACTGGGGAATTTCAGGTTGTAGAAGCAAACCTGACGGCTTCTGATGCTCAGCCTTGACTTGCGCACAAGTCAAACATTTAGCTACATGCTCAGCTACTGACTTTTTCAAACCAATCCACCAGTAGTTTGCCTTCAAATCCTGGTACATCTTATCAGCTCCAGGATGAACGGAATATTTAGAGCTGTGGGCTTCCAGGAGAATAACATCCCGAAGTCCTCCATAAACTGGAACCCATATTCGTCCGTTTAGTCTAGCATTCCATCTTTGTCGTAGGATAACTGCTCCTCAGTTACTCCTAACTTCTCTGCAGGATAGTTAGCTTCCAACACAGCTTCCTTCTGTGCAGCTAACACCCTTTCGTTCAAATTATTTCTTATTTCAATGCGCTTGGCATTGATTCTGATTGGTTTCACCCTTTCCTTTCTGCTTAAGGCGTCGGCAACTACATTTGCCTTGCCTGGATGGTATCTTATCTCGCAGTCATAATCATTTAAAGTTTCCATCCATCGCCTTTGACGCATGTTCAATTCCTTCTGATTGAACAAGTGTTGAAGACTCTTGTGATCCGAATAAATTATACACTTGGTTCCGTACAAGTAATGTCTCCATAGCTTCAAAGCAAACACAACCGCACCCAATTCCAAATCGTGGGTGGTGTAGTTCTTCTCGTGCACCTTTAGCTGTCGAGAAGCGTAGGCAATGACTTTGCCTTTCTGCATGAGTACACAGCCCATACCAGTGTGCGATGCATCACAATACACTATGAAATCTTCTATGCCATCGGGCAGTGTCAACACTGGCGCGTTGCTCAACTTCTTCTTCAGGATGTCGAAGGATTCCTGCTGCTTAGGGCCCCAATCATACTTAATCTTCTTACGAGTCAACGAAGTTAGGGGCGCAGCAATTCTTGAAAAGTTCTCGATAAATCGCCTATAATATCCTGCCAATCCAAGGAAACTGCGAATCTCGGTAGGAGTCTTCGGCTCCTGCCAGTTCATGACTGCTTCTACTTTAGCGGGATCTACTTGGATACCACGCTCGCTTACCACATGTCCAAGAAACTGGACTTCTCGAAGCCAAAATTCACACTTCGAAAATTTGGCATAAAGCTTCTCTTGATGCAGAAGTTTGAGAATACAACGAAGGTGTTTCTCATGGTCAGCTTGGCTCTTCGAGTAGATAAGGATGTCGTCAATAAAGACGATGACAAATTTATCTAAATAAGGCTTGCAGACACGATTCATGAGATCCATGAATGCGGCTGGTGCGTTGGTGAGCCCAAACGGCATCACTAGGAACTCGTAATGTCCATAACGAGTCCTAAACGATGTCTTGTGCACATCTTCATCCTTGACCTTTAACTGATGATAACCTGATCTCAGGTCAATCTTGGAGAAATAACTTGCTCCTTGCAATTGATCGAACAGATCGTCGATCCTGGGTAACGGATATCTATTCTTGATAGTGACCTTGTTAAGCTCACGGTAATCGATGCACAGACGCATCGATTCGTCCTTCTTTTTAACGAACAAGATTGGCGCTCCCCAAGGAGACGAGCTAGGTCTAATAAAACCTTTAGCTAACAAATCATCCAACTGCGTCCTTAACTCCTTCATCTCCGTTGGTGCCAATCTGTATGGTGCTCTTGCTACAGGCGCAGCGCCTGGAATGATGTCTATCCGAAACTCCACTTGCCTATCCGGTGGCAAACCGGGTAGTTCTTCAGGAAATACTTCAGGGTATTCTGAGATAACAGGGATATCTTCAATCTTCGGCTTCGGCTCATTAATGGTAACTTGTGCCATATAAATGACACATCCCTTCTGCATGCACCTGGATGCCTTGAGCATGGACACTTGCTCAGGCAATCCATGTTGGGTATCTCCTTGAATAGTAAGTGACTCACCAGACGGAGTCTTCACTACTACTTGCTTTCTGCTGCACACAATCTGGGCTTGGTTTTGCGCTAACCAATCCATGCCTATCACTATATCGAATCCAGCTAGCTTAAAGGGAAGCAAGGATAACGGGAAAGAATGATTCCTAATGGATATAACACATCCATCTAGAACAGTCGAGGCGGTTTCTATGGTTCCATCGGCTAATTCCACCTCATATTTCACACTTAGGGTCTTAACAGGAAGGTTCAACAATTTACAGAACTTATCATCTACAAACGACTTATCAGCTCCTGAATCAAACAAGACTCTAGCAAAAACATCATTTACAAGAAACGTACCTGTAATGACGTTGTCGTCAAGAACTGCCTCCTTGGCGTCCATTTTGAAGACTCTCGCATTAGTCTTCTTCCCATCATCAGCTTTCTTCGCATTCTTTGGGCAGTTGGGCCGAATGTGCCCTTTCTCGTTGCAACCAAAACAAGTTGCATCCTTCATCTTCTTGCAATCTAAGGCCTTATGATCTGTGGACTTGCAGATTCCCCATCGCCTTTCTTGAGACTGGGATTTCGCTTCCAAACGACATTTACCAAAATGGTGTCTCTTGCAGGTCTTGCATCTGGGTCTCTCACCCGATTGATGATCTCCTTTCTTAGATCCCAACCCTTTCTTATGGTCGTTGTTCCCTCTGTGTCGTTTCTCAGATCTTCGTGAGGTGTCATTCTCACGTTTCCTCTTGTTTTCCTCTGAGCTCTTCATAGCTCTCAATCTGACTACATCTTGAGTGAGGGCGAGGGATAGATCAGCTACGGATCTGAATGTCGTAGGCCTTGAAGCCTTGACGCTTGCCTTTATCTCCGGTGCCAGACCCCCAATAAATCGAGCAATCCTTCGCGGCACCGGGGTCACCAGATTAGGCACTAACCGAGATAAAGTGTTGAACGTAGTAAGATACGCTTGACAATCGAGGTTCTTCATAACCAGAGATACGAAATCCGATTCAATCCTTTCGACCTCATGCTGCGGGCAGAAATTCTCTTTGATCAGGGCCACAAACTGTTCCCATGACATACCGTACAGTGTGGCCTTACCGGCAGCTTGTAGGAGTGACTTCCACCATGCTAACGCATCTCCCTTGAACGACTGGGACACGTACTTCACGACGTCCCTATCAGCACACCCGCTGATATCAACAACAGTATCCATCTCATCTAGCCATGTCATGAAGTCAACTGCTCCTTTTTCCCCAGTAAAATCTCTGGGTTTGCAAGAAACGAAATACTTGTACGTACAGGACTTGTTGTGCGTATCATGCTTCAGCTTGACTTCTTGCTTAGGAATACTGCTGTGGTTGGAGGAGTGATTATCCTCCTCATCCTTCTTCGGCTCACTCTTTTTAGAAGGTGGCTTACTATGAGCCTCAGAATGAGTCTTGGGCTTTACGTGCGATACTGTTCGGGTCCTACTCCGAGTACCGCTAGATTCCCTGAATTGCCTATCCATAGCTTTGGCAACAGCGTTATCTATCAGTGCTTGCAATTCTTCACCAGTGACGTGAATCCTGGTATTATCTGGGTGTTCTCCAGAATGACTGTTGGTCTCCTCCGATTTGGCCATGTAGCTTTAAGCTACATAAAAGGACAAGGTCTTATTTAGAAACCTAACAATATTATCGTTCTAGACGATTTATTAACCATGGTATTAAGAACCATAATAGTTAATTTATTTAATTTCATTCAGGGCTTTTATTAGCAACTATATTATGGAATGAAATGTATATTGGCACAATAGGCCTAGTCACTTCGGACAATTACTAAATTATAAATTTAGATTTTTATAGGATTAGAAATTGTATAATTAAACAAATAATCCTTTACTAGGCAGGGAGTCATAAACCGCAACTGCCACTATATGACATAGTCATAACCCGTAGGTATCAAGTCATTACCAGACTTGTATACAGATATAATCTGTAGATAATTTATTAAAAAGGGTGGCTTGTGTGATTCTACAGATCACGTTTAGCCAGGAATGTTAACATGTTTACAGATGTTAACAGAGATTTGAATCTTTTCAACCAGGTTTTACCATATTGGCCAGGTCTGTTAATAAGACATTCAAGCTAGGTTTTTCCTTACTAAGATTCTTATTAGAATGGCAAATCAAATAAAAATTGATATTTTCCATTTATTTGAATATTATATTCATGCACATAAATAAAATGAGAAATTCAAATTAACCATTTTAAATTTTAAATAAAGTAACTAGTACATCTTTGCCCTAAACGGGACTTTAATTCAAATAACGTGAATAACATGCCCGCGCAGGGGCTAAACCAATAACAACAACAACAAATAAAACAAAGCAAACCCACGCAGGGGTTAACAGAACAACATACCCACGCAGGGGTAGAATAAGAGAAATATACCCACGCAGGGGTAGAATACAGGAATAAATGTCCACGCAGGGACATGAGTAAAAGAGCTAACAACACAGGATTCAATAATCCTTCTTACTCTTACCCTTAATCAAGTCAACCATCTTCTTGAACATACCGTGGTTGTGTCGGCGATCATTTTGCAATTCCCGTCGCACGTCGTGTATCCCTTGCAGGATTTCTTGGACTTGCGGTGGCGACATCATTGGCGCCGGCGGCGGTGGCTGATACTGCTGTGGCTGTGGAGGCTGCGGCTGCTGGTATCCCTGCGGTGGGAATCCAAAAGCTGATTGTCCCGTAGCCCAGGGACCTCCAAAAGCACTCTCCTGGTTGAGAGGGTTGTAGCCTGAAGCTAACCAGTAGGGATCTCCCGTATAATCATAACCGGGAGGAAAAGTCGGCTCGAAAGGGTAGAACTGCGCTGCGCTAGCATACGCAGGGATGGGCTCTCCAAAGTTCTGCGGCGGTAGTGGTGCAATAGTCGCAGAAGTAACCTCTGAGACGGGATGCTGAGACTCTCCCATCTCTGAATCCTCGTGGAGCGGCGAGTAGCGGCCGCTACCTGAATGTTGAGGGGTGGCAATGCGAATCCCTCCTCGCGTAGACATACACGCGTTCCTCCTTGGCCTCTGAGGCGGAGGAGGCAAAACCGGTGGTGGTGGTGGCGACGGAGTGACCACGTCGCGCCAGAAGGCCTCTGATGGGTCCTGCTGCAAAGGCGGCTGCTGAAGCTGCTGCTGCTGAGAGTGGTGCTGCGAATGCATGGGAGAACCGTGATAAGACTGGTGCATGGGAGAGTTGTGATGGCTGGGGGTGTAAAACCAATCATGTTGTTTAAACCTCTCCTCATAGCTGTCAACACCATTGAATGGTGATCCCCTGTATGGTGACCCATCCGATATCTCAATGGGATGGTTAGGCGTGCCGGACGGTGGCAGGGAAGGGTCAGTGTCCTCGTCAACCTCCATCTCGTTACCACCAGAGAAGTGGTCTTCCGGTCCTAGTGGGTTATGACCCACTGGTTCATCCAAGTAAGCATCAGGGTTGTATAGGCCCTGATAAGCTGGTGCTGGGTAGTGGTGAGGTGACTGGTGTAATGGAATGAAAGATCCATGGGAGTCGTGGGGCCCATTTTCAGAATGTGGCCCAAAGGAGTGAGGTAGGGATGGCGAGGTGCTCAAAGATACCGAGTGCCTGGCTGGCTCGGCGAATGATCTCCAAAGATCATGGGCTGCAGTGTTGTGCGAAGCTGATGGGGCTCGCCTGTGTGAGGGTCCTGCCTCGTGGTCATGTGATGTGGCGAATCCTCCTCGTCCTCGCATACGTGGCGGCATGATGAACCTGTCACAAATCAAACAAGTTGCACAACCAAATATATATATGAGACAAAGTTAGAAAATGAAAATAAAAATAAACGAAATTTTGAACATTTCCTAAGTTCTTTGTCTAGACTCGAAAATCGAGGAATGTGCAATTGTGTAACTGAGATCAAACACAAAAGACTAGTGTTTAATTCACTCAGCGTTGGCTCTGATACCAACCTGTCACACCCCGATCTCCACGTGTCACCGATGGGCCCGGTGTGGGGTACAGTGACGTGGTTGGCATCGTCATAGACAAACAACACAATATAATAATGCACAGCGGAAGCAGAATAGATACATTTCAACTTTAATTAAATGTAATAATAACATCATAAGTAGTTGAAACGAATCCACAGGCGGATCAAATAAAAATAAGATAAAATTGTTCAACAGATTATTTTGTCGTCCGAGCTTGCGAGACTATAGTGGACGCTCTTAGGAAACAGCCAGCCTAGTTCGTATAGTACCTGCACTTAACCTTTTGGGAAAATACGTCAGTTTACACTGGTAATACAAATCGACTGACTCATTTTGAAAATGATTGAAAATTGATTTAAATGCACATGGCATAAATATTTTTATTAACTTGGGATAATTATGCAATATAAACTTGTGAACGAATTACATGTTACTCGTACATTTGGTGGCCCGGGATCTGTTGTCCGGGCTAAAGATTAAATGACACACCACATTAAAGAGTTATACACGCCGGGTGTACGCCTACACCCCGTGCTCTGGTCGTGGCCATCTCGTAAGACAATGCCAAGGATATCCGGGACACGGTCAATAACCCCCCAAAGCCTAAAGTAAGAACAAGACTGTTTAAACGAGTCGCACAAACTATTCAAGACTGTACACCCATAGGGTGCAGGATTTGTGCGCTCGATCAAGCGGTATTTTAAATACCGTACCCCAAGCCCGTATAGGGAAAATAAGTCAAAATGTATTTACCTGAGCAAGTATGAATCACAAACAGTAAGTGTAGGTAGCTTTTACTGGGCCTCCTAATCTGGAACAAAGGTTTATAATAACCTATTAGATTTCTAACGGGTCTTTTATTTAAGCCTTAGCTTTGACCGGTTAGTTTTAAGGACGATACGGTACATGCGCACGATTAAGCGAAAGACCGGATAGAATGTGATTTAGACCCGACAAGTTTGAATACTTGTATCATATGGGTATACTAAATACATTCTGGATTTTGAGATAAAAATGATAACGCTTGACCCGTTTCGGTCAATTTACGCAAACTAGTTACGCAAACCGAACCGAACGCTAAAAGGGCGTTACGGGTAGCCAAAAGAGTCAAATGAAAGTTCCCTGAGATAATATGCTTTAAATATGATATAACATCAGTAAGTTATGTTCTATATTGCCCGGAATAATTTTAAACTCAATTTATGCCTTATAAGGGCATTTTGGTCATCTAAAAGATTATAAAAGAGTCAATTTAGAAATCTGAGTTTCGGGTCTGGTTTATACAGTAAATATACTTCATTTAACATATTATAACAGTAGGGTATGACCCATATACCAAACTTATCATTTAAAATCAAACTATGCACCGTAGGGGTATTTTAGTAATTTCACAAGGGCTGAAACTGCCAAAACTGGAAATCTGAGTTCAAACATTTATACTTACTGTTATTATATGAAAATATACCAATTACATCAGTAGGTATGAGTTTTATATGTTTAAAATGAGTATAACGCTTACTATGCGTTAGAAATGCTAAAAATGCGATCTAGGGCCGTTTCCG
Source organism: Helianthus annuus (assembly GCF_002127325.2). Taxonomy (NCBI): domain Eukaryota; kingdom Viridiplantae; phylum Streptophyta; class Magnoliopsida; order Asterales; family Asteraceae; genus Helianthus; species Helianthus annuus. The sequence continues at coordinate 49,913,013 of NC_035434.2, read as the reverse complement.
GGTTTTCAAAAGAAAGCTGAGATTTTTATATTTCCAGAATGCTCAAAATAATTTATTTAACATATAAAATCAGTGGAAAAAGGTTTCGGGTCAAAAGGATGTTTAAAACTCATTTTATGGCTTAAACGGTCAAAACCGGCATTAACCGAATCGACTAAGCGATCTAAGATACGATCAGCCAAAAATTAAATAAAAATCATCAAAAATCCCAAAATATTATATAACATCAGTGGGTAAAAAGTTTTGTATCAAAACGTGGCCTGAAATAGGTTATACGCGAAATGCGCCGTTTATGTAACTTTAAGATATAGTTTTACGATATCGGCCATAACTCAAAATCTGGACCACTAACTGATCTCAAATTTTCGGTGCAAGTTTATATATTAGAAATAAAGATTTCTAATCTTTTACTTTTCCAAAAATCACGTTTTATATCAAAAAGGGCAAAATAGTCAACTTTAAGCATAAATCGGAAACATGCAAATGAATCGGCTAAACATAGACTCAAGCAATAAAAATTCCAGAAAGTTTTACCAAAATAAAAATGGTCAAAAAATACTCTCTAATACAGATCTCAAACATGCATGTACGAATCCGAATCGATAGTCTACGAAAAAGTCGTTTTACAAGACTTTCGGTTCCGATTCGTATTTATACTAAAGATTGTCGAGTTGATGATGATAAAACACATTCTTATATCCATTATAAGTTATTTTTGATGATCAAACGGATTGCATGTCATCTACATTACTATTTAAGCTTATTTTTGCAAAAGCAACTTCTGTTGACTTTTTAGAAACAAGTTTGACTCGACAATTAGCATGCATAAAGTGGGAATCAGAGAATACCCTTTTGAGGGTTTGTTTCCCACATAAATACCAACATATTTGTGGTTTCAATTTGAGAAATGACTGAGTAAAACTCGTTTAATCGAAAAGTCAAAGTATAAGAACAACAGTTTGACTTTTAGCAATTAATCTATGCTAGAACGAATTAGAGGTTGATATAACGGATTACCAAGGTCCTAATGAAGCTTAGCTAACGCTTGGAGGTGGCCTTGTTGTTCAGATTTGCTCCAGAAAGTCTTGAGAGTGTTCTTGAGAGTTGAGAGCTTCTTGATCACAATGCAAATGCCCAAGAAAGGAGCTTTTGATCTGATTTAAAGATGAATTCAGAGGTTGGAGGTAGCACACTGTTACACTAGGCATGCATGGGATTTAATTGGAGCAAAAGGAGGTGATGGCAGCTGTTATGCACTTCAAATTCGGACCCAAAATGCAATTTTCGCGAATTCTGGACCTGGGCAGGCCTCGCGTCACGCCTAGGGTCCTAGGTGTGACACCTAGCCCCATCTAATCCTCAAATCTCTTTAATATTGAAGTTTTGGTCCTTGGTCTTCGTATACGAGGTTTCGGCTAGTTATTTTGGCTCGTAAACCCCCAAACTTGGTTTTTAAGAACCTTGGGACATTTACCAACATGGTAATGTCCTCGGATAACTTTGCGCTCAACCGAAAAGCCATGAAATTCGACGTTGACGCTTTTAGTCCTTCAAGTACGGTTTTGGCCATAACTTTCTCATACGTTAACGAAACTTCACGAAATTTTTACCACACATTCTAATGAGTATATTTTAGCATTAAAAAGCTTCGGGTCTGCCAAAAGTTCACTCAGAGGTATAAATTCAACATGTTGACACTTTTGGCCCCTATAGTTTGCAATTCCTCACTTTTGTGCAATTTCCGCGTCGTATGATCCATGAACCATCCGTTTAAGGTTATAAACATTATGTAGGGTTATCATAGAGTCTATTTATCCAATGTTGACACTTTGGACCCTTACGTTCCATAGTTTTCACTGTTTGTCACTTTTAGTCCCTCTAAAGTATACTTTCACATACCGGAACCTTATGACACGTGTCAAGACATTATTGGACGAAATTTTTCGAGGTGTTACAATGTTACTAATCTGGAAGGAAATGTAGAAGTTCCAAGCGAAGTGATGCCGCGAACTCTTTCTTATCATCCAGAGGAGTTGATCATAGGAGAATTGCAATCAGGCGTTCGGACGAGACGTCAAATTGACCAGGGCTTAACGTGTTTTTATTCTACAGTAGCACCTTTACAAACTGAATTTTCATTAAGTTGCTTTATTTCGCAGGTCGAACCGAGAACTTACAAAGAGGCGCTTACTGAAGACTCTTGGGTCATAGCAATGCAAGAAGAGTTAGGTCAGTTTGAGAAGTTAGGTGTTTGGAAGTTAGTGGATTTGCCGGAGGGTCAACGAAAAATCAATACAAAATGGGTTTTCAAATGTAAGAGGGACGATAGAGGAGTGGTTGTAAGGAACAAAGCTCGACTCGTTGTTCAGGGCTTTAGTCAACAGGAGGGGATTGATTTTACCGAAGTCTATGCTCCTGTCGCACGACTAGAGGCTATCAGAATTTTCCTAGCATTTGCGTCTTGGAAGAATTTCAAAGTATTTCAGTTAGATGTTAAATCAGCGTTTCTTTATGGGAAGGTCAAAGAGGAGGTTTATGTTGGTCAGCCGCCAGGCTTTACTGATCCAATCTACAAAAACAAAGTTTATCTGCTGGACAAAGCGTTGTATGGTCTACATCAGGCGCCGAGAGCATGGTACGAGACTCTGTCTCAACACCTACTTGCTAACCAGTTCATACGTGGAAAAGTGGATGCCACTCTCTTCACTAAAGTCGTTGATGGTCATCTTCTGATAGTACAAATTTATGTGGACGATATAATTTTTGGGTCAACAAATGAGAAATTATGCAAAGATTTCGAACAGGTGATGAAGCAGAAATTTGAAATGTCTTCAATGGGGGAGATGAAATTCTTTCTGGGATTACAAGTTGAACAACTTCCTGAAGGAATTTTCATTCATCAAACGAAGTACGTGCATGATATTCTAGAGAAATTTGGAATGTCAAGTTCTACTCCAGCTGCTACCCCACTTGCGACTAATCATGGGATTCACCCAGATCTCACCGGAGACAGGGTTGATGAGACACTTTATCGATCCATGATATGTTCTTTGATGTACCTAACTGCTTCACGTCCGGACATCATGTACCCAACGTGCCTCGCAGCAAGATTTCAGTCTAACCCGAGAGAATCGCACATGATTATTGTCAAGAGGATTTTACGATACTTGAAAGGCACACCCACATTGGGGTTGTGGTATCCTCGAAAAGGTGATTTTACACTCGAAGGGTTTTCCGATTCAGATTTTGGATGCTGCAAAATCAACACGAAATCAACAACTGCAGGATGCCAGTTTTTTGGTCCGAGATTGGTTACTTGGCAGTGTAAGAAACAAACATCTGTGGTGCAATCTACATGTGAAGCGGAGTATGTTTCTGCTAGCAGTTGCTGCTCTCAGATCCTGTGGATACAGCAACAGATGCGCGACTACGGTTTGCAGTTTCTTAACACACCTCTGTTTGTTGATAATGAGGCCGCAATTAATATAACTAAAAATCCAGTACATCACGCTAAAACTAAACATATAGAGATTCGTCATCACTTTATTCGCGATTGCTTCGAGAAAAAGTTGATACGAATTGAGAAAATCCACACTGACGAACAAAAAGCTGATTTGCATACCAAAGCTTTTGATAAAAATCGGTTTCAATATTTGTTAAAACTTAATGGTATGAAATTGCTTTCGGTGTCGGATGGGGTTGTGAGCGTTGATGAGAGTACTGTTGCGGATGAAGATGAGAAACAATCTGTGATGGTTTGTCGATTTTTTACGTGTTTTGGTATTTAGGGGGAGATAGTTACTTGTACATAGTTTATTTTTTAGAAAAATACAAAAACAGTAAAAAATGCAAAAATACAAAAACATGATAAAATTGAAAAAGAGTTTGTGTATATAGGGAAAATGATAGTACATCAGCTAGACAATTACAGTATGCTAAAGATTTGGAAAGACAAAATGAGTTAAACAGTCTCACTAATGATGTGTCGATAGGTTTTCGTACATTTAGTAGATTTATTCGGGATATAAACCTAAAATTTCAAACTTGTGAAATTCGTGGGGAACACTACTTGGATATATAGGTAACCCCTGAAATCTCGTTTGAAAGGACTCGTATTCTGATATACTAGGCGTTTGTACTCTATGATGTCTGGGGTATTATTCCGGGACTTCTGCTGAACGGTAGTTCTGACCTAGTCCTTGGCTAATACTTTATCCAAAAATGCTTGAAATATAGCATAAAGCCCTCAGCTGATTAGACAATAAAATTGATAATCAGTTGTTGTAGCTGAAAAAGATCCTCTAAAGGGGACACACTGCTAAGCCGAAGCTGATATCTCTCTGCTGAACGGAAGTTCTGACCTGAGATCCCTCAGTTCTCGCATTTAACCCCTAATTTATGTACATACATCATTGTAGTATTCTTGCCTGTAAGACTGAATATTAGGATTCTGGATACGGGAGTATATTCAAGAGGTGGGACACATGAATTGATCTAAGTTCTTAAAACACTTAAACGGTATCCTGAATAGATTAAAGTTTGTGTGAGAATTTAAGATGGATCAGTATATCGACAATCGAGGTGAATTGTTTAAGTCTGAGTATGTAATGTAGCTTAACGGTACTTGTAATCTGTCTGAAAAGCTGATATGATTCCCTGACACGCTCACCAAAAACAAACTTGTAAATAGTTTACTTTCCGCAATTTAAGTTTCCTGTTATTTCATTTCTTAGTTTAGATTTTTTTAAAATCCAAAAAGATTTTATTTCTGCTTTATTTTAGACAAACCAGAGTGGAAAGTTGATTGTCGGATTCTAGAAAGATGAAGCAGATGCAGGAGATTCTGAGCTGAAGAATGAGGAGAGCTTACATTGTTGGAAATATGTTTGTTTTCAAAGTCACAAACAAGTTCATTAAGTTGATACTTGTTATTTTCAGAAAATTGGAAAATTGTTTTACTAAATCAGTTTGTTTCGTCAAAAGATCAACCAGGGTCATTAAATTGAACTTGGTAGATTAATCAAGTATTCAGGGTCATTAATTTGAATTTGAAAACTTGAGTGGATTTCTATAGCTGATTGAATTAGGGTTTATTGATAGAAAAAGATAGATTGTAATGTTATTGGTTGAGTAACAGGTTTGGACATTATTTCCCAATGGAGGCAAACTGCAAAAGCTTGAACCAGATATCTCAAGATTCCAGCATAATGAGAGGGGGAGTCAGTGAGAGGGGGAGTCTGGATCAACAGCTAATGGGAAGTTTGTAGATAGAGCTAGGAGACAGTCCTGGAACCTGTGAAGAATGCTTATGAAGAGAAGACAGAGTTGGAGAAAAGACAAAGACTAAAGACTAGGGATCTGAAGATGCTAAAAGACTACGTCAACATCCAAGGGGGAGTCTGTTGATACACGGAATGTCTGTTGACTGCGTCTACAAAGAGTCTGAAGTTAATATTGGTCAATAGGGGGTCAAAGTGTAAATATTGTGTAAAATAGAGTTTGGATCGCTTATTAGTCTTTGTAATGTTCTGGACCGCTTTTATGTCACTTAGTCTGGTTCGCTTATGTGACAAAGGGTCTGGATCGCTTATATGGCATGTCACATAAGCGACCCTGGATCTCTATATATAGGTCAGAGCGGTTCATAAGTTGTAACGATGTATGTGTGTGCTACGGTGCTGAAACTCTGCCAAATTTTCATCAGAAAGCAATAGAAAGATAAGGAATTGAAAGGATAAGCTGTTGTAACTTCATTTACGTTGATTCCGCCTTCATACGTGAAGATGAACTACCTTGACTGACTTTTCGGGTCATACAACGGTCCAACGCATATCAACGGATAAAGGCATCAAACCATGACAATCAGACTTCAAAACAAAGACAAAAATCCATATTAAAGAGTAACGAAAATAAATCATACTACAATATCAAGATCAAAGAATTCATACCCGTAAAAGGAATTGGAAATTATACTACGATGAAAGAAAACAGCATCCGTACTACAAAGTAACGGACAAGATAAAAGCATACGAAAATGAGAAGATTGAATATGCATCAAAAGTAACAGAAAAATAAAATTATACTAAGATGTAAACAAAACAGAATCCGTACCTTAAAAACATAGCTCGCAATTGACAAAACTATAATGAATCCCCCAAAATTTCGACATCCTATATATAAATTAAATATCATCGATCATTAAATGTTTTCTTGAGATTTCAGATCTCGGGTCGTGGATGGCTTTCATGGATTTAAGTGATCAAATAGTTGAATTTGTAAAATTAATTTTCATTACATGATATACCTTTGTATGTATAGAAATCTTGTATAATATATGGGAGCAACTAAGTTATAAAGATAAATAAAACTAACCATTGAAAGTTCATAAAAGCTTCATTTATAATTTACTTTCAAATCTTTGATTTGCCTTTACTGAACGAAACTTGTGAACTTATTTATTACATTCGATAAAAATATAAAGTGTAACTTTAGGGAACCAATTTAATTGAATTCTAAATAATTAATAGAATCTGCTTGTAATAAGAATATTATAATATACATTCCCATATGTATACTTCAAGGGGGAATGTGACTAAGCACAAAAGGACACAAAGAGACACCCACACCGGTCATCTTCTCGGATGGATGCCGGTGTCGGCAAAAGCCATTTCGAAAGTTTGTTCGATTCGGACAGTTAGTATTTCAAAAGTTACAGTAACGGATGGAAACAAATGGTTACCTTAGATGCTTTACGTAAACAAAAAAAAGTTGAAGAGTCGAGCAAGTCGTTGCCCCGTTTGCGAGGGTTTGTATCGTAATCAAAACAGAACGAAAACAGCCGTGGTTTGTGTCCGGCCAAACCCAACGGTGCTGTAGAATAACAGTGTTTGGAATCGGCTTTCAGACGCGACGGTAATAACTAGGTGATGGCTGCGACTGTTCCGCTTCATAGTGTGGAAGGTGGAAAACGGAATGGTGGCGGTTTACCGCGGTGATCGCCGGTGAGGGTTTGCGGCCGTGGTGGTTGTTTGTGGTGGTATAGCAGCAAATACAAGACTGGATGCATGGAATGAATGAGGTGAGGGTCTAGTAAGTTATTTGTAGAATTTATGCGAAAATCAATTAATTCATTTATATTTCCTTAATTCACATCGGTTATATCAAGAAAGTCATATGGACCTTTATTTCAATTTTTTTACCCTTGGATATTATACAAATTACAAACTGAACCTTTTAGTTTAGTTTAGATTTTAATTAACCCTTGACTATAATACGATACAATTAATAACAAAAGAGATGCTATAATTATGGCTAGCATATTACAAGTTTATATAAACAATTATAAATAATGTTTTTTACTAATATTTACTAAATAAATTGTTCGGTATGTAAACGATGTATTAACGGTTTAACCATGTATTAACCATGTTTAAAATTGACATAATTAATTGATATTTATTATTGGTTTTTGATTTTTTTCGGGTATTACACATATACAACGGCACAATGAATTATTCACCCGAATTGGTTGTGCTATCTCTTCCTATCTTGTTACTGTTAAAAATAATAGTTTGGGCTGTCATTCGGGTTGCAACATGGTCGTATCTGTCTTCCAGGTTGCAACATGGTTTTGTGTGTGATAAATTGGGTGTGATTAACACATGTATAGTATATAAATGATGGGGGAATGTTGAGAAAATGAAATTAATTCATATACTATAATGTTACGTTCTTTATTATTATATCAGATAATGGACTGGTTATAATATAGTGTTTGTTTGGCAATATTGTTATCTGGGCCTGTTATGATATTAGGCCTATATGGTGTTTCAGTTTTATGGATTATTCATTTGTCATATCTTGTTATAACTGTCTTATGGTGGTGGTGAGTTTTTTGATACAGCTGAGAAGTCTAAGGGGGTTTCTTATGGTAGTGGTGAGTTTTTTGATACAGCTGAGAAAATGAAATTAATTCATATACTATAATGTTACGTTCTTTATTATTATATCAGATAATGGACTGGTTATAATATAGTGTTTGTTGGGCAATATTTTTATCTGGGCCTGTTATGATATTGGGCCTATATGGTGTTTCGGTTTTATGGATTATTCGTTTGTTATATCTTGTTATAACTGTCTTATGGTGGTGGTGAGTTTTTTGATACAGCTGAGTCAAAGGGGGTTTCTTGTAACTTTGGAAGGGCCCCGATCGTCTTGTTGCAAAGTTTTGGACTTATGTGTAAAATCATATGTTGTGGGATATATAAAGGTTGTTATGCGTAGTAGGGTTTCATTATTGTCTCCCCCAAATTCGTTTGAGCTCTCTTTTGTGCGATTTGTTCATGTATCAGTCAGGCTGCATAAGTTGATCTTCTTCAAGATTATTTGAAGCTGCTGGACTGTTCGTAGTTGCTGTACATTAGTGTTTCTTCACGTCTTCCATTAGATTAGTTCTTTCTTCCCTGTTCTTCATTTGTATCCTTTGTATTATAGTTTCAGTTGTTAGATCTTTGATAGATCTAGTGATCGTGTGTGATCACCGTTTATAATCATCTGATTGTTGTATCAATTTATTGTTGTTTTGTATTTGTTAAACAGATCTTACTATTTGTAAGATCTAGGGTACTTGGGGGGAGTTTTTTGGTTGGGTTAAATAATAAAGTTTTACGTCATGTTTTGTCGCTTTTCTTGTGTTTTAGGTTGTTATTCGTGGTTTGTATCGATCATTCATACCATTTTTGACATGGTATCAGAGCCTCGGCCCCGGCTCTTGATTCTTGGTTTTTTGTTTCAAAAGTTTTGTTAACAATACAAACCCTAATTTGTTTAATCGATTCTTGGGTCTGAAAGTGTGTGGGTTTAGTTTTTGTTTCAAGTATTTCTGATATTGGGGTTTAATTATCTCTTAAATTATTGAATGCTACGATGGAGTAGTTATTTTTTCGTTTCTAATGTCTTCCAATGTGCTCATATGGATGATCGATTGATCTTCCGCTATGTATTATAGGTTTTTGACTGATTGTTCTTGTTGTTCATTGATCTAGGGTTTCTGTGCTCAAAAATACGTGGTGATCACAGATCTGCTCGGATCTGTTCTTACTAGTGGTGTATCTAGCTTCGTCGATTGAAAGCCTAACTTAGGGTTTCATTGTGTCTTCCTCGTTTGCGCACTCTGTGTTGTCTCTAGGACCCTGGAAGGTTCAGAGCAAACTAACCAGTAGTGCTATCTGAGGTTATTTTCTTCTGCATCAGTTGTAGTAGTTCTTGGAAACTACTGATCTCGTTTTTATTGGAGTTTTTTGCACACGCTGTAAGATCTGTCTTATCTCTTGTTTTTTATTCTGCATCATATTATATCTGTGTATAGGCATCCCTGGTTACCGGACTAGTCGGGCCGGCACTTGATCGCGCCTACGTGCTATCTGTTGCATTGTCTGGTCTTCTTGGTTTGGTTCTTATTTTTTACTTGCATCAGCTCTGTTTTTTTTTTTATTGTAGTTGTTATTTGTCTTGTTGGTTTGTTTTTCTATTGTTGGTTTATAGGCTTAGGTGTGGCTCCTAAGTAAAGGCTTGTCCAGGCACCGTAGAGTGATGAACCTGGAATCTGGTCCCTGACTCAGCTTCACCCTAGGTTTTTATTTCTGGTTGGCTCATATGTTGTGTTATCTGTTGATTTCTACTGTGGTCTATTATGTGATTGTTGTTGTTCTATTGTGTGTTACTTGTTTATTCGGTTGTGTCTTATTTTTTCTTTTTTTTGGCAGACTTATTGTTTGGTGTTGTATGCCTGTGTAATTTTGTGTGTCTATGTTGTTTGTGATAGAGAGTGTTTAAATTTGTCACTTGTTGACTATTAAAACTGTTGTATGTTTTATGCTCATAAAAGGTTTTTTTTTTGTCTTGATTTGTTTATTTTTTTTTAAAGTTTTTCAAATGTTGAGTCTTTTTCGGATGTGTGTTAGTGTAGGTCCCAATACGGATCGTCGGACCTAGATTATTTCTTGTTTCGGGTGTCGTAACGAGTGCGGAATCCTCGTTGCGACACAAACCGAGCGAGAGAGTGAACAATACGTAAATATATTTAATGATTAAGGGTTTCGTGTATTGATTTCGACAGAGTTTCGGTACAAGATTCGACTAATAATAAGCAACCCGACGACTCTCTCTCACTACACTCTCTCTCTCTCTCTCTCTCTCTGTGTCCTCTACTGTTGTCTTGGTATTTATACTAACAATATGACGAAATCCAGTCCTTGACAAAAACCCATCGACGAACACCAATATCTCGACTCGTCACATGTGTGTTTTCGCCAGAATATCTCGACGAAATCAAAGTGATTTCGTCACTTTGATGTGCTGGGCTTGGTCTTCGTCCAAGAGATGGCCCAATGCAAACCAATGGCCCAAGTATAGGTTTCGGTCCAAATGCTTTGATTGGCCCAAAACCAATTTGCATGCACGTATAAGACTTCTCAAACATTCTGATTGTAAGAGTTAGTCAACCATGTGACATCATCATGACATCATCATGATGATGTCATGGTGATGTCATGGTGATATGTCATCGGGAATTGGTTGCGGCTCTTCGTGCTTCGCGTGTCAAACTCTGGGGCGCACGACGGAGGAATGTCGTTACGTCGGGCTTGAGCCGAACCTAACCAAGTCAAACCGAATCGAATCGAACCGAGTCGAGGCGCGTCCACATAAAGTGTACCAACAAACTCCCCCTTGGACGTTACTCGTGAGGTTCGCCTTCCGTGTCTTTCATGTCGGAGGATCTTTAAAGTCTTCACGCGTCATAAGTAGAAAGTGTATCAACAAACTCCCTATTTCATTTAGAAGTGTGTTAACAAACTCCCCCTTAAAATAAACTCTCCCTTGAGTTATGCTCATGAATCTTTTAATCTTCAATTCTTTAGATCCTTGTGGTGTTGATGATAGGTCAGCGGCAACTCGATCATCTTTATCTTTTGAGTGCCTCCATGTCGTGTCTTCATTCCGAAGCTTGTCATCGAACATGTTCTCTTCGCCTTTAGCATCTACACATGCAAGAAATCTAAACACGTAATGAGAACAACCGCTTGGAACATAGTTAACATAAACGAACGACACACATGTGACCATGTTTTGAAACAACTACCGTCCGACAGTTTGAAAGTTTAACACATTTTTATCAATTTTAGGTCTTAACTTTCAAAAACTTGCAAATTTCGATCGTTTATGAAGATTCAGTCATTTTGGTTTCCGTTCAGGTTTCAGGCAACAAAGACTCGAGTTCCAACATCGGGCAATCGAAAATAAGATAGAAATAAAATCTTTTTGGCTTTTATAAAGTTTATATAAAACACACCTAAAATCTTTTTGGAATTTTTGAATATGTGAAATGTAAAGACAGAAAGCAGTAAATAAATATTTACAGACATTAATTTTCTGAGTGTCGAGGGTAAGAGAATCATATCAGTGTACGGTCATGCCAAAACGCTCTTGTTGTTCAATTAGTTAATATTAACATAAGCATCCTATAACGATTATCGGTATTGTTGTCCACTTAAACTCAACTTATCAGATGTACTCGTGGCGAGGGGATACGATTAGTGTATGATTTATACTTACCGACCAGTGTTCATCCACACACGACACATTCCCGTATCAAGGTATGCACGAGAGTTCATCTTACTGGTGAGTATACCATTTATCATCTGTTTTGACGTATAAAATGTGAGATACTCACTTATTTTGGATGAATACAAGCCCTATGTGATTAAATCACTTATTGATGAGGAACTTGATATTCGATGCATGAAGGGCACAAGAGCAAGTCCGTGAACATGTTAGTCCCTATCGTACCGACAAAGAGACGAACTTGACTCCCGGATAAACTGTGATATTTTATCACTTATTGATTGGGACATGTGATTGTTTATCACTTATTGAGGTCGTATACATCATGTAATATATACATGTTTGTATGATATTTACACGTATGTATGGTATCATGGAAGATCTAGACTTGCATCCCCGTTGTTTTCGGTAAAAGAAACAACCATGATACCCAGATGATAAACAACATAAAGACCACGTATCTCAGAAACTCGGCAATCTATCAAACGAAATTTCGGTACCAAGACCATATGCCAATGAGCGGTTCCCACACAATCTTCAGTCGATTTAGATTTATATCACCATGCACACTTTAAAATGATTGTGAGCCTACCGATACATCTTATATAGAGCTGCTTATCGTTTTTCATTTTAGGTTTAAAGAGGTTTGGACAGACCACTGATGTACTATCATTTTCTCTTTTTCTTGCTAGGAAACTCATTTTTGTTTTTCTATTGTTTTTGTGTTTTTGAAATTTTTCGACGTTTTTGTATTTTTTAAATTTTTCAATGTTTTTTTTATTTTTCGTTTTTACTCCCCCTAAAATGCAAAAAGTACGAGAAATTAAGAAAAACACAACCAAATATTTACAAAAATGATTTTTCCTATGTTGGATTAACTCATGTTTTACCTCGATGCCGTTTACCAAAACTAATTTTGATCAGAAATGATTTATCGAATTTTGGAAAAAATCAGTTGGCATGTCGGTAATCGGTTTGGACCAAAACAACATTGACGAGTTTCACATTGAAACAATCACATGTGAGGTGATATTCGAGATCAATGTGTCTGGCCAAAGATTGTTGTACGAGATGTTAGAAAATCATAAAGTAGCTTAAATATCGACAAGGATAGGAGAGATTAGAAATTTCAAACCATAATCCTGCAGTTTCTGCGTGCATTGCCAGGAATCTTTGTGCTCTCCCAAACTGGATATCCACCCAGTGTGGATTTCAAGGTCGATTTTGTAGCTACTTCAATGAACCGATAATTCTCTTTACAGCAACAAGATGATAAACCTTCGGGTCCAGCTGGTAAGTGGCAAATGGAGCATGTGGGAAAGCTTGTACACATCATCATTGGGCGGTTCATACATGATGTCTTCCACATGTTTTTGCACCAGCAAAGGTCTTTCGTCTTTCTCCTTTAGAAGTAGTGTGCGGTTGTTCAATCCATGCCAAGGTATCCGCACACCCGGTGTAGTTTGATCAACCAACACATTTTCTTCAATCACCCCGTATAGAAAAGTATACTACACATTCATCTTGTGGACTTAGAACTTCATGTGGAAGAAAAATCCATGAATCTTAGAAAAGGTTCAGACGTGCTGCAGACGCGTACATTTCATTTGAATCTATCCTGTTGACCCGATCAAAAACCTTCAACAATCAAATCTTGGCACATTTTTCATCTTGTCGAATTTTTCAACTTCATTCAACCACATTCTTTCACCATCATTCCATCATCAGACATTTTATATTCTTTTCTTTTTCCCTCTCCATCAAAGGCAACAATATTCTCCTAGTAGCACAAATGATTTGGAGCCTTATGTCGCCGATCTTGTGCATGGACGCTCCACTATCAACAATCCTAAGACCATCAATAGTTCCTCCTGAAACATCCTGCACACTCATTCAGAGATTAGTTGGAGAGGGAGACCCAAGCCTTCACAGACTTGGGTCGTCCGTCATCATCGAGAATTGTGACATCCATTTCCCAATGATTCGGATTGATGTAGCTCCCCCTAAAGCAGTTTCCAATTTTGATTTCCAAATCTGTTTTTGTTTTTCATTTTTAACATTTGATTTAACAGACTGCGTTTGGACAACCTCTGGTTTTAAAGCCTTTTCAACTTCTTTTCTTTGTTTATTTTTCTGTTTCTTTTCTCGTTGTTTAACAAGAGGAGGGTCCTATCTTGGTGAAACAAATATTTTATGGTAACTGTTACCATGGGGGGCATCAACTTTTGCCTTTCCTTCCGTGAGATATGGACAGTTTCTTACAATGTGACCATACTCACCACATTCAAAACATAATCTCCGCTCAACAAACCTCGGAGTATTATAATTGTAAAATCTTGATGATGAACTTCGTGATCTTTAGGTACTTGGTCCTACATCACAACAGTTTGTGTGTTGTGTGTAGTTGTTTTGAATGTTTCTATTCAAAATTTTCTTTTGCATAACAAAATTTGTGTTGGATTTGTTTTCAAAATACTCAATTTTATCCGTCCCTCGGGACTTCACAAAGTTCACCTTCCGAACCTTTTTCTTGTTTTGGCTTTGGTTTCCTTTTCCATTTCCTTTGTGAGCGTGACTTTGCTTTCGTTGATTGTTTTGTGGTTGCAATTTTTGATTCCCATATTTCTTTCTAACTTCAGATTTTGGGATAGGAGCACACAGAGTTACTACAACTCCTGGGCTCGACTTTCCCAAAAACTTACTAGTAGAATCTTCGAAAACTTTATCAATCAAGGATTGATTGACATTATTGATTGGAAAACCATTGTCTGAATATATTTAATCACATCCAATCAACGTGTAAAGCAAATTCACGATTTCACAACTCTCAGACTCTTGCGCAGACGTGGACTCAACTAGAAAAGTCTTAGCAGGTTTTATGGGAGGATCACATAGAATATGATTCTCGAGAGGTATGTACTCTTCTTTGATAACCGCATCAGACTGTACTGAGTTAATATCATCGGATTCATCATCTGAGGAATCAGCATCCTCAACAATGACTGGAGGATCCTGATTTTGCTCAGTAGTTGATACTTTCGTATCTGGTGACACATCTGAATCTGATGATACTTCCTTTTTGTAACCGAGCCCAGCTGCGAATTCCTCAACGTCTAAAGGAACATATGGCTCAAATTGAGGTTTATCTTCCTCATCAGACATTGCGGTATAATTGTGTCTAATAGGTGGAGGACACTTCTTATATCCAATGCACGCGACATCTTCTTTCTTTTTCTGTATGTCAATGATGTAATCCAGCACATACCTCGAGTTTGAATAACTATCTAACTTAAGTTGGATCGCCTCACTTTCACACTTAACACATGCCAATTCTTTTTGTGTTTCCTCGAGCCTATTGATGTAATTGTTTATCGCAGTTTGTTTTCTTGAAACCATTTTTGTTAGCTCGGACTTATCTTCCTTCAATGTGTCAATTATCTTTTTAAATTCATTTTCATGATTTTTGTGAAACATATTGGCCTCTGTGCATTTTGCAAGATCCACGATCAAACTTTGATTGTGGATAAATGTCATGTCGTACTTGCTTTGCAAATCGCCATATTTTCTTTGCAAATCCGACAATTTTCTTTGCAAATCAGACAATTTAGCATTTAACTCAACACAATTATCACACCTATCAGAACTTGGTTTATCGACACATACCTGACTGGATTCGCTCTCAGATATTGACTCATTTGCCTCAGAATCAACAACCTCCCTTGATGATTCATATTCAGATCCATCCTCGCTTGAACTTGAACTTGTAACATCTTCAACTGAACTACTGCCATCTTCAGAACTGTCATCATTTCCCAAGGACTCACCATCACTGACATTCTTGACAATTTCTGTATAAAATGTCGTTCTTGTTTGACCACTGTTCTCCATCTGAACTGTCGGATCACAATCGACAATAGATTTATCCCGTAGATTGACTTTTAATGGTGGAGGGTTATTTGACGGCGTGGGAGACTGAATCCAAGATGGCACTGAATCCTTTTGCATTTGAATGGGTAAGGAAGAGGGTGTGGGAGACTGATCCCATGAAGGGACTGGACCTGAACCTTTACTCGTATACATATCTGCATTAGGATCCGGTATCCAACGACCATACATATCTGTTGTCATTTTCGGTGTACTTTGATGACAAGGATCATTTGAAGATTGAGAGCCTAAAAGTGCCTGACCCCAAAGGTGTGTACTCATGATGGATTGAAAAGAACTAACTTAAAACACAACTGTGAACCTTCTGTGAAGAACTAGAATTTACGAAAAAATAAACAACTCCACAAAAGACTGACCAACGAAAAATAGGTTTAATTTTAAAAACCATGAAATTTATGTTTTGTGGATTTCAAATTTCAACACAAAGGTTTTCAAAACAAAGATTGTTATAAATGAATTACTCAACAGATCTTTGTGAAAATAGGCCCAAGTAATGAACACATGAATTACATAAATTTTATGTGTGGATGGTACTAAACAATAATACTTCGTTGATTTGTGGCCCAAGGATATAGATAGGTCCAATTCACTAAGACCAAGATTTATGTCAACAAAAATTAAAGTCCACGAAGAGTAAGGTCAATGAAAGTGATGTCCACTAACTATCCACGAAAAGTTAATGTCAATTCTACATTCCTCGTGGATTTCAATTTTTGGGCTAGGAATGTATGGACAAAAATTCACGAGGAATGTATATCTTTGGTTGAATTATGTGTTTCAAGAAGTGTGGACAAAAATTCAAATATTTCGAAGATGTGGACAAAAACAAGGTTATCCGTGAGACCAGGACAAAAACTGGTAACAACCCGAGATTTCAAGTCCTTTCATGTATGTATTTATTGTGTAACAATTCTGTTTTGATAAAGTGTGTTGTGTTGATTATTAAATGGTTATGATTTGTGAATTAGACGAAACTTAGGGGATTTACCATGAGCTACCTCGATGAAATGAGAGCTTCATCACACATAACAATCGACGAAACAGACGACGAAGCAGCCGACGAAACAGGCGTTTCGTCGGAGATCACTTTCGTCGAGTATGGGCTTTGGCCCAATGATGTTTCGCCGGCCCAACTGTTGTCACGTTATAAATCCTCTGGTCAGTTACGTAAACACATTAGAAACCCTAAGATCCTTTTTCCTCTCGTTCTTGGTGCGACGGCAAATAAGTGAATCACGCAACATCTTGTCTAGGTTAATCTAGATCCTTCAAAACACGGTTAGTGTTCTCTCATTATTGTTGTGTCATGATTCTATACTCACTGATGTGATTCTAGGAGAATTAGGGTTTTGCTGTAATAGGTTGTTAGAAAAGGGTTTCAAGGATAACGATATATATATGTTTACGATTTTGTTATGAATGGAGGGTATGATAGCTTAATAAGGGAAGGACGTGTGATCGGTATTTGATTTACTTTAATGTTTTATGAAACTATTTCTTGAATCGATCTAGATGAGGCTAGTCAAATGATAATTAGGATACTATGATTTCGTGAAGAGTTTTTGATGATTGCTGTTGATGATATGTGGATTGTTAGATGTAAATCGTAAACGGCAGTTAGGGTTTCTGTACAATAAACTGATAAGAAAACGACGTAACTGCATCTTTGACGAAACGCCAGTCATGGCGAAACGATCACGGCGAAACGGGCACGACAAAACAAGAGAGTGTTTCGCCGAGGGTAGTCACGACGGAACCAGGGTATTTCGTCGAAGGGAAGTCACGAAGAAACAGGGTTGTTTCGTCAAGTAGGAAAACTGTACAGTAACCCAGTCAAGTCTGTTAAGTCTGTTAATGAATAACTACGTTAGTATAAGCTGAAAACAGTTATGTGATGATATGAATCAAACATGTGTTGTATGATTTGCATGAACCTGTACAACTATTATGTGCTACGATTGTACCAATACGTGAAATGTGAGGATGCAAACTGATTATGTGTACTCTAGGCCTTGACTGAATATTTGTGAGCTCATAACTTGGCATACCGAGCAAACCAAGGTGAGTTCACTGCTCTATTCTAAGCATGCGTCCCGGTGGTTTGGGACATCTGGTAAACGTTCCGGGAAGGAATGCTGGGTAAACTACTAAACTGGGATTTTGATTATTAAACTCAGTATCTATCATATAAGACCCCGTACATCTACCGTGTTGCTGATAAGGCAACGAGGTATTTAGTTGATAGCGCTATTAGGTTTCCCACCCTCACACCGGGCCGGAATGGACGGGCGTGAACTAATTACCTTGACCACTTGACCAATGCTTTGATAGACGCATTGGGGTTTGGGCAGACACATCTAGTAGCCACATATGGTAATCGAGTTAATAACATCAACAAAACATAACGTTGAATTGTTTTAAGCACGCATCTGGTACATACATCTGGTAACTAAACGCGTTAACAAAAACTTGAACTCACCAGCGCCGTCTGACACACTTGTTTGCATGCTTGCAGGTCGTTAGGTTTATTGACATGGACTTGCTATCTGGGAGTGCTGGAGTGGTCATGGATCGAGGCTCTTGGATATATATTTGATACATTGGTTTTGAACACTTATTATGAAACCGTTGTTTAACCTTTTACTTATGCTTCCGCTAAACATCTCTTTTGGTTTAATCTTATGGATTGGATTTACAATTGACAATTAATGATATCTTTTATTTAAATACTATGTGTGGTTCAATGTGATTGGTGGCTTGGATCCTGGTACGTCACACATCCCGCGGCGTTCCCGCATGTGGTATTTTGGGGGTGTGACAGTTTGGTATCAGAGCCACTGGTTATAGTGAACTAGGTTTTAAAACGTTTTTGTAAAACCAGACTATAACCGAACACCTTCGAAAATCGATCATGACACTCAGCTCCAGATTGCATGGTTCGTCTTTTGTTTACTTTATGCATTACTTGTTTAGTAGTCACACATACTCACAACTTGCATGAAACGACACACTAGATACTATGGTGACTCGATAGTGTGGCACTACTCTTCGACTTATGTGAATCGTAATCCTGTGATACCTTTAGTTGTGCTATTTGAACGGGGGAAACTTCTAGCGCAAGTTAAGAGGCGCTGAGATAAGCATGCAAATTGCCTTATTACTATGGGTGCACACATAATAATAACGTGAGGTGCATGTAAGTCCCAGTGAGGCTTAATAAGTGTGAGAAGGGTTCTGCCCTATTGTGTGTAAACTTGGTAGTACGTAGATATCAACGTGATACTTGACTTTCACCTTATTTCGACTCCTAAATTGGTCCATTTCCATATATAGAATCATGAGTGGACGAGGACACGGACGTGGTAACATCAACATGTCTCAAGCTGAGTTAACAAATCTGATCAACACACGTGTGGCTGAGGCTCTGGCAGCCTACCAAGCTGGTACGAACTGTACCAAATACTTTTAAATCATGTGTTGCGTACACAACTCTTACTCCTGTGTTGTATTTTCTTTCATTCAGCGCATCTGAAAAACCAGCCTGCATGTACTTTCAAGATGTTCATGGATTGTAAGCCACAGACCTTCAAAGGGACTGAAGGGGCTGTAGGACTCTTGCGATAGTTTGAGAAGGAAGAGTCGGTATTTGCTATGTGTAGCTGTCCTGTTGGGGACAGGGTGAAGTATGCTATGGGCACACTCGAGGATGGTGCCCTGACATGGTGGAATGCCCAGGTTAAGCTTTTGGGTATCGAGGTGGCGAACGCCACTACTTGGGATGACTTTAAGGAAATGATGAGGGAGGACTATTGTCCTCGCGATGAGATCTAGAAATTGGAGAACGAGTACTATGACCTGAAATTGGTGGGATCCGAGGTCGAAGCATATGTGAAGCGGTCGTATGAGTTGGCGGACATGTGCCCGAATTTGTCCCGACCTATGTCTCGAAGAATTGAGTTGTTTTTCAAGGGGTTACCTCCACGAGTGAAGGGTTTGGTTACTGCAGCAAATCTCAACAACTTGACACAAATTGTTCGTTTGACTCACAAGATCGTTGATCAAGAGGTGGAGAGTAATTCACTACCACCACGTGTTTCTGCTACAGCTACTACTGCCACTACTACAGCCACTACTCCCGCCACTGATAACAAGCGTAAGTGGAACGATGTGGACAAGGCGTCCAACTCAATACAGTCACAGAAAAGGCCTGACAACAGTAACAACCGCAACTTCAGTTAGTCGTCTTCAGTTAATCAAGGCCAAGGCAGCAATTAGAATCAGGGTTCCTATATTGGGAAGAAGCCACAATGCAACAAGTATGGCTACCATCACTACGGGCAGTGTGTTCGGGCATGCCGTAGGTGCGAAAAGGTGGGCCATGAGGCCAAAGACTGTAGAGCCCCATAGCCAAAGCAGAAGCAGCAAAACCAGCAGTATCAGTGACAGAAAAGGCAACAGCCCCAGCAGAATCAAGGCTTTAGGAAGGGGTGTTATCAGTGTGGGGATGAGGGCCACTTTAAGCGGGATTGCCCTCAGTTGAATCAGAACGCCAACGCCAACAACCGCCAGAATAACAACAATGCTGGGAACAACAACAACAACGGCAACAATGGGGGCAACGGTGCTCGTGGAAGGGTGTTCACGATCGGGGCTGGGGATGCTAGGAACGACGGCAATGTCGTGACTGATACATTTTCTGTGAACAATCTTATTGCTTTTGTGTTATTTGATTCTGGTGCCGATTGGAGTTATTTGTCCCAGAGTTTAGTCAGCGACTAGGGTTAACTCCCACAACTTTGAGGTTAAGCAAGTAGTAGAATTAGCTGATGGTAAGACGATAGAAGCTTCGCATGTCCTTCCTGTTACCCTCGGTAGCTTTGATATAGTAGTTGGTATGGATTGGCTGTCTAAGCACCAAGCTGAGATTCTGTGTAAGGAAAAGATTGTGCGTATCCCTATACCTGAAGGAGAGCCATTGTTAGTCTAGGGGCATCGCAGTGGTGCGATGGTAGGTATTATTTCAGCCATGCAAGCGCAGAAATGTCTACGAAAGGGGTATCCTTCTATTTTGGCGCTTGTTACTGATACTCCGACAGGAGAAAGAAAGATCGAGGATCTGCCAGTAGTACGCGAATTCGCCGATGTATTTCTTGAGGAGCTTCCTGGTTTACCTCCTCATCGACAAGTAGAATTTCAGATCGATCTTGCACCAGGAGCAGCTCCAATTGCTCGTGCTCCTTACCGTTTAG